>NC_137961.1:14289258-14679258 GCF_963924665.1 Micromys minutus | reverse complement strand
ATTTCCCCAGTGTAGGGGAATGCCAGGGTGTTGAGGTGGGAGTGGGTGGGTGGGAGGTGGAGCATCCTCATAGAAGCAGGGGGAGGGGGAGGGGAGAGGAGAGACCAGGGGAAGGGGATAACACCTGAAATGTAAATACATAAACTATCCAGGAAAAAAAGAAGAAGAAAACAGAAATAGCCTTCTAAGAACAGTACCTGCCCGTCTCTGCCTGCCCTTGCTCCTTCTCCATTGCCTTAAAAGAAGCATTTTAAAATATTTTGATGACATTTCATCAATTTTAATGAAGTGTGTATTCCAATCTGTTCTGATTAAGCAGGCCAGACATCTCAAATGTAAGCTTCCCTGGCAGAGTTACTTACTGAGTGTTTTCACTCATTTTCCTGGGAACCATTGGACGTTTTCTTCTTCTTGTTGACTTTAGTGATTTTGATAATAGCCCCTCATTGGGTTGTGATATTGTGCAGTCTTTTGCCCTAATTGTTTTCTTGACATGTGAGTCCCACATGTGATGCCTCAAAGATGAAGTGTTTGTACAAGGTCAGTACACAGATGGATGGATGAATACAGAAGCAGTTACGTTCTCTACTGTGCTAGGGAGCTTGGACCGGGCGTAATGATGTCACCCACTTCTCTATTCCATAGCAACAGAGTATATACAAAGATACTAACGTGTTTGATGAACTAGGAAGCTTGGGCAATAAAAAGTGAGACACCTGATACTTTCCTTCATAATCACCTATGGGGACAGGAACTGTACCCTTGGCTGTGAAGACACCAGATCACTCTACCCATGCAGATCCTTCATCTGGAATGCATGAGTTCAGTCAAGGCCTCTCTCTGCCTTGCATGGACACACTGTCACCTCTACTTAGTTTAGCAGCTCATGACTTCTGCCCACGGTCTCTAGCAGTCCCAAACTACAAGGTAATTTTCACTATGAGTACCATCGTCCGATCTGGGCTTTGTCGTGCTGGTTGATGCTTCAGCTCCGACCACATCCCTCGGTCTTAGTGATCTCCCCGTATTACGGAAGAGCGAGGTAGAAACATCTCGTTTACAGCAACTCAGTCCAAACGCTTTGAAAAGCAGTCTCAATCCCGCCCCGCAGCTGTGAGAAGGGGATCTGAGACAACTGCCGTGCGAGATTTATTACCCCCCATTACACTCCACGGCTCTGGTGGTGTCAGTGTCTCCTAAAATACATCGGCGGTTATTGTCTGATTACTGCTACAGATAAGTTAATTATAGGAGATTTCTGACTCTTACGTAACGGATTTAGGGAGAAGTTTAATTACAGCAATTTTAGTGATTTGAATAAGCTCAGCATATATTACCAGTCGCAGCGAGCAGAGCTGAGGTTTTTCAGCTGTGTTGAAATACGCACTTGCTTTGTTTTTGGTGTTCATGGCAGGATTTTAGCACCACGGCAGGTCACGTGATAATCCAGGACACCTGTTTCCACCAGAGTGCTACCTCAGTCAAGTGCTCCGCAGGCTTCCTCCTCATCATTAAAATCCCATTCCAGGGCTTCCCATTGAGCTCTCCACATTTGCCAAGACTAATTTGTGTAATGATTGTGACAATGTGGGCAGGATAGGAAAACGGGCTTCTTAAGGGGAGGAAAAGAAAATGCTAGGGTATTTTAAATGGTCTGTTAGCATCTTGGTTCTTTTTTTTTTTTTTTTAATCGATGAGAACTGTGGTATGTTAAACATGACTTTATCAACATTCTTTCTGTCCGTAGAAATGAGATGTGAAATCAGCATTAATGTTAGTTCAAAGGGCACAGTGAGAATGACCGTATTTGGAATCCCATGACTCCATAGGCCTTTTCCTGTAGTGTTTTCTGTTTTGTGGTTCTGTGGGTAACTTCTGCTGGTCTTTGTGGTAGTAGTTCTTACCACTTTACACTTCCCTTAAACATAAAAAATGTTTATAATAGAAAGCACACATTTCTTTGTGTTTTTGCATACTCATGTGTCGCACGCCCTACGTCCCGCTGGCAAGAACAACCTGCGACAACAGGATTCTTCTGCGAACAACCTTTATTGTACAGTACTCTTGAGCAGGCGACCACGTGGAAGAAAAATGCACTGCTTATATATGCCCAGGAGACTCGTGTCACTACCTGATTGGTGTGCCCTCCAGTATCTCATTAGTATGCCCCGAGAGCGGGCTGTGACGTCTGTGGTACATGCGCACTATGTCTCTTGGGCTGCAGCTCTGTTTGCTGAGTCATCGGCGGGAAGCCGGCGCCATCTTTGGGTGCGGCACAAGCGGCTCCCAACACTTGTGGTCAATGATGCCCAAATGCAGAAATCCCTGCCTTCTGAAGGTCACTCCAAGTCTAAAAGATTCACGTCACTTCACCTCATCACACGGGTACCGGATCATCTCACATCTTCCCGAGAACAGTGTAGTTCACTAAGATATTTTGATAGAGAGAAGAAGAAGAAGGAAAAAATACCCACCAATTGCTATAACATCTATTATAATCCATGGCTACTCTGGTCCTGTTTTATTAGTCCTCTTTCTTAACCCATTAGTGTGCCTGTTTGTGAGTTATACTCAAAACTGGCTGTTCAGATACAGACAACGCATCAGCTTCAGCATCAGTTGGTAAGGACATGCTCATCACACGGTCATAGAGGAAGTAGACCAGCTCCTGGCTGCCTCAGTTCATTCTTCCTGGGAGCAAACATGCCTACCACCTTCTGAATGTCACACACACTTCTTCTCTTTCTCAAAACGACACTTCTTTCCACACCTCGTTTGCCCTGCATCTCGCCTTCAGACTTCACCCTTTCTCTTCCTTCCTCGTGCCTCCCAAATTTGTACCAAGGGTAAGGAGAATGATTTGAGGAATTCCCAGCTGCCATCTTCATGTAGATGAGTGTGGGCATTTCTTAGGTCTACGTTTTCCGACAAGGGTGGTCCTTGGCCGTACTGATGCTAGTGGAGGGAACCCTGAGGTTCCTTGAGTGCGCCAGATGGTACCTGAGGTGGGTGGGACCCCCCAGTCTCTCTGCTGTGTGAGGCACCTGCTATCATCACTTCCAGGCTGCAGACTGGGATTCCTGACTCCATTGCTCCTCACTGATCAGTCCATCCAGTGGGAAACACCCTCTCTGGGAGTCTAATTGCTTAGCCGCTTGAGGAAACTAACTCGGTGGTGCTCAGGCACTGACTGCGGGGCTTCTGCGGACAAGGACACATTGGGAAATGAAAGCCTGGTAGCTTTCACCTTGTCACCTTGTGACACTTCCTGTCACCTCTTCCTGAAGGCCTTGCTGTGCCTTCCACTCACATGGCAGCAGCTTCAACTGGACATTGGGACGGACCTGCTTTGGGTTTCCAGAGAGAACTTCTGTTCGTTTGTTTGTCAACACACTGAAGTGACAAGAAAACACAACTCAGGAGCTGGGCACAGTGCCACACACCTGTAATCTCAGCTCCAGCAGGGGCTGAGACAGGGACAGGGGGCAATTGTCACAAGTTTGAGGCCAGCCTGATTTACATAGCAAGTTCCAGGACAGGCAAAAGAGCAAAAATAACCAAGCTGGTTAAAATATTTTTCATGGTTCTCTTCCAGATCATTCACTAATAGGTATATTAAGCACATAAGGCAAGTGTGTATATAGATAGGTACAGTTATAAATTTTTGCAGGGGGGTGATTTTCTGCACTTGTCCAATTGGCTATGATTGAAGCAGAGAGTATACGATTTATTTATTTACTTACTTTTGAGTTAATCACTCCCCCTCAGAAGACATCTTTATGTGCACAGAAAGGAATTAAGAGATACAAATTTGATGTATTTTGGCATTTTCCTTTCACTGTGTCTTGGGACCACAGCCTTTCTTGCAGGGCTTTGACTTGTGGGCTGTTCCTCAAGTATCCGACAGGGATCATATTCTTTCTGTGCCTTCTCAGACCTCTTATTTTTAATGGCCGGGTAATAGGTTGATACAGAAAGGATGTTTTATGCTTCCTAGAAAGTTGACTCCTCTCCCCCTAATGATCACTGGCTCCCAGTGTGTGCACCGATGGATCGACGATGTTATTACTAGCGTTATTCGGCGAGCCAGAGGCTGGACGTAGCATTAATTGCAAATTATAGCCTGAACATAAAACCAATGAACTTGGGCGAGCATTTAATTTCTGAGCCCTGCCACTTTGATTCATACCACATCTTGCTTTTTTGACTGTTGCCGTGAACCCCGCGTGCATTTCTCCGCAGTATATATTTTTTCCATGGCATTTGCAGACAGTCACGGGAGTCAAGCAGTATAGAACCCAGCAGGGTATGTGTTGTTGGGCCATTAATTGTGTACCTCTGTGCCTCCTGAGGAAGGAGGCCAGAGGCAGATTGTCTTTTACCCCCTGAGAAGTATGATAATAGCTTGACAATGTGCTTCCTTCAGGATTTCTCAGTGATTGTAAAATACAAGGGGAGAGACTTGTTGGGAAAAGAATAAAAAGAGAGAGAGGAAGAGAGAAGCATCTTTAAATTGCATCCAGCAAGGTTCCTGCTTTGACAGTGGGTGGGCACTCATTTCCCCTTTCTCAGGCACTAGGACTAAGTTCCTTGAGTTTTTAGGATCGAGGGTAAGTCTGAATGTGGCTTTGGGTGTTGAGATCATCATGGAGAATGCAGAAAATCTGAGAGCATTAACCTGTTCAGCAGGTAACTTAGTCCGTGTTCCTCCTGCTCCTGGTTATATTCTTTCCTGCTAGGAGTGTGAAGACAGTCATTTTCAACTGGAGAATCGCTGTCCTGAAATGCAAAGGATCCTTGAGCAGAGTCGGAGTCTCTGCTCTACCACTTCCTGTTTGTCCTTTGACCCTGAACCCATCGCTTGGGCTCAGGGAACTTTGCTTTCCTCACTTGCAGAAAAAGCACATACTCACGAATTCCTGCAGTTGCTGTCTACTGAACACATTGTGTCCCTTTGTTCCTGGTACTTTGCACTACAGATATGAGCAACTCATACCATTCCTTTCCCTGTGATGGATTAAAGACAAACAAAATGAAACAACAACAACAAAAAAACAACAACAACAAAAAAAACAAATCAACAACAACAACAATAAAAAAACCAAGAAGCCTAGAGATCTGGAACAGCAGTGAGTATCTCTAATCCCAGGACCCTAAAGATTGGGAGAGGCATGTTCTAAGTTCGAGATCACTCTTTGATTCTATATAGAGTTTCAGACCACAAAGGCTATAACAGATCCAGCCTCAAAAGAAAACAAACTCAAAATGTAGTTTTAGGTAAAATTTACATGGTGTCCAAATCCAAGTGTTACAGAGAAGAAATCTAATAATTTGTATTTGTTCTTGTTGCACAAGGCTCTGGATGAACATGATAAATTACTGTCACGACAGCCCAGTGTTCTTAAGGTCTTAATTGCAAGAGAAGGACGCCAATTCTCCAGGGCTGGTTCTCCATGAAGTGTGTATTTATGGAAAGTGAACATCAACAAGCTGAATGAGGTGCAAGCATGTTGGGGAGCCATTAGAGGGATGCTTGTGGTGGCATCTCATTAAATCAACAGCAAGTGAAGTTTTCTTCCCACCTTGGGTGTTAACGTGGAGTTTGAAAACAGCCAACAGAAAAAAGCTAAATGCTTAAGGGACTTCTGGTAAGACTCAGTAGTGCCATTAATTTCCATGTATGCTTTAAATTGCTGGAGTAAAATAATGTATTCAGCAAAGAAGCAAGTTCCCGCTTCCTCCCCTGAGTCCCCTTGATTGGGCAATTGCTATCTCATTCTTTAATTAAACTTGTCCAAAGATAGGATCAGCTAAAGTGTTTACTGTATAAATAGTTTTCATTCCCAGTGTGCAAGCCTAAAACTGTGGTATAAAGAGTTTGCCATCTGTTAAAAACCAAAACATGTGGTGTGCTGTTGCATAAAAATAAGCCACACATTATTCATTTAAAGGATCACAGCATAGTATATCTTGGGGGATGACAATAATTTGTGATATTTTGGAATGTCACCACCTTCTAAGTCGTGGTATGTTCAGAAATGCATTATGAAAAGCAAGATGGCGGTGCATACGGTAGGAAATCAAGTTTTATTTCCAATACTCTTTTTTCCTCTCTTGACATCTGGTCATTCATTTATGACAAATTTAAATAACTCCTCTCCATTCACTGCATCCTCTTGGCCCTGTGGTCATTATATCTCAAAGGCTCGCCTACTACTACGTTATTCCTGCTTATGTATGTGCCAGAAAAGCTCCAGGCTCGTCCACTATCCTCACTATGAGCCCTAGTAGCACCACACTATCTGCAGTGCAACCTTCCTTCTCCAGAACATCATCAGAGACAGGCCATCTGACTTCAGGCTACCATGCAGCCTTGGCCTCACCCTGGAATTCCTTCCTTGGTCTCTCTGAATCCTCCAAGTTCCTTCCTTCCTATGTCGCCAACCACACCCCCTCTCACTTTGGAACCAACTTTCCTCCCTCGTGCGCCCCAAACTAGATCTCTGTTTTAAAGGCTCCAAACACTGGATTTGTCTAAATTTCCTTTCTCACTGGCCCAAGTAGAAGCAGCATCTGTGGGCACACAATAATTCCTCTTTGGACTGGTCATTTGCAGCTTGTTCTACTCATTATGGATCTCCTGGTTATCTGAAGCATTTGGGTTTGTATTTATATTTGGTCTAGTTTAGAATCCATTAGCATGAGGGGAGTCCTCAGTGAATGTGTGCATGCGTGCATGGGAGCTGCTCTTCGAGTGGCTCAGAAATATTACCTTGTCCTGTATTGGCATTCCCCACCATACAGCAATGGGTACAGTTGCTTAGAGTGATTTGGAGATTCGGTCATATCTGACAGGATTGCGTGAGGAGTTTTACCAGTTCAGACAGAACCAATATCACAATATCTCTGGACTTTTTAGATTCCACTTCAGAACAACAAACACATTATAAACACTATTCAGGAAAAAGTGTTCAATGGTGATATTGAGAATTATTCTTTCTTTAAATGTTTATTTTTAATTCAGTAGTGTGTGTGTGTGTGTGTGTGTGTGTGTGTATGTGTGTGTGTGTGTGTATGTGTACATGAGTGCAGGTTCTCATGAAGGGAAGAGGAGAGCATTGGACTCCCTGGAGCTAGCATTCCAAGACTAACATGTGCTTTTAACTGTTGAGCCATGTCTTCTGCCCCTCAATATTATTCTGAGTTTTTAAAAATAGAATCTTAGTGCCGTCATGTTTTACACGTTTGTTGTAACACTTTTATTCTGTGTAGTAGGCAGACTAGACTTCAGCAAACACAATCTGAAGGTTTGACATGTGTCACAGCAAAGAAGTTCCTACCATGAAGACAGTCCTCACATCATCCAGGGACTCAGAAGTTCCCTGTGTTCTCTGCATGGCATCTTCGGTCCCCCCAACACACCACACAGTCACTGATAAATCCAGGTTCCTAGGCATTCACCTTCCTCTCCCAGGACTCTGAGATAGTGGAATTATAGAATCTACAATATTTGAAGGTAGACTGTTGTTGTTGTTAAAGATTTCTTCCTTCCTTCCTTCCTTCTTTCTTTCATGTATGTGAGTTCACTTTTGATGTCTTCGGACACACTAGAAGAGGTTGTTGGATCCCATTACAGATTGTTGTGAGCCATCATGAGGTTTCTAGGAATTGAACTCAGGACCTTTGGAAGAGCAGTCAGTGTTCTTAACTGCTAAGCCATCTCTTTAGCCTGAGGGTAGAGTTTTATTGAGCAGTTACGTTGAGATTTGTATAACAGTATCCGTTAATGCCTTATTTTTACTGACAAGGACTGTGAATTTTATTGCTATACCAGAGTTTATCAATCCACTTATAGGCAGGCATTTGGACTAGGTCCAGCTTTGGGCTATGAGAAGGCTATTAAGAATATCCATGTACAACATTGTGAAGACATGTACTTGAGATATGTAAGAGTAGAAAGGTTATGTATTAGATGGTATATCTTTAACTTCTCAAGAAATTCCTAAGCTATTCCAAATGGGTGTATCAATTGATTTCATAGTCTCTTGATCACATGTCTGTTCTTGGCCATCCTTGCCAACAGGTGTAACACAGCAACTGCTGGCCATCTCAGCCTCTCTGGTAGGCCTGTGTTCATTTCTCATTTAGTCTTAACTTTGGTCATTGTCCTATGACAAATGATTTTGAACATCTTTTGTTGAACTTTCTCATACTGTCTCTTCCTGGAAGAAGTTTTTCTTCAAATCTTGCCTATTTTCATCGGTATTCTCTTATTTCTTTAATCTTGAGTTGGGAGACTATGTCATTGTATTTTTTAAAGAAGCAGGATACATAATATATTTCAAATATTTTCTCCCACTCTTTCATTTATATTGTATAAGTATGATGAATAGCATTAATTCATTTTCAAATGTTAGAATAGCAGTGTATAGTTCAGAGTTAAGCCTTACTGTACAGTTTCCTTTGTCTTGTTGGATTGGGCTTGCCAGATGTTTGCCGAGAATTCTTTACACCCGTGTTTGTAAAACACACCATTTTTTAGTGTTGTTTTTATGTAATGTCTTTGTCTGCTCTTGGTCTCAGGAGTCATGCTGGCTCATGCTGTAAATTGAGAAACAGTTTGTTTTCTTCAAGAGTTTATGTGCTACTTCTTCCTCAAATACTTTGTAAAATTCTCCAGTTGAGATTACTGGGCCTAGAATTTTCTCTGTGGGAAGTTTAATTTCTTTAATTGATATACACATTCAGTTTAATTCTCTTTAACTTACCTTTCTAAGTTTGTGACTTCCAAGAATTTGGTTCATTTTATGTGGCTTCCTTTATTAATTTCCATAACACTGTCTGTTCGTATTCTCCTTTCCCCATCCTATTACCCATTCACATCTCCTTCTGTTGTGTTCTGGCTGAAATTTGTTCTCCATCATTGTTTTTGCCTTCTTGAATAGGACCTGGTCACTCTGTCTGCTTCAAGGACTCTTTTGAAAACTGGTTTGAGAAACTTGATCTGTCTGATGAATTATATAAAATATTCAAAATGTTGTCATCACATTTAACCATAACTTTAGTATTTGAAGGAAATATTTCCTTCTACTGTACTGCTGTTTTTGGCACCTCTGTCAAATAGCAATGGCTTGCTTCTATATTATGCCAACTTACAGGTTTAAGTCCCTGGCTCTAGTATAAATTAAAATCATATATGTTTATAATGAGAAATGTGCCAGCTAAACACATAACTTTTCCCCCTATTTGTTAATCTATCAGAAATAGTTTTATCCCTTTTCTATTGCCCAGATAAGGGGAAGCATTTCTCACTCTCTGGAGACCCAGATAGTCACAGTTGGGTTGCTTGCCAAAGGTCTGAGGTCATCCTCTATCAACAGTTGCTCCTAAAACCCAAGAGCCATAACTTCCGTAATATCAGATGTTCATTTTTTTGTTTCGGGGACAAATCTGAAAGGTTCTGTTGAGATGCCCCTTATTCTGATCATATTTGCTTTAGAGCTTGACAGTCTCTCTGTCTGTCTGTCTTAGGAATCCCATGTACCTTCTGTCTTGAAATATGTGATAATTGAAGGAAGTTACTATTATGCAGTTAAACACCTATTAAACCTACAGAACCTATTGAGAGCAAGGCAATTCAGTGACAATTAAGCACCAAGAACTCTTGTAAACCCCTCGGTCTTCACCGGTGCACACATTCCTCTCTGTGTGTGGATGAGTCAGAGATGTTGTACCTCAGACTCACTTGCTGCTCACCCATCATTGGGGTCTGGAAGTCCCTGTGCATTTTAGGTTCTCCCAGACACTGGTTCGTAGCCAGGCTTGGAGATTATACGAAGGGCATTGTTTCGACGTGAACGGGAAACTGCTTTCACAGGGCCAGTGCTTTTAAAGGAAGAATTCAAGTACCACTAAGCACCATTTGAACAAAATTAATGCAGTTTGGAAGACAATTTTCTGACATACCCCCATTCACAGTGGGGGTTTTTACAGAATTTCATGGCTACTAATTGGGGACCACAAATCTCACTTTAACGACCACCAGTTATTGTATCGAGCAGTAACGCTTTGGGGGTAACCCTATGCACATTAGCCACATGTGATGCTTTTTGAATTTGTACTTGTTCGGCCAGTTTCTCTGCCTTCCCTACGTCGAATGTGTCAGTTTGTGTTTGCTGCTGAGCAGTCCCCTGTCCGGCCACTGTCACCCATACCCATTCGCTCAATGAGGATGGGGCCCACACCTTTGCCTGTGCTGAGCATGTGATCCGCCCTGGGGCTGCAACTTCCAGCTCCTGCCTTGCATTCGGATCCTTGGTTAATGGTTAGGAAAGCAGAGGACAAAGATGGTCAGCGCTGAGTTGGGAGTTAAGCCAGGCTTGTGCTCTGCCCTCCCCACAGAGATGGCACTCATAATGGCTGTGTAAGCGTACGGACTGCCTTGACACCGATGGGGTTTCTGTTACCTCTAAAAAAAAAAAAAAAAAAAAAACCCTGCATCACTTAGTGTCTAAAATTTCCAATTTAACATATGGGGTCACATCTGTTAAAGGATTATTACTCTAGAAGGGGAATGATGTATAATTTATTAAAATAGCCCTATGGGGAGACAGCCAACTCCATTTAATGAACCGAACTACTTGCTGCCTCTGTGGACTGCTCCCAGCTGCATCTCACAGTATTTCCTTGGGGGGGGGGCAGATGAAAACAATTGCCCTTTATAGAATGTTTACTGTGTTGGATTAGTTAGTGTCTCTTAGCTGAAAAAAAAAATTTATGTTCCCCGCTCAGTGTATGCTTTGAATATTGGACTCCTGCTGGTTTGTAGTGGATGTTTAATTCTGAGGAGAACAGAGGTCCGTTATTTCTCCACCACAGGAGGCCAGGAAGGAGGCTCTGTCCACCCAGCCCAGCACAGGGCTGCTGAAGGCTGGCAGCTTAGCTAGAGCATCTCCCCAAAGTGGTCCAAATGTAGCCCCTCTCCCACTCCTTATGAAGTCTGTAGCCTTAGAGAATGGAAACCTCGCAAGGGGTTACTTTTGGATCAAGCACATTAATTTTCCTTTCCCTCACAGCAGCAATACAGAGACAGGCTCCTGCCGGAAGCACTTCTACAACGCTCTGCTGATTGGGTTTCTCAACAGCAGAGAACATGTCTGTCTCTCAATTTACCACCAAACTGATTGCCGAACCACTGGGATGCTTAGCAGTAGGGAAGGCCTTGCACAATTCCCACCTTTAAATGAAAGAGAAAATGGCTGGGGGCTCCTGCCCACATTCCCTGCTGCTACATTCCAATGTGGATGTGAGCGTGCTTGTCCCGTGCTCCGCAGAGAGATTTCCATCAGAAATCTGAGCGTGGGACTCTTGGGGCTTACTTCATTGTTTGTTCTTCCTTCTGACATGTCTTCATGTTTACCTTATGTTCAAATGAAACTTATCAGTGATTGTGTCTTAAAAAAACTTCAAGTGTAACTTCTGATTTTAACTCAGGAAGATTAATTAGGATTTGTCTTAATTGTTATTTACTGTGGTAAAATTGCTTTATGTGACTTTTACCTTCTTCCTGCATCTTAGGTGGGCAGCACATTTTCCTTGAGCCCTATAATACAATCTCATATCTCTTTCCCTTAAGTTCTTTTGCTTTTCAAATGAATTAATCTTGATGAATTTGCATCAGATTATACCTTTGATAACCAGTGTAGTAATAGCCAGTCGTTGGTATTTCTCATATTTCTGAGGAATACCTGTAGAAGTTGAGTATCATTTACCTGAAATATTTGAAATTGGAAATGTTTTTGATTTCCAAAGTTTTGGAATATTTGCATGTGCACAGTGATGAGTCATAAGTCTTGTCATGAAATTCAGTTACATCCCACATATGCTTGATTCGAATAGACTAAAGATATTTCTTTAAATTCTGATGGTTAATCTCAATCGTCAACAGTATGGGATGTAAAATCACCTGGGACACAAGCCTCAGGGATTATTTTAATTAACTTCCTCTTGGTGATTTTAATTAACAGTGGAAGACTCACCTCTGGGTGGCACCATTCCCTAAGCCAATTGTCTGGACTGTATGAAAGGGGGAAAAGTGAGCTGAGCACAGGGATTCTTCACTCTTTGCTTCCTTGTGGTGGATGCAGCTATATGCTCTTAACACCCTGACATTGTCCTTCCCTGCCATGATGAAACCTGGTATTCTAAATCAAAGTAAACTTCTCCATCTTAAAGTAACTAAGGCATACATATATATATATATATTTTTTTTTTTGCACGAAACAAAGTTTGTATGTATTGAAGTATCAGATTTGTGACAATGTGTTAATCAGAAAGTTTCAGACTTTTGGGCACGTTAACCAAGTTAGGACTTCACTGGTGTTTATCTTGAGGAGCTAATAAGATATTTAGGTTTACTTAGAGTAGCAGGTAGGGCACTATATTCACTCAAGAGCAAGAATGACCTTAAAGAATCCACACTGGAAGGATGTATATATCAGGAGTGACAGCTTCCTGTGCTTCCTGTGTGTAGATGGAATCTGCTCAGTCCGTTACCATCAACATGGAAACATGACAGAGTCCAGGAAAAGGTGGCGCTGGAGGAGCTGAGAATCCTACATCTTCATGCAAATGAAGCCAGGAGCAGACTGGCTCCCACGTGGCTAGAAGGAAGGTCTCAAAGCCCACCCCCATGATGATGTACTTCCTCCAACAAGGCCACACCTCCTAATAGTGTCATACCCTGACCCAAACATAGTCAAACCTCCCCATTCCCCCACCTATATCCTCTTGTTACTCCCAGAGATCCTACAGCCACATGCAGTGAGTATAGAAGTACAGAGTTTGTTGTGTTGGTTTGTTGTGTTGGTGGAGCGTGGGGAGTGGTACCTGGATGCTCCGGTGAGGGTTCCATGGCCCAACCTGCCTTGTACCTTCCTTCCAAGAGAAAAGGTTAAAAAAAACCCAACAGCGATGATGATCTTTGTCAAGCAAGCCTACCTGAACTATAGAAAATTCCAGCAATTGGTCTAGGAGGATAGTCCTGAACATCTCAGATTTGTGTTTTGTTGCCTTTCTTTTCTTTTTTCCTTTCCTTTTTCTTCTTTCCTGCCTTCTTTTGACAGTTTTCAGGAGCCATTTCTCTTCTTCCATCATGTCTCAAACTCAGAGACAGTCTGAGTAACAAGTACCCTCACTAATGGGCCATGCCATTTGCCCAGATTGGGGTTCTGGATTTGAGATTCTCAAAGTCTAGTAGGGTTTGGGGAGCAAGAGAAGTGCAGTGTGGCTCCACAGGTATAGTGTGGGTCAAAAGAGTCACACCTCTACCAAAAAGTGTTTGACCATAGAGCAAGTATGAAATTTTAAAAAAGGAGGAACGTCTTTACCCATTTACTAATAAGATAGCTAATACAGATTTCCCCCATCGAATTAAAAGAGCAGAATTTTAAAGGAGCCATTTGTAAGAATTGTAACTAATGTTGTTGTGATGCTTGACGCCCTTGACTCATGGCAGACAGGTGGAGTCAGATACCTTCACCGCACTGATGGTAACAGCAGCTTAGCCAGGTATTTCAAACAAGTGGCAGCCCTGAGCCTCACACTGTTTCTACTAAGCTAGGGTGCGCTGTGTAATGTAACCGGGTGCAGAAGACACACAATAAAGGAAAATTACTATGGTTTTATAAAACTACCTTTATCTGTAGAGATAGTAATACAAAGTGGTAGTTCCTTTGTACAATGTACTACTTACACTAATACTTAATTCCACTCTGCCACCGTGAACAAAGCGATGGACAGCCCACTTTCTCAATGTCTGGGCCAGATGCCAGAGATCGGAAGCAATTGTAAAGACTGTTGGCCCTGCAGTTTGCTGGGGACAACCTGAGACCCAGGCTTGGCTCCTGCAGTTTACAGAATATGTGTCCTGGGTAAGGGACACATGTTTAACCTTTTAAGTGCTCAATAAATGGCGACTGTATATCATCAATGGATTAATTTTCCTGGTAGTAACTGGCACCCATAAACAGGGACTGTGGGAAGATCACCCGAGACATCGGGTTCAAGGCAGTTCTGAGTAACACAGAGAGATCTTTATTTCATAAACAAGACAAAAAGAATGTTGAGAAGCCCAGAATGTAGCTCAGTTGGTAGAGTGCTTGCCTAGCGTTCACAAAGCCCTGGGTTCAGTCTTCATCTCTGCACTTCTTGAGACCTGACATGGTGACTCAGGTCTATAATCATGCCTGTGATGGAGGCAGGGGGATCAGATCTTTAATGTCATTTTCAGATGCGTGGTGAAATCAAGGCCATCTTGGGCTACATGACACTGTATCCATAGAGAGGGAGAGGGAGGGAAGGAGAGAGAGAGGGGGGGATGAGAGGATAGGGGGAGGGGAGATGAAGGAGGGAGAGAGCAGGGAGGGAGTGAGGGAGGGATAAATTTGATAACACATTAAGTAAAAGCAAGCTTGTTATGGAGTTTTTGTGTCCTACTAAAAATAGCTGAACTTTAGAAACTTAGAAGCTCCTGGTTTGCTGTGTCTATATCTAGTCACATCTCTATAGGTCTAATAAATTCACTGAAAACTTATATAGGACACATGAAATATATACCAGTACTCTCCTTGGAGTGTTCTATAGGAACTCCTTTGAGCCTAACTTGCTTCTTTTTCTTGCCTTCCTCTTCTGTCTTTCCTATCAGCTGGACATGTTGGGCTAGATAGTCTTTAACACAATGTTCTCTGTTCATTGTGTATCTTAGTTTCTCGAAATTTTAACTTTTATTTTAAGAAAGCCAATGTGCCTAACTTGCAACCTGATGCCATCCCTTCTGGGCTGTCTGGGTTTGTTCATGTATTCATACTCTCAGAAACAGTTCTTGGGGATTTCTCTGTGGTGGGCCAAGTGCCAAAATACTGGATATCAATGATTGTAATGTCAGTTCTTTCCTGGTTGAAACAAGCCTGTAAGGGGAAAGGTCAGGATGTAATGAGAAAATTGAGTGCTGTTCATACATTCGAATTAACAGTATGAGGAATGATTCCTCTTCCTCTTCTTCCTCTTCCTCCTCTTCTTCCTCCTCTTCTTCCTCTTCCTCCTCCTCCTCTTCCTCTTCCTCCTCTTCTTCTTTTTCCTCTTTCTCCTTCTCTTCCTCTTCCTCCTCCTCTTCCTCATCCACCTCCTACTTCTAGAAATAAAATATTATATAGGCACAGAAAAGGGATTCTCTTTTGATGGATTATAAATGACTTTGCTTTAAAATAGGATCCCAGGTAGTGAGATGGGATTCTTTAACAGAAATGGCTGAATTGTTTGCCAAATAGAGAAAACACCACAAGAAAGCCAGACCTGCAGGTTTTCAGCATATTTTGAAGGCTGCATATAGGAAATATGTATCGTTCACAGATAAGTCTCAGAGGATGAAAACAGAGCTGGGGCCCAACTTGGGAAAGTCAGGGATGCTGGTCCAGGAAGCACAACAGTAGAGAAACTCAAGGTAAATACTATTCCCTAGAATAAGTAGAATAAGTGCAGCATTTCAGGTGGGTTTGTGGGAGACATTCCATGACCGAAAGGGAATTTTTAAAAAATTATGATTAATTTTTTTTCCTTTCAGATAAGGTTTCTCTATGTATCATTCCTGGCTATCCTGTAACTCACTATATAGAACAGGATGATTTTTGAAACAGGGTTTCTCTGTGAAGCAGTCTGAGCAATCCTGGAACCCACTCAGTAGACCAGGCTGGCCTCGAACTGGAGATCCACTTGCCTCAGCCTCCTGGGTGCTAGAATTAAAGGCATGGCCACCATTGCTGAGCCATGATTAATTCTTATGCAGACTGAGTATTTAATATTAATGCTCTTCCTTGCCTTCTACAGTTTGTATCCTTTTTCATTATATTTGTCTTTATACCACAACTATAGCATAGTTAAAAAAACAAGCAAGGATTTGAAGAGCAACAGTCTCATTTTCTTTGTACTTCGAGAAAAAGACCTATATTGACAGCAATTGGAAAATAGAAGTCTCTCTTATAATATAGCCAGAGTCCTCACAAACCATCTTGAGTGATCCAAATTCAATGAAAATAACCATCCTTCCCAGTCTCTTATGTGACTACTTTGCAAGGCTTGGTGTCTAGGCAGGGTGGTGGAGGTCTATAATCTGAGCTACTCAGACAATGGAGGGAGGAGGATTACAACATCAGAATTTGCCTGGAATGTAGAATGAATAATGAGTTCAAATCAAATTTGAGGAATTTAATGACATCATGCCTCAAAAGTCAATAGTAAGAAGGAAAGAATACAGATCAGTGTTAGGCTTGGGGTTCAATCCCTAGGCCATGGGGGTGGAGAATGAATTCTAATAGAGTGATTGAATTGAGGAAAATCAGAAACAGGAGCTTTCTGAGACTGAAGAGGCCTTAGGAGAAGCAGATAAAGCTTTCATTTGTAGAGAATGTTGAGGCACAAGGAGCAAGAACAAGTTTGCCTAGTCTTCTCCTGACAGGACCTGGAATCATCATTTCCATAACTTGTTTATTTGCCTCCAGAATAAGAATGGGGTGAACACATGGAAAGAACAAAATGATCAACTAACCGAACCCACCACAGCTCCCAGGGACTAAAACACCAGCCAATGAGTTCGCAGGGAGAGACCCATGGCTCCACTTGCATACGAAGTAGAGGTTGTCATTCTCTTGGCATCAGTGGGAAGAGAGGCCTTTGGTCTAGTGAAGGCTCATTTTCCCAGTATAGGGGAATGCCAAGGTGCTGAGGTGGAGAGGGTGGTTGGGAGAGGGAGCATCTTCATGAAAGCATAGGGAGGGAGGGATGGGAGTGGGGGGGGGAAGGGGATAACATCTGAAATGTAAATACAGAGTATATCCAATTAAAAAAAATAGTAGCATGTTTAAAAAAAGAGAGAGAATAGGGTGAATGATTAAAATACAGGAAACGTCCCCATGCTTATAAACATTTAAAAATAAAACTAACTGTGATAGGCTTAAACTTGAATTTCAGTAGGAGCAAATGGGGCAGACCATTCATTGTCTTGGTAGTAGGTGCTATTAGGTTTTAATATTTTCTACATGTTTGTGTTCTTATGGAAATACTGTGGGACTAGGATGCTTACATGTGACTCTTGTTTTTAATTAGATATTTTATTTATTTACATTTCAGATGTTATCCGCTTTCTTTGTTTCCCCTCTGGAAGCCTATCCCATCCTCCTCCTCCCTGCTTCTATAAGGGTGCTATCCGTGCCCCCACACACACACTTCTGCCTCCCTGATCTGGCATTTTTCTACACTGGGGCATCAGCCTTCCTGGGATCAAGGGCCTCTCTTCCCATTGATGTGCAACAAGGCCATCTTCTGCTACATATGTGGCTGGAGACATGGGTCCCTCCTTGTGTACTCTTTGGTTGGTGATTTAGTTCCTGGGAGCTCTGGGAGTTTTGAATGGCTTATACTGTTGTTCTTCCTATGTGTTGCAAACCTCTTCAGCTCCTTCAGTCCTTTCTCTAACTCCTCCATTGGGGACCCATGCTCAGTACAATGGATGGCTGCGAGTATCCACCTCTTAGAGTCTGTATGACATATGCCCAGGATCTTCTGGCTTTTAGGGTCTCTGATGAGAAGTCTGGTATAATTCTGTTAGGTCTGCCTTTACATGTTACCTGACCTTTTTCCCTTACTGCTTTTAATATTCTTTTTTTGTTTTGTGTGTTTGGTGTTTTAACTATTATGTGCCTGGAGGAATTTCTTTTCTGTCTATTTGGTGTTCTGTTGGCTTCTTGTATTTTCATGAGCATCTCTTTCTTTAGATGTTGTTGAAGATATTACTGGCTCTTTAAGTTGAAACTATTTGATATCTTACATACCTATTATTCTTAGGTCGGTCTTCTCATTGTGTCGTGGATGTCTTGGGTAATTTGGGTGATGAGATTTTGGCATTTTGAATTTTCGTTGACTGTTGTTTCACAGTTTTCTATGGTATCTTCTGCACCTGAGATTTTTCCTTTTATCTCTTGTATTCTGTTGGTTGCATCTATGACTTCTGATCTCTTTCCTAGGTGTTTTTTTTTTTTTGTCTCGTTGGTTGTCTTTCTATATGATTTCCTTATTGTTTCTTTTTCCATTTTGAGATCCTGAATGATTTTGTTCAATTTCTTCACCCATTTGTTTAAGTTGTCCTGTAATTCTTTAAGGGATGTTTTTGTGTTTCTTCTTTAAGGACTTCTACCTGTTTACTTGTGTTCTCCTGTATTTTTTTAAGGAAGTTATTTATGCTCTTCTTAAAGTCCTTTATCAGCATCATGAGATGTGATTTTAAATTCAAATCTTCATTTTTCCGGTTTTCTGGGGGTTATCCAGGACTTGCTTTGGTTGCTTAGGTTCTTGTTCTTGCCTCTCTCCATCTGGTTATCTCTGGTGTTAGTTGGTCTTCCTGTCTCTGAGGAGCCTGTCTCTCCTGTTAGCCTGTGATCTTAGGTGTGTCAGAGCTCCTGGGAGGCCAGTTTTCTCCAGGTGGAATTTGGGTCTGAAGAGCTGTGCCGAAGGGTTAACTCCAGGGCACAGGTGGAGACCGAAAGGATCCTGTACCCAGTTGCTCTGTTGGTCCCGAGCCATGTGGTTTCCTGGCATGTTCCTCTTTGGCCAGTTATTGGAACAAAAGTGTGTCTCTTACCTGTGAACTTAGGAATACAGCACTACTGGGAGACCAGCTCTCTCCAGGTAGGATTTGGGTCCAGAGAACTGTACCATAGAGTTAACTCAGTGGTACAGATGGAGTCAGGTAGGATCCTGTCCCACACGTGACTCTTTAATGGGCATTTTGTCTATCCGTAGACTTTCTGGGTGCCCCAGATTGCTAATATTTTTTTCTAAACAAATCTCATATTAACTTAAACTTCGTGCCTGGTGACACAGAGGACACGCTGGGGGAAATCTACAGAGCCAGCAGTGACGCCCACCATTGGCAGCTCAACAGGCTTTCCTGGAGGCCCCGCTTTTTCTCTTCCCACTCGGGAAATGCAAGCCTTCACCGAGATGATAAGACAGGGGCAGCGTGCAGCTGAGAAATCCCATCGTTTTCCCAACATTTTCCATCTCTTTTTTTAAAAACAGTTTTCAAGAACTGAGAGCTAGGAGCAAATAGAGGGGATAAGGGGAAGAAAGCAGATCAGAAGAAGACGGAGCAGTCACTTTTGTTACATAAACAGTGGTATTAAAGGTAAAGCTTCAGCTTAACTTCTGGGGAGAGATGAGTGAAGATGGGCTTTTGGGTCGTAAATAATAACCGATTGCTCAATGCCCAGCCCCAGGAGTGTGTATGCTCGCTTGCTCTGGGGAACATAATAGCTCCAGTTCCTCAGGAAGAGCCTCCTCTGCACGATGATCAGTTCCTACATAAGTGTTTTCTTCTGAGCACCCGTATCTCAGGAGGTCAGACACCCTCCTTGGCACACACTCTCCTGAGCCATTCTGTTTAGTTGTTGTTTGTGTTCCTCTCAGGCAGCCAAACTGGGTTAAAGTGGGGGTGGGGGGAGATCATCAAAGGGGCATGCATGGTGGGGAGAGGAGGGGCAGGGAAAAAGACAGAAACCTCAGGAAGAAGGAGGAGATGGGGAGAGCGCTAGCAGACTGAGCAGTACGGGACGCTTTATCAGTCACTTGGCTTTGAATGAAAGCAAAGCAGTATTTTCAGCGGAGAAACATAAGAAGAGACATTTTATGTAAAATTGGCCTAAGAAATAGTCATTATTCTCATTTAGCAGAAGTGTGGAATTGGTGGGGGAGTTGTGAGTTCCCATGGTAAGATTTTTTTGTCAAGGATGGGTATAGCTCATGGCATCCCAAGGCAGGGGCAACATAAGGACAAAGATCGCTGGCTACAAATCAGCAGACTGGCTCTAACAACATTAGGATTTTTATTAAGCACTGAGTGCACACTGTCAGAAAGGTTCAGCTAAGAATTTCTTGAAAACGGTGTCCACATTCCGTTTGTGCACAGGGAATGTCTGTGCCATGTAGTACAGGATAGCCCTCAGGCAGCATCTTCCTAGGTGTTCCTGGCTCTGTGCTCACCGTTTGAAAGTGAACTAGGATATTCTTGCTACTGCATTTACATGCTGAACACAAAGTGACTGCATTGACAAAAAAAGCGAATTAAACGGAAATCCCCCCTCTTTCTTTCTTTTTCTTTCAGTTAAGAAGAAGAAGCCTAAACTTCTGAACAAGTTTGATAAAACAATTAAGGCTGAGCTGGACGCTGCAGAGAAGCTCCGGAAAAGGGTTGGTTGCTATTTTTGTTTTGCACAAAAGAGTACAATGGTTTCCTTCTTACAAACGTGGGGATCCTAGGACTGTGTATAAAGCAGAATGATGCTGTCAACAACAACAACAACACAACAGTGAATGTTAAAGAAGTCCTCTGTGGCTTTCCCAGCATTTCTGTTCGAACCAGGTCCCCTGGGATAATAGTGCACCCAAAGGCCACAGAGGCAGAGAATGGCACAGGAATGATGGCATTATAATCACATAGATCTCATAACCCCTTCGCCACCGTAGGCTTCAGTTTCCCCATTTATAAAAAGGAAAGTGACGTACATAGTCCTAAACTCCTCTTGCTTTTTGTGAAGCCCAAACTAGAAGAAAAGATATTATTACCACTGTCATGTGCCATGTTCCCACCGCCAGCTAATTCTGGAACATGGCAGTGCAAACACAAAAAGTCACATTCAGCACCTGTGGCCATGAAATGTCACCGGCTTGGAATTCTCCCCACTTAGGCGAATGAAGCTCACGACAGCTCTGCTCTGCCTTCAAGTAACTGCCATGTTCTGGTTTCTCACCAGATGGTCCGGCTTTTGGAAACAGTGAAGCGACATTATATTGAAGTCTTTATCACCCGAAGCCTGGTCATAAGCATAGAGTATATCATACTAATAATATAACCCACAGTATATTTATTATACTGTGATTAGGATCTTTAATTGTCTGCTTGCTTTTCTTAGGAATTTCCTCTGATTGCATTTAAGTTTAGGGTCTGTACTGGTTATTAGTATTTCTGGGGTGTGTGTGTTTCTATTGAGTAGGCACTAGCCCCAAAGAGGTGGGTGAAAAGCATGCAAGCCAGGAGGCAGCAGTAAGTCTAATACTCAAGTTAGGGACAGAAGTGGACTAAGTTTGCACTTCTTACCTGTTTACTGGAAGAAACAGAAGCCAAAAGCCTCTGTGACCAGCATTGGACAGGACCTCACAGAGCTTTGGCCAACCCTGGTCACCAACACATAGAAACACCAACTCCAGAAAAGGCTGTCCACAGTGACGATTCACTGCACCTGGATTTTTGTCAATAGAGTGATTTCCACATTCATTTTGTTTCACTTTATAAAGCAAAGGCATCTATGGCTTTTGTTGTTGTTATTTGGGGTGTGTGTGTATGTGTGTGTGTGTGTGTGTGTGTGTGTGTGTAAGGGGGTTGGGAGATCTGTGTTTCTTACGACAAATGAATCAGTGGCCGTCTTTTTTCTTTTTCTTTTTTCCTGAGTTGCCAGGAAGCTCTGAGTCAGTAGGATGGAAAGTGCTGGGGCCCTGTCCACAGGGTGTCCTCCAGTCTTGCTCATTTGGAGAAATAATGGTGTTTTCCTGTAGGAGCCTTGTAAGCCTGTAACAGGGCACATTAAAGAGGTAGGGACAGCAGCCACATGTGAATTTCTCTCCAGATGTGTTGTGACAAAGCCATTAGCATAATTAAATCTTGTTTACGGCTGTTTTTTTTATAGCTAGCATTTTCAAAGGATACAACTCAGTATACAAGACCACTGATGGCTGAGCTAAGGGCCCCAGGCAGCTAGTACAGCCTCATTTATTACCACACATCCAAATTCTACCCTCTGGGGAAGCATAGGCTTACTCTTTTTGTTTCATCCGAAGATGTATAAATATCACACCAGATTTGAAGAGTCAAAAATTTAAATCTTTAAAGGGTCCATTTATTTAATTTTTGATTGTGTACCTATGCATATTTGTGTGTGTTTGTGCACATGTGTACATGGGCCTACCCTGAAGGCATAAACTAGGAAGACTTGAGGACGACTTGCTAGCATCAAATTTGGATTGTCAGGCCTGGCAGCAAGTGCCTTCGATTATTGAATCATCTTGTTGTTCCTGAATCATTGAATTGTTTAAAAAAAAGAACGTGTTATTTAAGACTTTCTTCTACCCCTAATCCCAGTACTCACAGGGCGTTGATATAACCTGATGAAATATATTCATTTATATTTTGGAATTATTTTTAGAATGGAATATTATAATGAAATTATTTTTATAATGGTAACATACATTTTTTAAGGGAGGGGGTAAGTTTTTCTGTTGTTGTCAGTGGTGGTAGTTAACTCCAGAGGAGTCTGCTGTCCATCTGGCTTCATGCCAAAACAACATGGCCCATGTATGCATTGCTCTATGTGATGCTGTCTATGTATAAGTAAGCCACATTGAGGGACACATTGGTTTTTAGGCAATTCATTATAAACATTGTGTGCTTTTAAAATCAGAATATGTATCTCATAGCAGTGTTAGTAGCTAGAAAAGGTCTTGAAGGAAAGAAGCTGACTGAAAATAGACGCAGTAACATGACAGCCAACATACCCACATGTCAGCAGCTATGGTGATTTCCAATGGTAGCCACACAGTCTGTGGCTTGGGGTGATCCAAAGAATGCCTTAGGAGAGCCAAAATGGGATGCTGCTTTTGCCAAAGAGGAACAATATGCTGTAAAATCTGTTATGACTCTGGTGTTCCTAGTTTTGGGTCCAGCACAGTGGCCACAAAAATGGCTTGGGCAGTAAATGTTGTCAATGACATCAGCCGAAGAGGGTCCATCAAAAGTTGCCAAACTGGGATCCATGGACTCTGCAGGTTTCATTAGTGGGAGAAAAGGTCCTTCCAATGCGATTGCCTTAAAGATGTAGAGGTCAAGATTATATTGGACCCTCTCTCCATTTAGTCCCTAAGGGTAGTCATGTTTGCTTAGGAGGGGGAAACTTGACATGGACAAAGTAGGAGCCACACAGAGAAAATGTGATGGCAGTTGGAGTGGTGGGGCCACAAGTCAAGGAACACTGGCAAGAAGAAAGGAGTGACCTTCCCCTGGGGCCCCTGGAGCCTCATGGTCTTAGCAGTATTTTGATTTTAGCCCAGAAGTGATTTTTGACCTCTACTTGCCCAGAACTGTGAGAAATCAGATTTCTCTTGTCTTGAGACACCAGAGTTATGCTGCTATGGTGTTGCATGCATAGGAAAATAAACCCACAGTGGTAGACTCAAAACTGATCTCCTCAAACGATGGTCCTTTTTTTCCCCTGGGACCTGTAAATATTACCTTGGAAACATCTTTAAAATGGGTCTCTCTAGGTGCGATTTTCATGAGATATCTGGAAAGGACCCTAAGGTGTCATTTCTAGAAAGGTAAACAGGGATTTGATCCAGACAGAAGTAAAGACAGATACAAAGGAAGACCATGTGGAGACAGAAGATGAGATTAGAGCAATGTAGCCATGGGCCAAGGAATGCTGACAGCGTTGGGAGCCAGCCCAGCTTGGAGAGGCTCACCTGGAGCCTTTCTTTCTGACACCTTGATTCCAACATCACAAACCCAGTTTCAGCCTTCATTTCCCCAGCCAGGAAATTGGCAGTAATTTGTTACGTCCCCCATAGAAAATCGGTGGTAGAGAAAGTGCTTAAGAGCTTGTGCACGCCACAGAGGCAGCCATGTGTTCCACTCAGCCAGATGAGTCAAATCAACCCTGACTTCCGCCAGAGCACAGGGCCATGGCCAAGTGGCCCTCACAGGCTGGTTGATTATTCTTCCTGCCTTCCAGACTCTTCAAAGCTGTGGCAATGCCTCCTTGCCTCTGACAGGCCTAAGGCATCTGCTGCTAGTACTGTTTGCCCCTCCCCCCCCATATAACTTAAACATCCTCATGAAGAAAGAATGTCCGAACTCTGTAGCTTGAGAAAAAAAAAATGTGGTCATCTTCAGCAAAATTCATTTTTCATCATTATCAGCACACATCATTTTAAAAATTATATAACACTCATTACAGTTTTATGTCTGTTACTTAGCATAGCGTATGTTTTTATTTGTTTGCTTTTAAGTGGGCTACTCTGTTTAGCACCTAGAAAGAATTCCAGACAATTCTTTGGCAACTTAGCGAATAACAAAACTAAGTATCCTTACTCCGTGGCCTTGTGTTTATGCCTTTGTACCTCACTAACAGGGTAAAATCAAGGAGGCAGTGGATGCGTTTGAAGAATTGGTTCGAAAGTACCCTCAGAGCCCACGAGCAAGATACGGCAAAGCGCAGGTACCCTGAGCCATTCTCAACAGAATACTACTCTAGCATTCACATGTTATGTATAGTCAGATTTTCACTCTTTTGTGTTTGCTCTTTTTTTTAAAAAAAATCTGTTCCTCCTATAATTTCTAATTTCTAGATATTCAGTTTCCCAAGTATATACATACACCCCCAGGGTGGAGGGGGTGCCATTTTAATTAGGGCTGTTTTCAATACTGTGCTGAGACCCGGTAACATCCATTGGTCCTGTATCAACACATCTCCCTTGTATTTGAATTTCCCTGTGGGTTTGATCTCAGGCTCTTTGGAGCTTTTCGACTTCCATTCCGTGACTAAAGAGTATATAAATCTGCCTGGGGAGACCTTTTGAAATGTGACGTGGACAGCACTTTGTTTCTTTGACATGACTCATGTCTTACCAGCCACCTCCCTCCTCCTTTCTTTCCCCGCCACCTCCTATTCTGTGTTTTGTCACCTTTGAACCCCTGTCACCAGGTTTGCCACACTCAACTGCAACTTCATGAACCCACCTGTGCTGGCAAAGTGTGGTTTGTATGTAATTGATAGTCAGGTGTGGTCACAAAAGAGAATACAGAAATGGATCAACATAAGATGGTTTATTCTATTCCTGACCTAAAGAGAGGCAGTGGGTTCCCTGGACACTGCCAAGGGAAAGATGGCAGGAGTGGAAGGAAGACAGACCCTGTGATTCTTTGGGGCTTTTCCATGAGAAAAATAAGGGGAGGTAGGAGTGTCCAACCCAAGATTGGCTGGTTTGAACAACACTGGCAAGCCTGGGTCACAGGTATAGCTTCTGTTTGCTGAGCATCTGTCTCCGGCATGAGGAAGGCCAAGGATGTGGCTTCCCATGGTGTGGGGCCAGAGAGGAGGCCAGGCTCTGGGTTACATGGGTTGCATATAATTTGTTTGCTGGTTTTCCCTCTGTCAGACAGCAAGCCCCGGAAATGTTGGAGAGGTGCTGACTGTTATAAACACAGTCCATTTTAAAATGGTTCCAGTATAACAGGAGGAACACCTGAGGGCTACTTGCTAAGGAAATGTAGTGAGAGCCCACTGTGGGTCAGGCTCTGTTGGGTACTGGAGATACATTCCTCAGCAAAAAAATGTACTCACGGAGCTCTGTTGTGAAGGAAAGAGGTTGGATAAAGCAAGAAAGTAGCATGTGTAGACTTGTGAGTGGTGACTGTTAGGAGAATGAAAGAGAGAAACAAGGAACATCCATTGGATATGTGAGGGGGTTCCCAGGAAGGTAATATTTGAGTAAACCCTTGGAAGTTTTTCTAAATGAATACATTGTCGAATCTTACAAAGTATTAAAAAAAATGAATCAATATATTAGGCCATATTACCTAACAATACATGCTGTAGGCAAAAGCAAAAGGCAGCAGTGGCTTCTAAGAGCACACTTATTAAGAGCTTTGGGTGCAGGTGATATGAGTTCTGGTGACAAGAGATAGTAGCTGAGATGTGTCAGGATTGTGGAAGGAGCTGTCTGGGTAGAGGGAACAGATAAAAACAAAGGTCATCACTCAGGGCAACTGTCTTGGCATCAGGAAGCGGAACAGAAAGAGAGGCATGCTGGGAACACGGGGCAGACAGGGATGCTAGCAGCGCTTCACGGCTCTTATTCTCTGTGCCCGAGGAAGCCTTTGCAGGCTATTACATGTGCAGGTGACTTTTATAAAGAGTGCTTTGATCGCCAGTTGGAAAGGGGTTGTGAGGACAGGATCAGATGCACAGGAAGTAGGAGGCAGTCACCATGTGATGTGCAGGGGAGCTGGTAGAAGCTGTGGCCTGTGGGATGGCCATGGAGGGGGACAAGGGCAGAGATAGATTAGAAAGGACTCTAGATGGAAGGGTCACGGGAAAAGAATTGACCAGTGATTCTTGGTTTGTTGGGAACAGCTGAGAAGATAATACCAGCCAAATGACCAAGGGGAACAACGGGTTTGAAAAGAGGCTGAATCCGGCAGTCTGCTTTCCATCCAAAGTTTGCAGTTGCGCTGTTTTTTAGATATAGCCATGTGGTTCCATCGAGGAGACTAGGTTTATGGAATCTGGAACTCAAGAGTAAAGCCAGAGCTAGTAAATAAATCTGTCAAGGTGTAGGGCTCCAGCATTCCCCCTCGGGGAGGAAGGAGATGGCCAGTCCACAGGGAAGGAATGGAAGAGAGCTACAGAAGTTGTGAGTGGAGCAAGGAGAAGCAGATGGTATTCCTTTGTGTGTGACCCTCACCAGTAGTAAAACATCTGCAGGGAAACCATAGGCCTTGCTCTGAACTGAAGGAGGGTGCTCAGATTCTTTTTTTCCCCATTGGAGACTAATTCATTACATTTTCATTCATTAAATTTCCATAAATTAGATTTGTAAGACAATTAATACAAATACGTTCCCCTCGTCCTTGGTACCTGCCTGGTTTATTGCTTAGCAGCTGTGTGG
Source organism: Micromys minutus (assembly GCF_963924665.1). NCBI lineage: Eukaryota > Metazoa > Chordata > Mammalia > Rodentia > Muridae > Micromys > Micromys minutus. The sequence continues at coordinate 14,652,435 of NC_137961.1, read as the reverse complement.
TTTTTCGGTAAAGTAATTGGGCCATACTCTCCTAACCCTTGGAACCTGCATGGCGAAGATCCAGGATGTCCAAGCAAGTGATGTGCTTTGCCACTTCTGTCAAGTCCCTTGTTTACGGAAAGCCCACTAGCAGGAGAGCAAATGGTTGCGCAAATAATAATTATGGCAGAAACCGTTTTGTACGTTCCAAGTTTTCTCCGTACGTGATTTTAATCATGGTTTCTGGAGCCTCTGGAATGTGGTGATCTCCGTAATGTGCAGCCTTCCTTCCTCCACAGGAGGAATGCGAGATGTGGGCCTCAGGCAGTCATTTTTTTTTTTTTTTAAATCTCTAAGCTATTACGCTACAGATGTTATTGATGTTAACACTAATGTGGCATAAAAAACGTTAAGCATGATAAATTAAATTTTAATCGAGTAATTTAAAGGAAACTAACTTTATTGGAGGTTTAAAAAATAAAAGTAGACAGATTTTCTTAAGGAGGACTAAATTGTGACTTTTTCCATTCTCAGTTAGCTGGTTAACCAATTTCTTTGCAGTTTCTCAACAGAGACTAAATAGCACCAAGTTGAGCAAAACTATAATGTCTGTATTTTTCAAGTACCACTGATCACAGCATTCTTAATGCATCTTTTTGTTTGCAAGTTCTCTAAACAGTGAACATGAAAGTCTTAAATCATGAACTGAATTCACTCCATTAATGGCTCTGAGGTACAACTTGACATGACCCCTAGGAAGTTTGAGTGAATTAGTCCATCTACAAAAGGTTGTGTGACAGAGATGTCCTGGGCACATGGATCACATGTCTTTCTTTCCAATCTGTCTTTAAGAGATTCGATGCCTGTCTCTAAGAATTCTTGAGGTCCTTCCAGAGTCTTTGGGTCTGTTGGGTAGCTCTGCAGACTCCAAGCAGCGAGGGTTCACTTGGTGGTGTGCATAGAAGTCACTCAGCTCAGGGACATTGTTTCTGTTCAGTCATCTACCGACATCCATGATCTTGGAAGTTAACTCACTATAACTAAAAAGCTGATAGTTAAGCAGAAAAGCTAGCCATGAATAGCTGGTAAATGGATGTGTGGTCAGGATGGATTATTGACATGGGACTTCCTGCCCTGGGAGCCGAATCCGCGCCGTGAGTCTACTGTGAATTCAAAGAGGTAATTGATGTGAATTTCTATCAAGTAAGGATGAATTTGTGTCATTAATATTTTCTTCCTTATGAACCCACGTCTATTCACTGGTTCTACTGAGCCCTTGTCATCCTGGGACCCTTATCCTAATGAGTGCACGTTGACACGTTCCTTTAGAGATGTGCTGTTTTCTGAGGAGAACTTTCTCACAAAATAATCTTTATCAACTGGTGTTGTGTTTTACAAATTATTTGTCAGCTGAGAGAAGAGTTATGAGGATTTTTCTCACCAAAGTCCTCAGACTTTAAATATTAACCCAGCACACAGTTTATGTTAAATCATTATTACATTTATATATCCTGATTTAAAATTTTTCATAGGCTGCTTTCAGCATGGAACTGCTATTATTTTTTCTACAAATGAAAATCTATAAAATCTGAATAGCTACCGAGGACCACCTTACACTTTCCCCTATTTTTCTGTCTCTGGTGTTTCATTCCCAATCTCAATTTCAAGTTAGAAATTTGGTGGTATCTTATTAGGAAAATAAAAGCATCCAGAGACTCCGCCCTCTCACACAGATGTCCTGGTACCTTGCATTCATCTGTTGGCAGGTCTGAACTGTCCTCTCCCCTCCCTTCCCACTGGACCACTTCTTACATTTGTGTGCTCTCTTTTGTCTTTAGGTATTCCCTTTCTGCTGGGTACTTTGCATCTACAGAAAAAAATGGATGTACTTTCTTATCCTTAAGACTTCTTCCTGGGCTCCCATCCCCCTCTACCTGCACATACATGTTCTGGCTCCTGTTAAAACTAGCCCTTCCTCATCCTTCCCACATTTTCTTGACGCTGTCCCAGTGAGGCATGTGTTTAACATTCCCATGGAAACCATGATGGCAGGCCCATCGAGGCTGCACAAGGCCATTACTTTCTCTTCTCAATGTCATTCTCTTGTCTGACTTGGTCGTCACTTGGAGCATGCTTCTCTTCCTCTTAAAACCATTGTATCCCTACTTGGAATTCTCTCAAGTCTATACTCAAAGACACTTCTAGCTTTCCAACTTTAAATACCACTTCCATCCTCCCCTGTGTGTGTCCTTAACACCAACTTTTCCCTGAACTCCACACCCAGAAATGCATCTTCTGGGTGCTTATCTCCACTTGCATTTGGTTTAGTGCACCAAAGACTGAACCGATTCCATGCTTCCCAAGACTGCCTCCGTCCCATCTTCTCTTTCTCAGGGGATGACAGCTCAGTCAGGTAGGCACTCATACCTGAAGTCATCCTCTCTCTTTCTGTCTCTTATACTAAAGTCGCAGCGTCTGTAAATCTCTCAGCCCGGACCTTCAAGATGAACCTATAATTTCTCTTACCACTCATTTCTACCGCTGCATTAGCCGAAGCTACTGCTGTCCATGTTCTTCCCTGGCTTCCTTACCTCCGCCTGTCTTTCAGCCTGTTCTCAGAGCTGTTGCCAGCACAATCCGTTGGCTCCCTTCAAGATTCTAGACATATGAAAGCCCCTCATCTTTCTCGTCACGGAGTAGTTCAGAATCCTCAGTAGTTTACCAGGCCTGAACCACCTGATGACCTCATCACCTTTCTCCTCCCTTCCATCCCCCATCCCTCTTCCCCTCCCTCCTCTCCTCCCCTCCACTCTTGCAGCCTTTCCTCTGTTCCTCTCTGTGTTAGAAAGCCACAGCCCATCCTTTTCTCTCTGCCTCCAGAGATCTCTCCCGGTACCTTCACTCTCCAGCCCCTTTTCTACACTGCCCCAACTGTCTTGATTAGACCAGAAATTTCCCCATCCTGGACTTACTGTGCATAGGTCTTCTGTTTCTATGCATGGCACCTTTGTATGTATTTGTCATTCGGTCCCTTCCTAAATCAAAACATAGTGAGAAAAGATCCCACCCTCATCTGTTGAATTAGAGTGACACATAGGTAGGATGATCTGACCCTGGAAAAGTGCTGTTAAATGAGTTAATTAATGAGGGAAACGCATGTGTCACAGACCATAGATTAGAGTCCTGTGTGTCTAATGCTCTCGGGTGTTATTATGGCCATCCCCATTAGCCCTACAAAGTATATTTTGATCTTATAGTCTTCTTTCTCATCTGTAACCTAGCAGCAGACTTTCCTTGCTGTTATTGAAACAGCAGTTGTCCGGCTTTCTTTTGTTTGTACCATTCGATAAAGAAAAGGTCTGTGGTCCTTTTGAAAAGCATGTCTAAAAGTCCACTGTCATTGGATCTCTGGGGGAAATGATAAGTATTGGAGTAATGGAGCATTGATCTGCCTGGGGGTTGCCTCTAGTGTGAAGATGACTTGGCAGAGAAGCAAAGAAGCAATGAGGTTCTGCGCAGGGCCATCGAGACCTACCAGGAGGCGGCCGACCTGCCGGATGCCCCCACAGACCTGGTGAAGCTGAGCTTGAAGCGCCGGTCAGAAAGACAGCAGTTTCTAGGTGAGAAGCAGACGGGTTAACTTGGGGAGACATGGAATCTGACCCCCTTCAGTGGCAGCCACAATGTGTCTTTTCACAGTCCAGGTGCCTGGGAAGAAACCTGCCTTTTGGCTTCTGGTAACTTGTCTGCCTAAACACACCTCCTTTACATTTAACCAAGTCTAGCATCCGTGATTGTGCACACTTACAGGTGTGTGTCTGTGGGGCAGTTGTGTATGGGAGTGTCTGTCTGTCTGTGCACACACAAATGCATGCATGCATGTATAGAAGCAAGTATCTATGAATGTCTAGACCAGAGGAAAACCTAGATGCCATTCCTCCTTATTTTTCTTAAGAAGGGATCTTCACTGGCCTGAAGCTCTTCAAACAGCCTAGACTGTGTGGAGACTAACTGGCTCGCTAGTCCCAGGGATCTGTCTGTCTCTGCCTCACAAGCATGGAGATTACATACCTGTGCCACCATGTGAGGCCTTTTTGCTTGGATTCTGGGTATTACACGTGTTGATGCTTGCAAGGCTGGCCTGCCTTCCAGTCATTGAGTTTCTCTCAGAAAAGCATACAAGGCTCATAGTTCCTGAAGAACACCCAAGGTTGTCCTTTAGCTTCTCTTTACGCACCCCACACATGCCTAGAAACACGTACAAAATCATTGTGGACTTTTACATTTATTTTGTTTGCTTGGGGGAATTTATTAAAGCAATTTTCCAACTTAGAGTTACAGAATGTCTCTGGTTCCCTTTTCCTTTTGATCCCAAGAGATTCTCTTGCCTCCCAGGCCTGGATCAAGGTCTCTTGATCTTGTGAAGATGTCTCACCTTCCACAGAAATCCCTCGGTTTTTAGTATAGTCTCTTCTGCTGAGGCGAGAATGAGGCAAGGTCATGCGAGAAGGCTCTGAAGCAACTGGACAGAGATCCTGTCTCACAGTAGAACAGGGGATCCGGACAAGGGGTGGGAGGAAAAGCAGCAGGTGTCTGCAGGAGGTAGCTGCGCGGATGGCACCTATGCCGTCTGCACCATAGAGGGAATGACTACCTGGGCAAACCACCCAGAGTCCTGATGGAGTAGTGTTATCCAGCAATGCGGCACAGACCGTGGAGAAGGAATTTTCTTCTCTTAGCTAAGCAGCAGCTGCATTCCCTGAGGGAACCTGCCTCTGTCCCTTAATTAATATTCCCCTTTGCAGGCACCCATCCCTGCAAGGCAGGTTTTTACAAAGGCTAAGTCTCCCTTGGGACACCGAGTCCCTCACTTGCAGTTTGCTTTTCCAATTTGCAAAGGTGACAAAGAGCAGTGACTGTGGGGACTCAGATTGTTTCCATCTTCGCCTCCAAGTAAACAGCAGCTGTGGTTTCCTGAGCCATGTACTGCACCATAGCCTTTTGTCCACCAGAGGCTCCCATAGTACTAGGAAATATCTCCTCTGCACTAGTGGTGCCTGGAGACCAGTTACCTCTGTTAGAGAAGGCATCCACGGTGAAGCCTGCTCCATGTCCACCGGTGCCCATTTAAGTTTTGTCCTGACCATTCCACCCAATCTCAGGCTCTCTATTAGCTACACTCCATCTTAAAAGAATTTTTTTTTTAAAAAAGCTAATAAACCAAAATTGTTTCAGCAGACTTGGTAACTGACATTATCTCAAGGAAGCACTTAAGATAAAAACTGTCGATGTGAATCGACTCAGAGAATAAGCATGTCTTTACAATTTATGGTCGACTCACTATTTAGTATCTGCGTAGAACAATTACAAATAGCATTGCAACTATACTACTCGGGGCTTACTGATCTGTTCATAGAGAAGGTCAGATGTAAGGTGGTCTGTATACATAGTATTTTTAACCCTGCTCATTGTTTTCCAACACTAGGTCACATGAGAGGTTCTCTACTTACTCTCCAGAGACTAGTTCAGCTGTTCCCTAGTGATACGACCTTAAAAAACGACCTTGGCGTAGGATACCTCTTGATGGGAGATACTAACAGTGCCAAGAAGGTTTATGAAGAGGTAAGCACTGGTGGTCGGGACAGTTCAAATTTTAGTTGATTTTTGTTTAAGCTTCCTTTGTAATCAGTCTGTGTAGACACCTTTCTAAGGGTTTTTGTTGTGATAGGAAAAAGATTGAGATGAATTGAGATGAGGTTAATAAGTGTAAATAATATACTGTTTTCAAGTAGAAGGCTCTCAGGCAAAAGTAGTAGATTATACCATTTTCAAAGGGGCATTGATCTTCTCATCCTGGGCCCGAGATGGCTTTCAAAGGGTTTCTACAATATAGTGGACATTTTAGTAGATAAGCTCTAAGTCACAAGTAACTATAAAACCTGGAAAACTGGTTTCTTTAGGCAACAAGGGAATTTATTTGCTATAAAGCAAACAGTATTTTGAATGCACTTTGAAGCAGGAGAAAGCTAACAGCTCTGTAAAACAAAGACAGACAAGGGTTCTTGTGGTTCTTTAACTGAGTCTCTGGATCAATGGTTTCCAGGATGCTGGCTTTACTTGAATTGCTACTTTAGTGAGCTAGGTGTGTAGCAGAAAGGTCTCTTCTGTGTTGGAAACATCATCAACAGCAGCAGCCTTCCCCTCAGTCAGCTCACAAAGAGGTACTTTGTGCTTCCGTTGCTCTTGGTGCTTAATTATAAAGTCACTGGAATGTGAAGCCATTGTCTTTCCATCCTTGTTGTAATTTTGATTGTTTTTGAGAGAGCGGAAGTTTGGCCTTGGCTTTTTAGGACATCGTTAATACCGGCACGAGGGACTGAGACTTCAGCATTGTCGTTGTGGGACATGGTGTCTGCTAACATACCTGGTGTCCCCTGTCCTGCAGAATTTGGTTAGAAGAAGCATCATGTGTCCCAGTGATTCAGGATCATGTGAATATAAAAATGAACAAACCATCTGAGACACAAGACTGAAGTCCAGGGATCCTTTCTCCGTGTATGCCTCTCCTTCTCACACTCCCTTCTTCTCCTTGTAAAATTCATTCTAATTTCCCAACTCTCTCATTTCCTTCCTTTCAGAATCTTTCTTTTGCCCCTGCCCCTCCACTTCAGTCTAAAGAGCCCTGGGTACCTCCTGGGAGCCAAGCACAAGTGATGTCCCAGCAGGCAGCAAGCACATACTGACCAGCATCTAACTGCATTTCCCTCTCCCTTGAATACACTCATCCCCTCTACCTAACGCAAAGTCTCAGAAATGGGGAATGTTTTTCCTCACCTTGAAAAGCCAATATTACTCTGTGTTGTTTATTCACCTAGGACCATATTCTCACTTGGTTGAGCATACTCGGATGCAGAGAGCTCTAGGTATTAACTATCACACAACTGATTGGTTTTCCTTTAAAAGAAGCATTCACACATTGAAAGTAATGCGGGTACTCCTCTGCTTTGCCTCTTACTTCTGAGCTAATGAGCTGTGGCTAATGGATGCTCTTTCCCTACCAACATTTGGCCTGGTGTGTTTATCTCTTTTTTCCCCCCAAGGTCATTTCAGAAACTACTACCAGGGCAGCCTATTTTTCGTCACAGTAATTTTTGACATGTATGAAAATCATCGTGAGACCCTATTTTAGTTTTGGATTATTTTTTGTTTGTTTGTTTTCTATTCTTGTTTTCAGTACAGAGACTAGCTTACGGAGGTAAGGTAGAGGCTGCTCTTCCCACAAGAGCAAGGCTCTTCCCCCATCTCCTTCCCCAGGTAGTACACTGCCACCAGCTTGGAATCCCAACCCAGCCTCATCCCAAGTTCTTGGCTGCCCCACTCACCTTCTGCGTATATATCTCTCTGCGGCACACATTTATTACACGCACAGTGAGCAGCACAGGACCTGAGCTTATTAAAGTGGCTCAGAATGTGTCCTTGTAGCTTCATGGAGCTTACATTCTGGGGCCTAGTCACCAGTCCTTCGTTCATTTTGTTTGCCTTCCCAATGCTTTCACCGGACATCGATCACCTTCTGCTTAAGTTGACCCAAATCCCTCTGTAGAATTGCTCTCCTCTGACTTTCATGTACCCCAAGCACCATGGTTCTCTGAGCCAAGTCTGTCATGCCTCTGTCAGCAGTGTTCTTTAAATATCCTTTATAGTTGCTTTTATATATATACACACTCTATAGGGCTGATTTATAGATAGATATTGTTTAAATTTGACTTTATCATGCAATGTTTTGTTTTCTCCATTTATGGTTATTTTAAATTTAAATGGGTATAGTATTCTGGGCTGGATCAATGATCTCTTAGAGATTGCAAGACATCTGCCCATGCCCTTCTGGCTTTCAGTGTCACTACTGAAAAACTAGATACAATTCTAACTGGTTTGCCTTTATATATTACTTGACCTTTTTTTCTTGCAGCTTCTAATATTTTTTTCTTTATTCTCTGTGTTTAGTGTTTTGATTATTATGTGGCCAGGGGACTTTCTTTTACTGTGTCCTGCAATCTATTTGGTGCTCTGCAAGCTTCTTGTATCTTTATAGATATGATTTTGTTAAAAATAGTTTCTAAGCCTTTGAGCTGGGAATCTTCTTCCTCTATTTCTATTGTTCTTAAATTTCATCTTTTCAGAGTGTCTCAGATTTCTTGAACGTTTTGTTTTCGGAACATTTTAGATTTAGCATTTTCTTTTATCTGTTTCTTCTATTGTATCTTCCATGGCTGAGATTCTCTCTTCCATATCTCATATTCTGTTAGTGATACCTGTGTATATAGTTCTTACTCACTTACCTAGATTTCCACTTCCAGAATCCCCTCCGTTTGTGTTCTCTTTGTTGCTTCCATGTCTGGGACACTTCTATTCATTTTCTTCAACTGTTTGTATTTTTCATCGCTTTCTTGACATTCTTTAAGGGATTTATTGACTTCCTCCAATTTTTTTATTATATTTTTCTCTCTTTCACTTTTTTTTTTAGTACTTTTTTATTGGATTTATTTTCTTTACATTTCAAGTGTTACCCCCTTTCCCAGTTTTTCCTCCAAACTTATCCATCTTCTCCCTTGTCCCCCTGATTCTATGGGAGTTCCCCACCACCCACCCACCTCCTCCTGCCTCCCCGCCCTGTCATTCCTCTACACTAGGGCATCGAACCTTGGCAGGACCAAGGGCTTCTCTTCTCATTGATCCCCAGCAAGGCCATTCTCTGGTACATATGCCGCTGGAGCCATGGGTCTCTCTATGTGTACTCTTTGGATAGTGGTTTAGTCCCTGGGAGCTCTGGTTTGTTGGTGTTATTGTTGTTATGGGGTTGCAAACCCCTTCAGCTCCTTTCATCCTTTCTCTAACTCCCTCATTGTGGACCTTTCTTCTAATCACGTGTGTTGGGTCGTCCTCCCCTGGGGCCACTGCATGCCTCTGCTTCTTTCTGGAAGCTGTTATGTCATTATTGTCTGCTGTGCTTTGATTTCCTGTACTTGATTGAGAGCCCTTTGAGAGAGAGAGAAAAGAATATCTCATTCCTGTTTGCATATCAGGGACCTAGAGGTATTAGATGGGTTTTGAAATCCTAGAAAATGCTTACATTTCACAGCTACTTGAGAAGATGTCTGTGTGACCACAGTAGGCAGGGGTGTCTTTGGCGTAGTGCAGTAATTGTGATGACTTGTTTGTAGCAGTGCAGACAGAACTATGGTCAACACTGATTCTTCTCAGTCCTAGAAGTCCATTCTCAGCCCCAGGGTATGGTTTAGGGCCTGTCAGCGGAAGAAACAGATCTCAAACTTACAAAGATTGTAGTAGGAAGGAGAGCCCAGCGTGCAGCTGTCCACACCATTATCATAGAGATGCTGGGAGTTCCCCCAGCACCAGGCTTAAGGGATGAAGAACCTGGAGGGCACATAGGGCTGGGAGTAGCGTTGGTTTTCTAGTTGGGAGATAAACAGGGGTAAAATACACTGCAATAGTGTGGTAGGTCTTCCACACAATCATTATTACACAAGTAAAGGGATGACCCACTTGGATGCCCTAGGAAAGAGTGAGCCAAGAGAGTATTGTCAGTGTGACATTTTGTCGTAAGGGTGCCATTGGCTATGAATAACAAGGAGTCCAGTGTGCCTCACAGGGATGGCTGGCAGGGGCGGGAGCAGAGCCAGGCAGGTGGAGGCTGGAGAGGTGTTTCCTTGAATGTAGTCTTTCATGCTAAGTAAAATGAACCCGAGGAAGGATCAGATCTGACCCTGGATTTAAGTGGTTTCCCTGGGGATCCCATATGGACAATGAACAGCCAGGATGCAGAGTATCAGCCACTGGGGGGTCTTTTAGGAGTGTGTGAAAGAGAGGAGATTCAGTCCAGTGCAGGAGCGGGGAGAGTATTGGGTGTTACCCTTTTAAGTAGGCGTTAAATAGGCAGAGTCTAATGCAGACATGGTGGTTTGCTCTTCCTCGGTGAAGCTCCTATGGTAGCTGAGACTTCCCTTTCCCTAATTGGCTTAGGGATAGATAGGAGAGGTATTCAGCCATCTTCTCCCTCTTCTTCTTGGTTCAAGAAATTCATTCCCTAAGCAGCTTCACGGGTCTAATGCTTTTGTGTTGTTTTCTCGCTGATCATATTTAATTTAGAGGCACTTTGAATAATTCATCTTTAAAATCATAATAAATGCATGCGGTGATGAACAGCGGAGCAGCTTATATGAAATCGCCACCTGGGTGTTTGATCCCAGACAGTTGGGTTATTTTCATCAACTCTATATATTCAGCCCTTAAAATCATTGCACACCCAAGAACTTAACTTTCATTCATATTTTTTTTTAAAAAACTTGTTATTTGAAATAATGGCAGACTTCCACAAAGTTACCCAAGTAGGGCACAGGTCTTTCAGGTTCCCCGCCATTTTGCATGCAGCCTTAGCACAGAGGTAAAGAATTAGCATCTGGTAGCTTTCTAGGCCAACACTGAGGCTCAGATCACTTAAACCTCCCCAGCTTCTGCCACTGACTCTAGTGACCACAGACGGATGTTTTAGTGCACGGGTAGATGCTAATATGCCTCAGCATGTACGTAAAGTTGTGTGGAACAACCCTTCAGAGTTGTCTTGAAGCACAAAAAAAAAAAAAAAAAAAAATTCAGAGTGATTTTTTTTTTTTTTCTAATCACTAAACTACTTTGAAATCATATCAGTCGTCAGGTATTTGTCTGGTTACAGTGCTAAAACCACGCATGCTCCAGCATACGTTCTCACTCACAACTTTACTCAGGGAGCAAGTGTGAAAAGCATTGTGAGTTGAGAGGCTCTGAGCCTGGTACCTTTAATGATCGCAGTGAGGCACGCGCGCTCCCACAGTGTTTGAAGCTGCCACGTCCTAACCTATTTCCGTGTACGGCAAAACTAATTAGGTTTTGTTTGGACAGTCGGTTGTATGCACTCTTCTTCATCACAGTCGCTCTTTGTTTTCTTTGAATTCAGGTGCTGAAGGTGACGCCGAATGACGGCTTCGCTAAAGTGCATTACGGCTTCATCCTGAAGGCGCAGAACAAGATAGCTGAGAGTATTCCCTACTTAAAGGTAGCGGCCATGGTCTCCTTCCCATACACCCTCTTCCTGGAGTTACTTGAGATCCCCTTCGGTTGTGGCTTCCGGCCATGGCTTCTAAGTGATAGGCATGCATTGCTCTCTTCCTAGCATCGGAGTGCATGCGTCACAGGCATGAGGGACCATGAGTTGGAGGTAGAAGCAGAGTCACCATCATGGTCCAGCCCTGGTGACAAGTGAGGTTCTACAAGCTTCCAAAAGAGCACCTCATGCTGGAGACCAAAGCACAGGGGCCTGCAGGAGATGCTTCAGCCTACAAGCAGACACTTTTGGAAAAAGACCTTAGGGCTAATGACTCAAAATCTTAAAATATATTATTGCTTTTTCTACCATATTAAACTGCAACGTGGCTAGTTCACCAGAATAGCACTTGGACTTGGGTCAGGTCTATCGAATAAAATTCTTGCTGTAATAGAAATATTAAAGATGTGGCGGCGCATGCCTTTAATCCCAGCACTCAGGAGGCAAAGGCAGGTAGATCTCTGTGAGTTCGAGGCCAGCCTGGTCTATAGAGCTAATTCCAGAACAGCCAGGGCTCCACAGAGAAACCCTGTCTCAAAAATATACTATATTTATATCTATATCTATATGTACATATAGATATGTATAAAATAAACCAGAAAAGGAAAGAGATTATTTATGTATACTATTCACACACTGAATATCTAAAACGTAGCTACTGTAACTGAGAAAGAGATTTAAAGTTTATTTAAGTTTAGTTTGTTTTGCTCGAATCGTAACAATATGGTGGCCAAGAGTATACCCCACTGTAGAAGAGAGCTACTGTATGCACACGTAGCTGAGGAGAGCTTTGAACCCCTCACAGTGGCAGTATGGCTGGCTTCTGTGACCTCTTCGACCAATGCTCATTGTTGCAGTTGGTGCCTGTCTGGAGAACTCCCACATTGTGTGTAGTCAGACAGACTTCTAGTTTCCTCTATGGTCCACAACCCTGGGGCATAGCTCTGATCAGTGGTGCCCCTCTAGAGGGCTTGTGTTCCCACCTGTCCTGGCTGTCACCAGACACTGCAGACCTTTCCATTTTTACCAGGGATGTGTGGGCATGTGCACTGGTCTGACTTAAAAGTGCTCCCACATCTCCTTCAACCCTGGAGGCCTGAGAGTATTCTTCCAGTTACAGTGGTGGGGAAGCAAAAGCCAGGGAAGATATTTAACAAACAAAGATGCTACACACCAGTCATTCTTTATTTTAGATGCTAATTTCCAAGATTGTACAAATAACATTTCTTCTGAGAGAAGATAATGACCATGTATGCTTTTTCTTCTTCACACACACACACACACACACACACACACACACACACACACACACACACACACAGCTGGTGTGGCTTAAATCCTATAAATTTTAGTAAGAAGTTTCATTACCTTCCTGTGGCACATTTGTTTAGGGTAGAAAGATATATCACATACATACATACATACATACATACATCTATACATACATATATATATATACACACACATCTATATATACACATTTATATAGGTATCTTCTGAGATAATATAAAGACCATATATATGGTTTTTCTTCTTTCATATGTACATACATACACAAAACACACATATATACACATAAAACTTCTGTTGTTCAATATATATTATGTATATATGTATGTATATGCATGTGTATACATGTATGTATATGTGTGTGTATGTGTATATATATAAAATAAGAAAAAACATATATGGTTCTTATATTATCTCAGAAGAAATGTTTGTGTGTGTATATATATATACACACACATATATATACATATATTTGCATATATATATATCTATATACATATATACACACACACACACACACTCATAGGTATGTGAATCATGTGTGTGTGCATTCACACCATGTACTTGGAGGTCAGAGGAAAACTTGCAGGAACTGGCTCTCTCCTTGCAATATTTGGGACCTGGAGATAATAATCAGGTCATCAGGCTTGGCAGCAAGTGCCCTCACCCACTGAGCCATCCCACCAACCTTAGGTAATGTGCCTTTCCTGGAAAGGCCTCAAAGATGTAGCTTTTGGAAAAGAAGTCCTTGCTATTAAATGGTTTCATATTTTTCCCCATTGTTTTTCTTTACCATATTCAGTCTCAGTATTTTCTCTTCCCTTTTTAAAACAAACAAACAAAAAAAATCTCATTTCCAGTGCTTTTATGAAAAGGGGGAAGAACAGAGCATCTCACAACAGAAATTGTTCAGTAAAAATTACCTGTGTCCAAAGTCCAGTTGGGGTCCTCTTGAATCTTGTAGATTTTAATAAGAAGTTTCATTAGCTGCCTGTGGCACATTTGTTTAGGGTAGAAAGAAATGTCACTTGTACTCAGACTGTCATTGCTTGAAACAGAAGCAAAAAAGTGTTTGGGTTCATGGATAAAAAGACTGTGGGTGGCATATGGTCAGACTTGGAGAGCAAAATAAATGTGAAATACCCAGCCAGGGAAGCCATCTGCAATATTGAAACATGATGGCTCCCACTGTGGAAGTACTCAGAGTGCATGCTAACTTATGGGCTAGTCCACTGTTGGTTAATGATAACCTTATTGTTAAACTGAGGTTGATTCTCTCATTTTATTTTTACACTGTAAAATGTGGATTAACCTCATCATCTAATTTTAAAATCGTGACAAGAAAATTCAAGGTTTTCCTATGAGATATTGTAGTTTCCTATGAGATTCATAAGGAAACTCTACAGAAATCCAGGAAGGAGACTCCCAAATGTCACCCTTCACAGATGGTAACACTGCCCTTTTCCAGGAAGGAATTGAATCCGGCGACCCTGGCACGGATGACGGCCGGTTTTATTTCCACTTGGGTGATGCCATGCAGAGGATCGGGGACAAAGAGGTATGACTGACTGGATTTGTGACTTTATTCCAGTAAATGATAAACTAGGGAGAGATTTTTTTAACTGCTAGGAACCCTTGGAACCAAACAAACATCCTTAGCATAACTTATGAAGGCAGTGTTCTTATAAGATCTTTGGGGTTTGAATTTTATAGTTTACTTTTCCCAAAATCTCGAACATGTAATCTGAAATGTGACTTTGTGTGTGTGTGTGTGTGTGTGTGTGTGTGTGTGTGTATCTGTGTGTGTAGTAAAAGCCTTTGAAAAGTGTCGTTGAAATTAAATACAGAGTTCTCTAAAATTATTCTAATTTTAAGAAACATTTACAGAAATTAATGTTTTATTTCTGAATTTCTGCAGTAGTTATTTTTAGAGCCAACTATTTGACTAATTCGTAGGCATAGTGGCCTTAACGGCTAACCATGTACCTTCTACATTTAGCATTTAAGCTGAACATTTATAGCTAGGACAATGACACGTACCAGTGCGTGCACTGGTGCAGTAACTAAAACAAGTGAATTATCTTCCTGATCATTACCTTTTTCCTGAGTACAGTTGTCACTGTGTGTAAACAAGACAGTAGTCATGAGATCATGTGCCATGAATTTCTAGCCTTTTCATGACCCCCATGACTTGCATGCAGATAAACAACAAGGTCCTATACCATTGTAGGAATTCTAACAGCTGTCTTCAGAGCAAATGGGACAGTGACCCTTTGTAACCATTGCCCTTCATATGTGAGATCTAAGGACAACACAACTTCAAATTTCTAAATTTAATAAGAATGTAAGACCCTCTGGGCAGGTGGAAGCTCAGAGAGCCAAGTGGGGAAGGGGTGTGACTACACAGTCTCCTACAAGAAACATGAACGGCTTCAGAGCAGTAGAGCTTTGGATGATTGACATTATTTTCTTTCTACCTTTCTCTTCTTGTGTTCTTTCCCCCTTTAACCTACCAATCATTTGACTAAAATAGAACAAGGCACTAGAAGTGAAGAGGAGGGGGAGGCGTTGCTGACGGGTAGTCATTATTTTGTTCCTTCCTGATATAAAAAGAACCTTCCTTTGGATGAGAAAGATAAGAACTTGTCTGCCACAGTATCCAACACTAGGTAAAAGTCCGTATTCAATTTCTGTAAATACAATTGTCACTAATTAATTTGCCTTTGAACATGCCGTGGTACGGGGCAAAGACAGATAAAAGAAATCTACCTCGTCTCATATCTTAGATGAAAACAGCTCTTACTTCAAGGACAATGAATTCACTACTGAACACTGGTTATGAGCCTGGTATTTAAGCTTAGGGGGCTGCTCTGCCAGCATAATTATCATTAATATGCAAACAATGGCACAGTTCCTCGGTTTGGAAAGTTCATAAAGATTCAAGCTTACACGGAATGGGAACAAGCCCGTAGAAGCCCCATGTTAGCGTAACCCAATAATAGGTGTTGAGTCTGCGTGTCAGGGCTTACCCTCTGTGCTTGAATTTGTGGAACACACTTCTGGTCTGAGAGAGGATAAACTAGTGGGAGTCACACCCACAGCCTCCGCCACAAAGGCTGAGGAGGAAATGGATTTTGGTGCATCCATCTAGTAGTATGGGAGAGGAGAGGAGGAAGAGGACCCGCGGCAGCCCTGGAGCATTTAGGCTTCAGAGGCTTCATAACCTGAGCCCACATTCTGCCTTCAACTCTAGTCTTATTCTGCACATGCAGATTCACACATCTCCAGCCAGTCTGGGGTCACAGCACGGAGCTCACACGGCAAGCTGGCTCCTCCTCTCCGCCATTTTTCTTTTAGATTCTGTCTCTGGTTCCTTTATTGCCAACATCTGAATAAAAATTGGGGTCAGCTTTAGCACCTCTTTTTCTCCCTTCCTGAGGGCAAGTTTCAAGGAACTGGCTTCCTGGGCTCATTAGCAGCCTCCCCTCTTTCTTCAGGGGATGTTAATTCCAGTTTCTTATCAGCCACCCCAGTGATGGTTGTAAGACCCTCGCTGTTGCTTCTTACATTAGTTACACTTTGTCCTCAGCCACCTTATTTGCAAACCATTTATGATCCAAAGTAAAACAGAACCCTATGTCCACGCAATGCCATTTATAGTTAACACAGGTAAGTTGCCAACCAATGTTATTCCCAAAATGTACCAGCCACAATGTACCAATACGCCAGAAAGGCTGGCTCAAGCTGAACCACTCAGGACAGATCTGCCATGCAGATTTCAGGATTAGAAGCTTTGTGTGTGTGTTACTGTGTGTATCTGTATGTGTGTCTGTGTCTATGTGTGTGTCTGTAGAAGCTTTCATTGTGTGTGTGTATGTTGGTGTCTGTGGGTGTTGGTGTGTGTGTGTCAGTGTCTGTGTGGGTGTGTGTGTGTAAAAAGCACATAGCAATAACTTGACAAAAGTAGAAATGGCAATGATATAAAAATAAGAAGGTAGCCCAAGGCTAGGATGTAGCTCAGTTCCTAGATTTCTTGTCCCCAGCGCCACAGGAATTGAGTGTGGTGGTACCCATAGTACCAGCATCCAGGAAGGAAAGGCAGGAGGATCAGAAATGCAAGGTCACCTTCAGCTACACAGCAAGTCTGAGCCCGACCCGGGCTGCATGCCCCTGTCTCAGAAGAAAAACAAAACAAAATAAAAAGAAACAGAGGTCATTTACACTAGTTTCTTACTTTACAGAACTTTCTAGAAATTTTTGTTGTCGTTTTATATGTTTTCTTTTTAATCTAGCTTAATTTGTTGAATTTGTTCTATATTATACCAGTAGAAGCAATTTTTAAATTTCTGATCTATCATTGTGAGGATTTTGTTTCTGATAAAAAAAAATAAGATGAGCGAGTTCGAATTCAGGGCTGTTTTCAATGCATGGTGCTTACTGTGAGATCAGCACTCGCAGTACTGTGAGCAGACCGCACAGATAGAGTGAGCCGGCAGGTAAGGACCCACCTTGTCCAGTTACTCAGCACAAGACAGCATCCAAGACCCTGAAGACTGCAGCATGAGCCACACTGCCTGTTGGGTTGTCTTAGAATTACTTTTTTATACACTGTTCCATCAACACAGCTAGTCTTTCCAGTGAATTACTAATGATTCAAAAATTAATGAACTACCAGACTTCTAAAAAAGAATCATATGTTGTAATTAATGGTGCTCAGTTGAACAGCAGAAGGTTCGAGAAATAAAGACTTAAATTCAAGTTGGCTGAGACCATAATGATCAAATTATTTCAAAAATGAGCCTTCTTTCTTTTTTCTTTCTTTCTTTCTTTCTTTTTTTTTTTTTTTTTTTTTTTTTTTTTTTTTTCTTGCCTGACATCAATTAGCCATTTTAAGTTTCTGGGCTTTAAAGAAACTCTGGGCCCAACTTACATGTTTTTCAAGGAAAATATATAAGAAGTATTAGTATGTGTGCTCTTTGAGATTTTAATGAGAAAGATGATGAAGAAGTGTTTTTAAGGTTTCAAAAGGTGTTACAAAGAGAGAAGGAGTATTTAGCTGGTTTTGAGAGGCCTTGAATTCTCGTCTAAGAATGTAGGCATCGTAACTCTCAGTTTCGACAGTTATAAAAGGAAGAGATTCGGGTCTGAAGGAGCTGATGAAGTCATTTATGTCACAGGCAAATCCTGGAGTACTGTGGAAAATGAGAGCCATCAGCACACCCTTGACTCTGCCGAGCAAGAACATTTTGCAACATGATTGTTAAACACTTTCATAAGTTAATAGTGTCATACATTAACCTATGGTTTTATTTACTGCCATGTTTTTTTTTAATAATAAATAAAAAGAACCCAATATTTTTTTATGTTTAAATTACTATATCTGGAGTTTTACAAAGAAGGTATTTAAGTTAACGTTAAATTCTGTTTATTGATCAAAGCACTCATGTTTAATCATTCAATCAGGTGTGATAGCACATGCCTATAATCTCACCACAGAGGAAGCCAAGGCAGGAGGATTATACATTGGAGGTCACCTGGCCTATATGAGGAGACACTGTATATGACTTAGGGAGGGGTGTACATAATTTTTTTCGAAATCAGTTCTCAAAAGAGCAACGGTTATATTTGACACAGCAATGGAAGAAATGCTACTCAGTGTGCTGGAATAGTGAGATTCTGTCTCAAGAATAAATAAATAAATAAATAAATGCACATGAATGAGAAACGGTGGAGCATACAGGAATGATTTAAGAGGAAGATAATTAAGAACTCTAAATATCACCCATTTATAAACTGTATCAACTCTGTATAAATTCTGACTGACCTGATAAAGTTTATCTCAATACTTTTGCTTAATAAATATCTTTAAATAGTTAAAAAAGAAAAGACACTCTTCTATCCAAAGACAAACGGTGTGAGGGTCAGGCAGCAAGAGAGGAGGGCCACTTAGGGGCATACGGTGGATCCTTATTTGGACCGGCCATATGGAACAAGGACTCTGCAGCCAGATAGCCCCACCCCACAAAAGCTAGTCTTAGATGCTGTGTGTATCCTGAGAGCCAATGCGAAGCCATGAATGTTGTCCCTTTTTTCAGAAAACATACACACTTCATGAACAAAAGTTTCCTATAAAAAAGCCTGATACACCATACAACGTTTATTATAGCTATAACTTCTATACCATTTATGACCAGCCCAGAATAATATTGTCTCTTTATCTGTTCTGTCACGATGGAACATCAGAGAAAGTTACTAGGAAAATAAATTTACTCTTGGTTGGCTTTAGCAGCCCGTTTCGGCAAATAGCAAATGTATTTGAAATTGTTTAAATAATAATCAGATCCTTTGAGAGAAAACTGTAAAAATGGAACCCACAAAACGAAAGGTAAATACAAACATGGCCTCCTTGGCTGTCTTACACTGTGTGTATGCACAACCAATTACTTTTTAAACTGGCTTAGATGTGTGGAAACCAAACTAGTAGAGGCATGAATCCAGAATCCACTAGAGCTGGCGACGACCTGAGAGTGAAGATAAATGCTGGCGTTCACTTATCCTAATAGGTTAGAGCACAGAATTTTCACCAGCGATCGGGTAAGATATTTAGTCTGTTATCTCAAGGTACAGATAGTCCCGGAATTAACAAAGGTCATAGTTGTCTGAAGCTTTTTCAGCTCTGTAGGGTGTGAACTCAGTCTACATTTAGCAGAAACCAAACGTGAACTTCTGAGCTCTTCTCAGCATAGCAGTGGATGACAGGTTACTGTCAGTGCCCCTTGAGCCATGACGGCGACCTCTGGCTCTGTGAGTCATGCATCATGGGGAGCACCAGGGGGCCCTCTGCAAAAGCACCGGTGCTGAAGAAAGACACTCTGTGCATCAGGAGGATGTAGGTGTTCACTGTAGAGTATTTACAGTGGGTCTGCCTGGTGGCCAGGTGACAACTCAAGGAATCTGTACCGGCTTGTGTGATGTCCTTCAGTTTTGAAATCAAAATGCTTTCTGTAAGAGAGCAATACTAATCGGCCTTTCTGTTCTTTCAGGCATATAAGTGGTATGAACTTGGTCACAAGAGAGGACATTTTGCCTCCGTCTGGCAGCGTTCCCTCTACAATGTGAATGGTCTGAAGGCTCAGCCATGGTGGACACCCAGGGAGACTGGCTACACGGAGCTAGTGAAGGTGAGTGTTAACTTCTGCAGCACCTGAAGCACAGGTGTGGAAGGAATGTTCGAGAAAAGGCATTTCATTTCTAGTGAGAGAACCTCCTAGCTGACGCCTTCTGAGTCAAACTGCCCTCATCTGTCCATTTGTGTCTTTCAAGAACCCGATTCCAGATCACTATGCTCTGAACACTCGGAGACCTTTTCTTACCCAAAGTTCCAAAATCCTCCCACAGTCCTTCCTAATACAACGTGGTCATCTTGATCACAGCAATAACCCACGGCCTATTTTGCTTTCCTTGGTGGTAATAAAACACTGACAAAAACCAGCTTGGGAAGGAAAGGGTTATTTCAGCTTCTGGGTCATAGTCCATCATCAAGGGAAGCCAGGGCAGGAGCTCAAGGCAGGAACCTGGAGGCAGGAACCTGGAGGCAGGAACTTGAAGCAGAGACCACAGAGGAGTGCACTGCTCCTCGTGGGCCTGCTTGACCTGCTTCAGTATATATCCAGTTTGCTCATGGACCAATCCGAAGAAGCCAACTCTTCATTATAGATCCCCATTTCCAAGTGACTCTAGCTTGAATCATTGACAAAAAATAATCCTTGGGGTGTTAGGTGACAAGGGAGGACATTTGTGTGGAATAACAGTTCTCAGACTTCTCAGTCTTCCTACCCTTAATGCTCTTAAAAATGATTGAGCTTTATGGGTATTTTTCTTCAGGTGGGAGGTGGGGGCTATTCCTTTCAATAGAATAATCATAAAGTAAAATTGAAACACAATTTTCAGGTCTATGAATTAATTTTTTAAAAATAACCTCATTCTATGGCAATACGAATAATTTTATCTTCGTAAGGAATCATCTTCATTTAGATGAAAAATCATTTTCTTATAGAATCAAAGTAGAAAATGTAATGAGAAGATTGAATTTATGACATATTTTTACAGGTATTTTCGATGCCTGGTTTAGTAGCAGATAGCAGGAATTGATGTCTTCTTTCCACTTCCATTAGAGTGGTGTTGTTAGAGATCACATAGCCCTTGGAAATTCCTCTATGTGCCTGAGCCCAAGTGCATATGCAAAGAGCTACATCTTCCTCTGTATTATCTAGAAGATAGTTTGGGCCTTTCAAATTTTACTGTTGGATGTATGATTTAAATTAGTCACTTTTTTTGTTTTGTTTTGCTTTGTTAATTCTGGATATCCTGGAACTTGCTTTGTAGACCAGGCTGCCCTTGAACTCAGAGATCCAACCGCTAGTCACGTGTTTGTATGAAAAAAAAAAAAACCACCTGGAATAAAATGTCTTTAAGACCTACTAGACTTTATTGATGAATCTGGTCTGTCTAGGAGGAAGAGCTACAATAAGCTTCCAGTGTACTGATGAAGCAGGCCTTATCTGACTTTTTGTTCTTATTTCATGTAACTGCATATCTTATCATCCTGCACTCCACTGTTAAAGCCAGCTTCCCTTCCTCTGGCTTCAAGCACTTGGTCAGTTGGGAAACAGTACTTATGAGGCCCCACGTCTGAGCAGGAAGAGCACAGGAACATCTCTGTGAACCCTGAGCTCTTAGGGCCTCCCTTCATTTATGTTTCCTTGTCAGACTCCATCTTCCTTCAGCACACATGCTGTGCTCTTCTGCCTCTCCTGTATCTTTCCTATTTCCTGGACTCTGGAAGTTGCCTTACCTGCTGGAGCTTTCAGGATGCTCTCAAGTTCAAGTGATAGAAATAGAACTCAAAGACGGCTTTGACAGCAGGGAGCCTGGTTGAGTGCCACAGCTGAAAGCCTGGTATTAGAACAGAGGTGAGGGGAAAGGTAGTTAGGAAGATGGTTTCTTGGCCTTACCCTTCCTTTTTGGTCAGCTCTGTCCTTGGTGTGAGATTGCTCTCAGCAGCACTTGGACTGGAGCTGGGAAGAGTAAAAGCATCATTGGGCCACCACACCAACACTAGAGACTTCTGGGAAGAGCCTTTCCTGTTGGTAACAACATGTCGGACGGGCACTCATGGGTACAAGGCAACATGAGACACAGAGTAGCTCCCCAGCTTCCGGGAGCAGAAAGAATATTGCTTTACCAACCTAGAACATTGATCTGTCTCCTACCAGTCTGACTGAGCCACTTTGAGGGGCAAGGTCTTGTGAAGTTGTCCAAAAACCCCAATAAATACGTCCAGAGGGCTTCCTCTGAGCTGAGTGGCTTATTTGGGGGAGGTGGGTACCTAATGGAGCCAAAACATCTGAGAAGGCAGCCTACAGTGTTAGATATCCTTGTCTGTCAGCACATGCTTCTACTCACATACATTTCTCTGTTCATTTTTTGCATTTTTGTCATTAGTTTTTAAAGCTATTTTTACTTTTTTTTGTTTATCTGCTATGAAAATGTTGACTAGAGCTATATTACCATATAGACTTCTCGTTCTGTGGTTTATATCCAACTATATCAATGGTTTCATTCACTGTGAAGGCTTGCGTACCATGCAAACCCCTGTTTCCTATGCCTTTCTTACTTGAGTGTCTTGGTTCATTTGTAATGTTATAACAAAATCCCACAAAAAGAATGTCTTAGGGACAACACAGATCCAGTTTTCAAAAATCTGTATCTGAGAGACGTGAGATGAGCCTAACAATTCTAGGTGTCTGGGAAGAGCTTGCTTCCTGGTTCACTGTTGGCTTCCCCTCACTGGGTCTTCATACAGTAGAAAAGAAGAATTAACATTGTGTCAGTACATTACTAAAATTAGTATTAAACTGTATTAATGTAGTTAATTAAATTAGCAATAAAATTGTATCAAACCAAACTAGATTATTTTAAAGAAAGTGCTAATATCCACTAAGCTGTTTAAAAAGAAAAGACAGGTATTAAAAAGTGTTGGTATGCAGATGGAGAAACATACACCTTTAAGCTTTCAGGATGGATATAGGAAATGGTGTAACCATTTTGGAAAACACTATTGTTGCTCCTCAAATAGTTGAATTGAGAATGAGCTTATAACCCAGCAATTCTGTTCTAGTAAAATCAGGGTCCTTCAAAATGGGGAACAAACAGACAAATGTGGTGGGTATATCTATTCAATAACAATTAAAATGATTACGTCCTGACACCTTGTCCAACGCAGATGAACCTTAAAAAAATCATGCTAAGTTATACAGGCTAGTCACAGGAAGGGCACACAATGTAACTGTGTTCATAGAAACTGACTTTCCTGGGCAAATCAACTGACACAGAAAATAGGTGTTTTCCAGAGCCCGAATAAAAGGGACAATGGGAAGTGGCCTCAAATAAAGGACTTACGTTTTGTCAAGAAATTCTTTCAAAATTAAAATGTTAATGATTCTCCAACTTGAATCTAGGAAACCCCACCCCCTGCTAAGGTTTTCGGTCATCCCAATGGCTATGTGCACTAGACATTGGCCATGGTTTCTGTCTTTCAGTTTCATTATCTGCAAGATGCATGTGGCATTTCCTCCACCTGTGTTCTGTAGAAGTAGGAATGCTCAGTAAAGATTAAGTATTGGTACTGTGGTGGTTATAATTTTGTGATTTTGTGCATCTCTACAAGCAACCGTAAAGTTAATTTTGAAGTATCCTCTATTATTGGAATAATAATGTAATAATTAACATCCGTTAAATGCTGCCTACCAGCCATCAATGTGCTAAGCACTTTCATGTAATATCCTATTGAATCTTTACAGGAGCTCTAAAAGATTATGACTGACTTATAGATGAATGAAATAAGGCTGAGAGAAGTTAAGCCACTGGCCGAAATTCCCATCTCTTTACCCTTAAATCTATCTCGTCCCTTGTACCCTACCGATGCCCTTCAGAAGTGTTGACATTTGCTCTTAGGTCATGTGATTCTCTTGCTAGTTAAGTTCTTATTTCCTAATAACATGCAACTGAGCTTCTGAGCTTTAGTACTTGACCTGATCCAAACTCAGCTTTTTTTCTTTTTTCTTTTTTAAAGAAGGAATATAGATCCTGAGTGTTAGTCTAAGAGTCAAACAGCATATAATCTCAGAGTAGGTGACATCTTCCAGCTCAGGTCTATGTGGGACTATTGCACCTCACTACCTTGACTTGCACAAAGATTACTATCGTACATGGAGTGACCTTTTCAAATGAAAACCATCCCAGGGCATTTCTGCTGCCAGGGATGGCCGAGTACTGAGAAACAACACAGCTTGTCACTGTTCAGTTGGCAGACATCAAATGAAATCTTTCATTTCAGAATTCCAAATCTGATTATCCTGAGTCACCCAGCCATTGGTATCTTGAAATAGAAACCTTCCAGATATTGTGACTGTCACATCTGACCAAAATACTTTCAAAATAACTTCTTAGAGTGTCTCTAAACTCCTTGAGTGACTTACATTAACTACCAGTATGTCTTCATACAGGCATTTAGAGGCAAAGAGGAACGTTTCCTTGCTGGTTGGGATGAAGCTAAGAAAAAGCTGCCTTTTGTTACATCACTGTGTTGACTTGTTGACCCTTACTGTGGAGTTTATAATTCAGGAGCTCTGACATTGGGTTTATGAATCTAGATAGAAGCAGAGAAAAGTGTTCACAGCAGTATTTTCTCTTTGGGGTATATTTTCATTAAAGTTGGCAGGTTGTTGCATATCGTTCAGAAATATCAAAGTGCCAAATTCTTGAGAGACATTTAGCTTAAAATTTGATATAAAAATGGATTAAAGCCCTTGGTAGGTTGAAACAGAAAGCATTACTGACTGGTACAAGGAGAAAAGCTGTCACACACTGAGAATCCCACTTCCTGTTTGAGATTAGCAGCTTGTTGAGATTAGCAATTTGATCAACTATCTTCAAGGCCAGTTCAGATGTAAACACCCCTGCATAGAGGTTACCCTAGTGCATTCAAAACCCACCCACCAAGGTTAAAATAACCCTCAGGCACCTACCCTGCCTCTTACACACTCACCTCCTTGCATTCAGCACTGGAAAAGAAAAACACTTACGTTCCTCTCTGGGCTTCAGCAAACAGTGTGTAGAAGTTTGCCTTTCTTTCCAGTATAGATTCCTTTCAGTTGGAGAAGTTCCCTGGAGCATTGTGTGCACAGGAAGGATTGGGTGATCAGAGTGGAACTCTGTCCCGTTCCATTAGATGCTGCTCTTTTTAAGAACTCTATCATGAATGAATTGACCTCACCTGGGAGGAACGAGGAATTACCCAGTAATTATTATGTTAGGGCTCACACATTTCTCTCTGTGATTAAATATTTGAAGGCTCTCAAGGAACTTGAACTTGCTTTGAAATGAAATGGATTGAGGAAGGGGGGAAAATGTCAGATTTAGTGTAGAATTAAGCCACAAATTAAGAGGATTAGCTGTTTTACATAAAAGCCAGGGCTGAGCTGTGGAGAAGCAATAAAAGCAATTCTTTGAGATTTGCATAGTATTGTACTCTGTTTTAAGGTGCACTTCTAACTTAGGACCACGGTGATATCCTCACTGAAAATGGCAATAAAACAAAGATGAGGTGAAGGACTGAGAAAGCCTTGTGCACAGAGGTGAGCCTTGTAGGAGGAGCCCCTATCCCCCACCCCTCACTCACCCCTATTTCCATTAGAGGCAGAGACAGGTTTACTCTCTGCTCTGGCACTCTGAGGAGTACCTGCATTCAGCCAAGACTGTTTTATCTCTAAATTTAAAATAACTACACCATTTCCCCTTCTCTTGCAAGGTTTTGTTTAGACTCAAAACACAAAACTGGGAAACCCACCCCCTAGGATGTTCCTGGGTGCGGTTTAGATGCTGGCTCTGTCCTGAGACATTAACTGGAGCTGTAGGGCAAAAGACCTGCCTCCAACAACAGTCACAGGCTCAACCACAGCTTTACCACCCCAACTGAAGAGCCAGCCGAGAGAGTGGGATGCTGAGAGATTTCATCTACACTCATTGGGAAGAAGAACGGAAAAAGTGTCTGGGGTCTCCAGGTTTTATCCTTGGAGTCCTGACATGAGCTTAGGTAAAACCTTCTTGAGCAACTGACATACCTATTTGCAGAGGTAAGCGGCGGCCCAACCTGAAGCAGACTCTCTGCCTCCCATCCGGCAGATGATTGTCTATAGTTCATATTCCATGCTAGGTTTAAAAATGCTTGAGGCAGAAGTTCATGGTCTGTGGCTTGATATACGTAAATACAGGTCAGTATCTTCAGTGTCCGTATGTTCAAATATCTCATTTGCCTTCCAAGTCCCTGCAGCCGTCAGCTTGGAATATTATGCCAAATACAAAGGCCCAAAGACTAAACTCCACACAAGAGCCTGCCTGGTGAACCAGCCCCACTAAAATAACCACGGAAAGCATTAGGCTTGCCGAAGACCACACTGCTGTGTGTTCAGCGAAAGTCTAGGAAACTTGGCAGTGACTTCTGTAACATTAGCCTAAATGGCAGGGATCTGATTCACAAATAACACTTTTGCTGGATTTTATCCATCGTTCTAGCTTAACCAGAGAAAGCCAAGAAGACACTTCTGACTTAGCCCCAGAAGACACCCTTCTTATCTTCCATAATCTTCCCTTGACTCCCCATCCCCACCCCTGCAGCCTAAGCTCTTGTTGGCTAAGCCCAGCACCCTCCAAGCTCAGAATAAGTGGATTCTGCTGTTTTGAATTGACTGGTCTTGTTTTATTTCCACAATAAGAAATGATAGATATTTTCTTTCATCTTTATTTTCAAGCTTAGAAAAGGAGAGCTGGTCAGAATGCATCTGGGCTAGCTAGCAATTGTTTCTTTGATCTGTGAGTTTGTATTAAAATTACTGCACAGAGAATTTGCCCTGAGACTCTACTTGCCGTGGCCTGAGCTCTGTTCCACCTCAGCTGTGCCCCCTCCCCCACCAAGAACAGGGGCAAGGCCTCAGTGTGGCTGCTGTTTTCAAAGCCTGGCACATTACTGCACATTGCTTGGCATGCTAAGACTTAAGACAACCGATTTTATCTCTAAAAGGTATGTAGATCCTAAAATGCATCATGGGAATCAGTCCATTCTAATTCCAGGTAAATGTATAGCTGTTGCCTACACCTCCCTTTGACCACACCCCTTCTTTTAATTTACTACCAGATCCTGACAAGGTACCTGATATCACTAGAACTTTCTCAACTGCCTATCTGCAATGTCAGTTTTTTTTTCAAACTACTAATCACCAATCATCCAGAATATCTCACATAGATTACTCTGAGCCCTATTAGTTCTTGTATTATGATTCTCTACATATTAAAAACATAATTCTTTTATTTCTTCTATAGAGGGGGGTCTTAATATGTAGACCAGTCTGACCTGGAACTCAGAGATATTTCTGCTTCTACCTCTGCAGTCATGGGATTGAAAGTGTGCATTAGCACACACTGCAAAAATATAATTTTTTATCTTTTTCGCCATTACTTTTACTCATATGAATTTATTCATCTTCTTGATTGAGAATGATTGGGGACCTCCCATCTGCTGTTCGCTTTCTTAGCTAGAACAGGTTCCTACTTGAACATGTTTTACTCTGATGGTTGGATCATCTCTCTCTCTCTCCCCAATTCATGTCTTGAAGTGCCAACCAATAGTACCTCACAATGTGATGACAATGGGAGGTAGGATCTTTACAAAGGTGAGTAAATTAAAGGCAGGCCACTGAAGAGGACCCTGATCCCATCTAACTGGAGTCCTTCTGAGAGTATGATTTAAATCCATAGAACCCAGAGGTGCCCCCTTCAGAAGTCGGGCCATGTGGGGTCCCAGTGAGAAGATAGAATAGGTTTCTATATATATATGTGGCTTTTCAAAGGGCCTTTGCTGTTCATTGCCCCCCATCCCTTTCAGAGACTTTTGATGGAAGCTTTTAAAATGAGAAGCCTAGGGTAACCGAAGAGTAACTTACCCAGAATCACAGGGCTGATGGGGGGCAGAATCAAATGTGCAAAGTAAGCAGCCTATCTGAGAAACAGTAGAGGGAAGGGAAGAGGAGAGAGGAAGGGGGAGGGGAGGAGGAGGACAAAAAGGAAGAGGAGGTGGTGGAGGAGGAAGAGAAAGAAGTGGAGGAGGTGGTGGAGGTGGAGGAAGTGGAGGAGGAGGAGGAGGAGGAGGAGGTGGAGGTGGAGGAAGTGGAGGAGGAGGTGGAGGTGGAGGAGGTGGTGGAGGCAGTGGAGGAGGAGGAGGTGGAGGAAGTGGAGGAGGAGAAGGAGGAAGTGGAGGAGGAGGAGGAGGAAGTGGAGGAGGTGGTGGAGGAAGTGGAGGAGGAGGTGGTGGTGGAGGAGGAGGAGGTAGTGGAGGTGATGGAGATCTAAAAGGCATCAGGTGCCCAAGAGTAACAGTAAAACAGCTTAAAGCAGGAACGCTTTTAAAGTTATAAAAAGACATTGGTCTTAGTGATGATTTCCTGGTATGACTTAAAAATCACAAACCCCCAAAAGCAAAAAATAGACCAGTGGGATTACATTAAACTGCACGTGGGCGCAGTCAATAAAGTGAAAAGGGGACCTACAGAATTCAAGAACTTATTTGCAAAGCAAAACATATATCTAAGATTTCATGTCTAAAATATATGAGGCCATGTGCACCTCAGAGGCAAATATTCTGACTTAAAATGGATGTTTCCTAAAGAGTGTGAACAAATGACCGGTGGGTGTGTGAGAAATGGCTCACAGCATTAGTCAAAGAAATACAAATCAAAACCATGGTGAGATGCAAGAGCAGGCCTCATAAAGAGGAGGAAGGAAGTGTTGACAAGGATGTAGAGGAAAGAGCTCCCAGGCAGCGACAGTAGGAATATAAATTATACAGCTATTATGCAAAATAGTGCGGGACTGTTCCACTAAACAATTAGTAGCACTATAATTTCATCCAGCAGTCATGTATGGTTTGGATATACATATATATCCCCCAATATATATATATATATATATATATATATATATATATATATATATATATATATATTTACAAAGACAAGTAAATTAAAATATGAGAGTTTATATACTACACATATATGATGTATATATAATTAATATAATACATATATATCCAGGGAAAATGATACCAAATTGTGAGCCCCTCCCAACTCCTACCCCAATCTATTGTAGCATTATTCATACATATTTCAACATATGACAATATCTGTGTATCTGCCAGCAGATACATGGATAGAAAACATTGTACATAAGCCCAGGAGGATACTACATGGCCTTCAGAAAAGGAGCCATTTTCATTTTCTACCACTTCTGGTCCTGAAGGATATATAAGTCAGACATAGAAAAATAAATCCTGTGTGATATTGCTTGTATGTGAAATCTCACAGAGTCAAAGCTATAGTAGCCAAGAATAGCACGGTGGTTGTCATGAGCTGACGAGTGGAGAGAATTGGGAATGCTGACGCAAATGGCACAAACTCTGAGTTACAGGAGAGCAACATCATGACTATAGCCTGAGGCATGGTGATGATGGGTGTGGTCATGAATTTGAGTGTTGACATCCTCATCTTCACAAAATACACAAAAACGATTACATTGTACAAACTGTGTCTACCTAGGCTTTGTCGGTTGAATATTGCAAGACACAGGTGAGATTCTAATCATGTTGGAGAAGAAGAAAAACTAGAAAGAAATGATTAGTTGCCTTTAAAAAACTTCTGAAGAAACACATGTTGTACATAGTCTAAGCTTTGATCAAGGGTAAACATGCCCTCAATATTTTTAGACATGTAATTTTACCGGTGCTATGTCCTGTAAGAAGAGTAGTCTAGGAATAATGGGCTGCCCAGTATTAGGCCCAGGTCAAGCAAGGTCACAGAGCCCAGACAGCAGCTGGTGTGAAAAGCCCCATCCAGGTGGCTTGTGTGATTATTACCTTAGAAAAGGAGAAACAAATTCTATGTAGAATTTGGCACCCAAAATGCCTGGGGATGGAACTGTTTCAGAATTGCCTTTTAGGATTTATTATGAAGAGATATCTTGAGGACAGGAGCTTCTAGGCATACAGAGTTCATTGCTGATTCAGATGTACTTTGTAGCCATAGGCTGAAAGTAACTTTATGCCCCATTTTGCATAATTTTGCACATGAAACCAAGTTTTGTGGTAGGTTATTTTCTAACTATCACTGTTCATAAAGCTTTTGGGTTGGAAGCATTTGGGTTTTCGGGTGTCTGGAGCAAGCACATTCAACCTGTGGTGTCAAGAGATCATATAGCAACCTTTTTCTAGAGGCAGTAAAGAACTTGGTTACATGCCTTAGAAAATTAAGCCACTGGGGGCGGGGGGGGGGGGGGGCAGAATGTCTACCAGCTCCACAGAAAATGAAGTGTGATCTTACAACTCAAGTGTGAGTGATCTCTCATTGTCACAATATTATAAAATCTGAATGTGAATTTATCCAGATTGTGATAGACTTCTGAAGTTAACGATCACCAAGATGGGAAAGAAAAAGCCATCAAATTTTAAGTTGTTAACCATCCTCCCTTCGGTGGGTGTTAGCAGCTATAATTCATAGTCAAGATTAGTAATATACACATCTTATTTAGATAAAAACAGGCAAAGAAACATTTAAAAGAGGGAGCTGCGAGTAGGGTTAGGGTTAGAAAGGAGAGGGTAATGTTTTATTGTAATTGTAATTATGTGTTGTAAGGGTTAGCTATTAAACAAACACACTTTTTTTTTTTTTCATTAAGAGAAAAGTTTAGCAAAGAGACTAGTGGAAGTGAGTTTGTTTGGCTTTTTAAGGAGAATGACTTTTTGAGGAGTGGGGAATGGTCCAAGGAACATAGCCCAAGGTTTCTGCCACTGAGCTGTTAGTTACCTGGCTTCAAAGAGAAAGAAGAAAAAAGGCATTGCAGAAGTCAGTTCTGAAGGTCTGTATGGGAAGGGGCTTGAAAACAATCGGATGTTGGAAAGGTCTGTCTGGTCAGTGGGGTGGAAGAGGAAGCCGCTTTGACAGGCCAGAGCTTCCATGGGGGCAAAGCTCACAAGCTCCGTCAGAAGTGCCGGGACTCTGTAGTCTGTCTGTAGATAATGAGAGAGATGGACACAGGCGAGGTTAACAGGCGAGTGTAAGCCACTGGTTTATGAGGCCCTGTAACTCTATAGTGGCAGGCCTCTGGGTTCCAAAACCCATGTAGCCACCAGAAGCAACAGGCATGGAAAGGCACTGACTTCCCAGAAGCCGGCCCAGATAGGCGGATCGATTAATCTCTCTCTCTGGTCTTATCAAATGGATGAGTTAAGGACCAAAGAGTTCATATTTCAAATGAAGCTTCGAAAAAATGTGCAGGCAGTGTTCATTCTGTGTCTAAGTTTCTGCTATCAATTTTTAGAGGCATTCAGTGAATCTCAGAAAACTGTGGAGAAAGTACATATTGTTTCTTTTACCCTGTTACTTTGCATGCCCACTTCCACAGACAGACAAACAGACAGACTGACACATTCTGCTGTGTCGAATCCCTGACTCCCCGTGTTGAAGGCATTCAGATGGGGGACTTTTGAGAGGAGACTGGCTCGTAAAGCTGGGCACTTATGAGTCTCAGGCCTTACCTGTGTGATCATTGTGAGTTGTTAGGGAAAAGCACCAATATGAAATAGCTCTTCAACAGACACCAAAGCTTCCAATTTCTTGATCTGGGTCATAAATAAAATACTAGATTTCTATTGTCCATAAGCCACCCAGTGAGAGCTATGGCTATGGGCCATACCAGCTAAGCACACAAACATACACACACACACACACACACACAGTAACCTTCCCATGGTTCTTCCTAAAGCCCTATTCAATCATTCTGAAGATGAGACCTCTCAGAGTCATTAATGTAGTTAAAAGCTCTTTCCATCAAAATGTACAGGGTCGTGCTTGGTGAACACCCGATTCTCCCTTTGTGTGCACCAGGCTTACCTGTGTCATCTTATGGTTCACTCAGTTCTGACACATGTCATGGGTGGGAGCTATCTTTCAGTTGCTTTCCCTGGATGATACAGAGCAGGATGTCTGAGCATCAGGGCATTTCTTCTCCTGACAGGTACCTGAGCATGGCTGGATCAACTGTTATACATGGGAGCCCATGAGAACCCCAATTTGTGAGAGCTCTGGGGGCAATCAGGCTAATGACCACCACAGTATATAGTCTGTGAGCCAAGGTGTGACCCTCATTCTTTCCATGGGTACTATAAGAACTTTGAGAAGGAGATGGAAGAGTGAACTTTTATTGCTAGCTCTGCTTGCCATAGGGCTGTGGGCTGTGGGCTTAATAACCACTCCAAGAGTCATCTTGTGTTTCCTGAGGAGAAATGCTATGCCCTAGAGCAACAGAAGAGACCCTTCCAGCCATTCATACCTACAACAGAGTACTGAGCTCAAAAGAGAAAAACAAGTTGGTGTTTTCCTACAGACACAAATAGAAATCTCTGTAGCTCTTGCTTAGTCATAGTCGGCTACAAAGGAACACAACCAAAAGAGCACGCATAAGCTTAGAGTGTGATTTATCCAAAGGCTGGAGCCTGGTTAGTTCCAAGGAAGGAGGGAGGGGGAGGGAAGGAAGGGGAAGGCAGAGAGAGAGAATCATATACCAGCTTACTCCCTGTGCTGCGTCTAGTTCCATCCAAGCTCCCAGATGATTGGATGACATCACCCATGTTCAGAGCGCACCTTCTTGCCTCGCTGCTCCAGCCCCTAGGCCACACCTCTCTGGAATCATCTACACAGGTGCCCCTAGGACTGTGCTCTACTAGTTTTCTGGGCATCTCGAAGTCCACTAAGTTGACAGCAAAAGTCAACTGTGGCAATAAGATGGGGACATGTGTGGCATTTTAGCCCATGAGTTTGAGTCAGGTACTGGGACCTTCTGCACTGACCTGATCTCTGGGCTTCAGCTGTCACTCAACTCATCTGACACATACAAGGGGAAAAAAGGCTTTAAAACAAAATCCAGGTAGGCTACATGGCTGAGCACATAAAAGAGACTGCCACCAATCCAGTGACTTGAATTTGACTTCCAAGACCCAGATGGTAGGAGAGAAATGACTCCTTCATATCATCTTCTGACCTGCTAATGCAGACTATGACATAAATGTGCCCCTACACCAGTAAAAGTCATTAACTGTTTAATTAAACACACGTACACATTCACAAGGGGGAGAGAGACAGAGAGAGGAGGAGAAGAAGAAGAAGAAGAAGAAGAAGAAGAAGAAGAAGAAGAAGAAGAAGAAGAAGAAGAAGAAGAAGAAGAAGAAGAAGAAGAAGAAGAAGAAGAAGAAGAAGAAGAAGAAGAAGAAGAAGAAGAAGAAGAAGAAGAAGAAGAAGAAAAGAAGAAAAAGAAGAAGAAGAAGAAGAAAAATTAATTACTACCATGAAAAAGTACCTTGGCAACACTTCCAGGGCAGGTGAAGGGTGCAGGAGTGACATTTTATATAAAAAGACAGCCTGTTCTTAAGTAGAAAATTTAAATCATATTAAGTGATGCAATCACCTTAACATTTTCTCCTAGGACTTCGTGCCCTATTTTAGTAACAAAAAAGATCAGCTGTTTCCAACTATGCCCTTAAAATCAGCTTTCAAAAGAAACAAAAGGGATTTCTAGAAGACTGGGGGTTGGGGAAGGAAAAGCTTGCCCTTGTAAGGCTCAGAGAACCTCATTTGGAAAGGAATTTCATGTGTTAGAGAGGTAATTCTCTCCTTTTCTGTGTGTCAGACTCACAGAGTCTAAAAGATTTATCTAGCAACTTGGCCAAGCTACAATAATACTGTCGCAACTTAAAAGCATTCATGATGAGCAAAGTCCAAAGTCCTGGGGTGCGCTTTTTCCTCCTTCTCATAATCTTGAAACGTCAACAAAATCATCCAGTTCTCTAACTCCAGGGACCTAACACAGCAAAGACTTTTGAGCCTCCCTTTACTGAAATGTGCTCTTGATCTTACTAGCTATAAGCTGCCAGGTTGGGATGAGTAAATGGGGACCGTGGCTGTTGGACTGTGTTCAGTGAGGACCAGTGATTTACAGCCATCCTCCCAGGAGGAGGATGTGCCTAGGCTTCGAGGAAGCTGATGATGGGTTTCCCAGAAACAGAATTACCAAAGCATTCTCTACTCAAAATCCCATGCCCTGCCATATTTTAAAAGATCCCGTGGTTTCCACGGGATACAAAAAAAATGTCCCCCTGGTTTTAAGAGCTAGGATGACAAATCTAGCCTATTAAGACCTTAATTGGCCTTATATGTGATTCCAGAATTGGGGAGAAGTCTGCATCCAATTTCTCAGAATTCCTTACCCCAGGAGCAGAAGAGCAGATTGTATTTATAGGCAGAGAAAAGGAAGTGAATTTCAAAAAAAAAAAAAAAAAAAAAAAAAAAAAGTAAGCAAGTCAGAGAAGCCATGTTAGTTGCAGCCTGGGTTTGTCCTGTTTGACCTTGGTTTAACAGCTGGCATCTGGTGACCAGCTGACATTCACCTCCTTGCCCCAGAGTAGGTTGCAACCTGCATACAGATCGCACAGCACTGACATTTTTTTCTGTGGGAAAATGCTTGAGGAAATTTGAAATTATGTATGAGGTAGCAGCTTCATGCCGGGTCGGTATAGTCCCCACACACATCAGAAAATGTCTGCTCTTTGGAGTCTGCTACCTGTGGAGTCATTCTGATTTATTCAGGGTTATTTATTTTTTTTCTTCCTACATGAAATCATAAGTCCATGGAACATTGGTTGTTCACAACAAAAAAACGACAGCTCCGCCAAATCCACTTTCATTCTATCATGTGCCTCTGTTTACCCCAACATAGCGTGCTGTTCTCCAGGAAGCTCACATTCAGAAGGCTCTCACTGATTCCAGGCTATGCAAAATCTTACTATTTGTGCTGCTACTTCCGGATTCCCTCTTCTAAGCCACCCACAGGGAGCTGTGCCTGATCCCTGATTTGTGTGGAAATCCAGGTATCACGTTCCTGGGCTGATCCCTTGTTCTCTGTTCTTGCAGACACTTTTCCTGGAGCATGGGGAAACAATGGGTTTTCTATTCGGAAACCCCAGTTTCATTCTGTACCGCCTTAATGCTCTGCAAGACTCAGCCAGGCCTGATTCTATCCATTGTTCCTGCAGCCTTCCTGCCCCTAAGGGACACCACACTGTGATGGGGACAAGAGCCAGAAGCATCTGTCACTCAATCTACCCACTGCAAACCATGGCTAAGGCTAAAACAGCCTTATAAGTAATAAGTCAAGGACATGTTTGCTTGGCTGAATTCCAAACAAGTTTTTTCCTTTTGTTATTAATTTTAAAATGCATCCTGCTCCAGTGGCTGGTTTTCCAAAACCTTTGAAAGTTTAACTGCTGTTTGTCTTGTTGGAAAGATGTCACTGTAAGAAACACTATTGGAATTAAATCTGTGATCTGTTTTCCAGTGCAGATTCTGGAGTCATGTGGAACTTGGTCAAGACCAAGTGTTGTTGTTAGATTAAAGGGAGAGGGAAGAGTAAGGGGTTGGGGGGGGGGGAGAGAAAGGGAGAGAAGGTGATAATATAAATGATTGTAGCAAGAAAGGTTTTCATAGTTTTCGTTTTATTTTATGTGTGCATGTTTCCTGCCTGAATGCATGTACGCCACTTGCCTGCCTGGTGCCCATGGGTGGGCATGGTAAAATCTTGGAACTGGAGTTTCCTGGTCCTCTGCAGAAGTAGCTAGCCAGAACTCTCAACCAATAATAAGCTGCCTTAAGATCTGAATTTTCTCCTCCCCTCCCTCCCTCCCTCCCTCCCTCCTTCCTTCCCTCCCTCCCTCCCTCCTTCCTTCCCTCCCTCCCTCCCTCCCTCCCTCCCTCCCTCCCTCCTCAATATACTTGAGAAGAGGTTCCAAAGGAACAAAATAAGCTTCCAAATGAAAGCAAGAATTTTCCTTTTTTTTTAAATTTATCTTTTCTTTTAATCAAGCTGTTTTTGTTTGTTGGCTGGTCGTTTTGTTTATTTACGTTTGAAATGTTGTTCCCCTTTCCTGGTCTTTTCCTGCAAATCCTCCATCCCATCCCCTGTTCCCATTGTCTCTAAGAGGGTGCTTTCCCACCCACTCCCTCCTCATCACCCCAGCATTCTCCAACGCTGGGGCATTGAGCCTCCACAGGACCAAGGGCCTCCTCTCCCACTGATGCCAGATAAGGCCATCCTCTGCTACATATGTAGCTGGACCCATGGATGATTCATGTATCCAACTCTTTGGTTGGTGGTTTAGTTCTTTCTTTCTTAAACAAACAAAGCAACTGAAAGTCACTATGAGATGCTCTGCAGGACATACTTTTCATCTCAGTGAAACTAAAATCTCCTTTGAAGTCTTTAGAGAGAAACTGGAAACTCATCCGGGATGAAGGCCTCATGGTAATGGATAAAGCCAAAGGTTTCTTCCTGCCTGAGGACGAAAATCTTCGGGAGAAGGGGGACTGGAGCCAGTTCACACTGTGGCAGCAAGGTGAGCTTTGGCTTCTAGACTATTTTCCTCATGCACCTACCAGATGAAGAGTGAATGGTCCTCTACTGACGACTGCCTGGGACATATGATATGCCCTCACCGTCTTTAAACAGGTGCATCTGTTCATTTGTATACATATGTAAATAAATGCATAAGTGCTTCCAATTGAAGAGCCTGCCCTACAGTGTTTGAGTAACTAGAGAGTCCAGCGCATCTATCCCTGTGTCAGAAGGGAGTCTCTCTTAACTGTATTCACTGCTGTAAAATGCAGTTGATGCTGGGGAACAGAACGATGCCAGCATGGGTGGAAGCCACTGCAGGAGACAACGTGGCGTTATTTTATGTAATGGCTGTTTTCCAAATCCTCATTCATAAGTTTCTTCTTGTTTTTCTTCATGTTGGTATCCAGTTGCTCTGAAGGGCATTTTGGTTGAAATGCCTTAGTAAATTTGTTACATTCTTTATTGATATAAGCATTTTAGGCTAATGGATATGTGGCTTCAGATGCTCAATCTATAATGTGTGTGATTTTTTTTTTTCACTTGAGTTTTAAAAGAGACTGAGTTTATGTCTTGATTTCCATTTTGAATCAAAATAATTGTGTGTGTGTCTGTGTGTATAAGAGAATGTGTGTGTGTGTGTGTGTGTGTGTGTGTTTTGCAGGATTTAAATGGAGAACTTCACATATATTAGGCAAATGATGAATACCAGGTTCTATTTCCCCAGCTCTTGTATCCCTTTTTGAATAATCAACTTTTTTCTTTTTATTATATTCTTATTATTTAAAACATTTTAAATTTAAAATGTTTTGGTGCTTTCCCCATTCTTACCCACTCAAATTTAAGTTCTTTCTCAAAAGACCAGATTAAAAAAAACCCAAACCAATAAAACCTCCCAAACAAAGAGAACAAAATAAAATTACACTCCTCCTTCAGCAACAACTAACTATAACCACATAAAAGCACTTGTGCATTCGCGCGCGCGCGCACACACACACACACACACACACACACACACACACACAGAGAGAGAGAGAGAGAGAGACACACACACAGACCCCAAAACAAACAAACAACAACAAAAATAAAAACTGGGGTCCATTATGCGTTGGTCAACTATTCCTGAACATGATCCCTGCTCCGAAGTGGTCCATGTGCCCAGTGTCATTTTATTTGGAAAAACTGAGTTTCCCTCTCCCAGAAGATAAAAATGACAGTTCAATTGTTAACCTTTACCCTAGTGGCTAGGTATTTATTCCTTCATTTATTCATTCTATTTTTTTAAAAAAGTGCAACAAATGAAATATAATAAGATAAAACAGAAATAATCACAACAAAGTTGAACAAGACAAACCAACAGGGGTTTAAAAAATAGAGAGAGAGAGCCCAAGAGAAGGCACAAGAATCAAAAACGTACTCATTTGCATATTCAGGAATCTCCTACATAACACACACTAAATTATGGAAACCATACTATAAACACAGAGGACCTGGTGCAGGCCTATGCTGGCCCTATACATGCTGCTTCTGTATAAGTGAGTTCATGTAAGTTTTGCTCATATTGACTTAGAGGGCCTTGTTTTCCTGGTGTCCACCATCCATTCTGTCTCTTACATTCTTCCTGCTTCCCCTTTCACCGGGTTCACTGAGGTCTGAGAAACAGGATTTGATGGAAACATTCCATTTAGTGCTGAGTGTTCCAATGTCTCTCACTCTGCAGTGTCTGTCTCTGGGCCTCCATATTTGTTCCTATCTGGTGCAGAACGAAGATTATCTGATGGAGGCTGAACAAGGCACTGATCTACGAGTATAGCAGAGTATCATTAAGAGTTATTTTATGACTACATTCTTTTTCTTTAGACCAGTATTACTTGACTTCTACCCTAGGTCCCTGAGCTAGGTCCCTAGTCTCAGGTTCTTGGTCACCCAAGAAGTACTGAGTGCAGATTTAATCTTGTGAAGTGGGCCTTGTGTCAACTCAGTTATTGGTTGGTTACTCCTATATGTTGTGTGCCACCATTGCACTAGCATATCTTGTAAGCCATACATCATTGCAGATAAAGGGTTCATTGTTAATGTGGTGTTTACATTTTTATTTACACAATCCTGTTCCAAAGATATTAGCATGTAGGGGTCAAGGCTCTATATCGGCACCAGTTCAATATCTCCATGTTCAATGAATAGTATAGATGTCATTTCTGGAATAGGGTCTTGCTGCCCATTTGTGAAAGCAATCTATAGTCTTGGTAACAGCCTGGATTATTTGAATATTCCCATGGATGGGACCCCTTTGGCCAGGAATTCCATAGGAAGCTTCATTTGGTAACAAGAGATGGCCAATTGGAACTCTTTCCATTATTTGGATATTTTTTAGAATGCTACTACTGTATTAGATTTTCATAGTACCCCTCAAATGCCCTCCAGTTTTACCTGTTGCTCCACGTACTCCCTCCTACAAACCCCTGTTGATCCTTCCATCCACCCTCCACCAACTCATCCATATGCATTTATTACATTTCTCTTTCCTAACCAGATTTATCAGCTCTCTCTAGTTCCCTACACTATACCTACTCTCTGTGGGTCTATGGCTTGTAGTTTAGTAGTCATTGACATAAAACCATATATGCACGTATAATCTAATAATTAAATAATAACATTTTGTCTTTCTTGGTCAGGGATGCTTCACTCAAGATGCATTTGTCTATTTGTTTCTTTATTTGTTTTGTTTTGTTCATTTGTTTGATCCATCAATTTACCTGCAAATTTCATGATAATCATTTTTTCAACAGCTGAATACTTTTCCACTTTGTGATTGGACCATGTTTCTTTATGCAGTTTTTGGTTGAGGGGCATCTAGGTTGTTTCCAATTTCTGGCTATTATGAATAGATCAGTAATGAACATGGTTGAGCAAGTATCTCTGTGGTAGGATACTTTGTGTATCTATCCAGGAGTGGTATAAGTGGATCTCAAGGTAGATAGATTCCCATCTTCCTGTAGAACTGCTGCACTGATTTCCATGGTAGCTGTATGAG
Source organism: Micromys minutus (assembly GCF_963924665.1). NCBI lineage: Eukaryota > Metazoa > Chordata > Mammalia > Rodentia > Muridae > Micromys > Micromys minutus. Next base: position 14,613,370 of record NC_137961.1, on the reverse strand, counting down.
TCTAAACTTCCACGAGCAGTATATGAGTGTTTGTTCCCCTTACTCCACATCCTCTCCAGCATGAGTTGTGACTTCTTTTGTTGATTGTAGCTATTCTGACAGGAGTTAGATGGAATTTCAAAATAGTATTGACTTACGTTTTCTGATGGCAAAGAAGGCTGAACATTTCTTTAAATTTTTCTCAGCCAGTTGAATTCTTCTGTTGAGATTTTTCTATTTAAATATATACCCCATCCTATAATTGGGTTGTTTTCTTGATACTAATTGCTTGAGTTCTTTATATATTTAGTTATTTATATAGTTCTTTATATATTTATATATAGCTAACTGTGTATTTGGTTAAAATCTTTCTCTATTCTATAGGCTGCTACTTTGTCCAAACAATGGTGTGGCTCAGCCATTAAAGGCTAGACTCAAAACCAAAAATGTTAAATAATCAACTTTTTAGCATTGAAGAATGATAGAACTGATAAATATCAGATATTTTCTTCACAAATAAGTTAGTAAGTGGATACCTGCAGGACTCAGGGCCTAAGTCAGTGCTAGACCTCTAGTCTGGATTTTATGAGACACTGTGCTTGCTTGTCAGAACTCTAACAAATTACTATGTGTCTACTGTTTCACATGTGTCTTGCTCACAGATTAAAGCTTTATTGCCAAAAAAAAAAAGTACAAAGGAACCATACGATACATCTTGATTTTAGAGCCTAGGAGAAATGGTGCTAACAGTCCTCCATTACTTCAGGATGACTAAAGCTTTAAGTCCTCTGCAATCTCCGTGTGGCCCAGGATATAATATAATTGGAAACTGTATGTTGAATTATAGGGCTTAGAAACAACAAGCTCAGTTTACACTGTTGTGCTGAGCAGCCACTCTCATTGATCAGAGTTGTTGTGCAGAATGAAATTTCTCTTCTCTGAAGAGTATTGGATATTAAGAAGAGTATGCCCAGGTCTCTAACTCCATGAATATTGCCTGATAAAGTCACGTGCAAGTGATGTATTATTCTTTTATATCTGCATTGCTTGTTAGATCTTTTGCCTGAGCTATTTACCCAAAGAAACCAAGTTTGCTGCTTGTTGAGAATTAACTTTGGTGACTAATAATGAAAACACAAACAAATCCACTATGTTATCAATTCTGGGCATTTCTCATTCAATTACAGGCTCAACTGAATGCCTCCTGCCTTGTAACCTGTAATGTAACAAAATGAGGAGTTAGTCTTTGAAGCATAAGATTTAGAAATCATGGTCCTCATTTACAGTCCTGAATGTATTCTCTCTTGATCTCTCATGTGGGCATGCCCTGAATCTCCTTGAAAAGAGTAATGAAAATAGTTGTGCTGAGTTTGGAGTAGTTCCCACTGTCAGCGAATACTGGGAAGAAGAGTTGAATACATGCCAGTAATTCTACAGTGTATCTGTGTAATGGGAACTCACTAGTAAAGGACAAGAAAGAGGCTGTCTTGAGACCTGGTTTAGTCAGGGGTCTCTAGAATAAAAGAACTTTTAGGATTAATATATATATTATACATAATATAATATATATAATATATTGTCATTATATATAATATATTATATTATATATAATATAATAATATATACAATGAGAGAGAGAAGGGGAAGAGATAAAGAAGATTTAGTAGAATGACTTACAGGATGTAGTCCAGCTAATCCAACAACAGCTGCCTATGAAAATAACATTCAAGAATGCAAAGGTCATTCAGTCTATGAGACTAGATGTCTCAGCTGGTCTTCAGTATAAACTGGAATCCTGAAGAAGTGGGTTCTACTGCCAGTGAAGAAATGAACTTGCTAGTGAGGGCAGGAGCAAGCACGGAAAGAGAGGAGCTTTTTCCCAAGAGCCTTCTTCCAAGTCCTTTAAATGGGCTTCCGGTATTAGTGTGGTCCAGCTAAGAGATGTGTCTTCTCATCTCAAAAAATCTGAATTAAAGATGTGAGTCCCTGCCTCAAAGACTTAGATTAGAAGTGGCTCCTTTCTACTTCAAATAATCTAACTAAGCAAAAATTCCCTCATAGGTGGGCCCATCACAAAACCTATCTAAAAGCCTAGATGTTGGATCCATGACAGCTGCACTGTAATCGCCAACTCTGCTCTTCCACTACTGTGTTTCCTTCTGTGTGTCAGTTTGTCCTGTGTACAATAAGACCTGAGTGGCTTCCTTCCCGGGCACAGTGAACATCATATGTCACTCTAAGCATCTGACTGTAGTGAGCACTACAGAGCTTTTGTATTTAATGGGGCCTTCCAGTCACATGGGGATACATCAAACAATGGGTTGCAAGCCGTGGATGTTGAACCACTACTGTGCAACCTTCTCCTGAAAGATGCTCTGTACCTTCTGACTACATGAGATGTGCAAGCTATATCCCTGATGCTTGAGCCAAGAAATAGCTCAGGTTTCCAAGTTTTCCTGACCTGGGAATTAGGGCATGGACTTTGCCAGTTGGGTGTTTCTGATCAAAGCATGATTTAGACCTGAGGTCGTTTGAACACTCCACCCAGAAAGCTCAGTTAGTTTCAGGTTGTGGATATGTAGATTAGGAATTCTCACTTCTTATGCACCTAGAGGTGCAATCTCAGACCTCACCAGAGGAAGTCCTGGACAGGATCCATTTGGTGGTCTTGGCTCAAATGACCAATCAGATGTTACAGAAGCTCAGGCCTTAACTAATGGACAGAGAGAAACCGAGATGCTCTGGTAGCTTTTCAAGCTGCCAGACTTCACCCAGCTTCAGCCTGAGCAGCATAGGCCATAGGTGATGGTCCCTGCCAGTCCTGCCAAAACCTTGCTCATAGCTGCCCCGGAAAACCAGGGCTAAAACGTCCATTATGACGGCTTATTCATTTGTATGCTATTCTTTCCAGATGATATAATTGTGTGGCTCCTCAGGACACAATATTACTAACTAAAAGGAACACATAGCAATGGACTCGATTAAGAAGCAAAGAGCTCATCTGCAAAGAGCTAGTAAAACTGTAGAAGCTGTTTCCAAATTTAGAGGCCCACTTGACTGAGGCAGAAGTCACGGTGTTATATCTCTTAGAACTCATTTTGTTCTCAGCATAAGATTATCTTAGTGTACATGAGCATTAACATCAAGCTCCTCTTTAGATGTCATTTCTTTTATAGAAATTTTGAATAGGAAAACAAAAATGTCATTTTTTAAAGCCAAAAGCAAACCAAAACTAAATCCTGTTGTTTTTTGGCCTCCATGAAAGCTAATGATACTGTATGCATTTTGATCATATCCCAAGAAGAATGTGGAGGATTTTTTCGTGATCCAAGATGCTGAAGATGAAGTCCCAGAATCTGTTCTTGATACAATTACTCATAAAACTTGGTTTTTGCTTAAAGATCCTGATGTTCTTCATTTAAATGTCATTTTAGCAATATGTAAAGTTTCTTAAAACATTGAAAAATGCACTAAATTCCAATGCAAAATGTCTTCCTATCTCTTAAATTGCATTTCAGGTTAGGCATAGAGTATATATAAAAGTATTCTCCTTTCTTAGAGGCTGTATTAATTTCCAGTATGTACTATGACACATTAACAGAAACTAGTGACTTGAAGGCCTGGCTCAGAACTCTTCAGTTGGTTTCACTCGCTAAATCCAAGTCATTACCTTCAACCGGCTTCAGATTCTTATATCTGCCCAATGGCTTTTGTGTCCCTTGTCTATCTCTAAAACCAGCAATGGCTGGTCAGTCTTCTTATAATCTGAATTATAGACTCTTCTCTCACACTTTTACACATGGAAGGACCCTATAATGACATTAACCTCTGTTTTTCTCTTAGCCTTCACATTCTGACAGCAAAAGTGATCATAAAAGTACATGTGGCTCAAATGGGATGAGATAAAGTGTTACTACAGTTTGGTTACTTGTGTGTGTGTGTGTGTGTGTGTGTGTGTGCATGTGTGTGTTTCAGTAGGGTCTCTTTATGTGATTAGATTGAACTTGTAGGCTCAAGTCATCCTCCTAGTTAACTTGCAGCATAGCTGAGACCACAGAAGCATATGACAACTGATTTGCTTCTCTCAATAGTCTTATCCTGTTTTGTTCTAGGAAGGAAAAATGAGAATGCCTGTAAAGGAGCTCCTAAGACCTGTACTTTACTAGAAAAGTTTTCTGAGACAACAGGATGCAGAAGAGGACAGGTACCAAGGGTGTTTTCAGAGATGGGAAGAAGACAGTTTGTTGTCAGAAAAGAGGCAGAACTGACCTTTACAAAAATCACACTTATTTCCCTGGGCACAATGGATGTCTCTTTTCCCATTTGCTTTTTAATAAAACATAATTTCATGTGGTTGATGTCAAAATTTGAAGGTGGAAAATGTTGCATATTATGTCACTTTGTGGGAAACTAGAACGCTTGTTTCTTGGCTCCTTCACAAGAAATAGGACATGAATCTAAGTCCCAAGGGTACAGAGACTCATATGAACTGTTTCTGATTCTGCTGCTTCTTCACACCTTGTTAAATGGATAATTGGGTCTCATTCTTTCTGTACAGATCAAATATTCCATCATGCACCCTGGAACTCATGTGTGGCCCCACACAGGACCCACAAACTGCAGGCTCCGAATGCATCTTGGGTTGGTGATTCCTAAGGAAGGCTGCAAGATCCGGTGTGCCAATGAGACCAGGTATGTTTCCTTTGTGACATTCTTTTTTAAGCCATCATCCAACAACAGATGTTCCTAACAGAAAATCTGTGGTAGATGGGATCATGTCCCTGTCTTGGTAGGTACAGTATATAGGAATGAAGTCATTTGCATCCAGACTTTAGTGTGTGACCTTCTTTGTGCTTCCTGGGTGTAGATGTCATTCACAGTCAGGGAAGGTCTGCATTTTCTCCCAGAGCCTTCATCTGCCTGCCCAGCTGCCTTGATTCTTCAAGGTGGACAACCTTGCATTTAGGGTCAATTCACTTTCCTTAAGTTCTCCCTATTCCACATTGTGCTTAAGGCTCCACAGCCTGAGCTATGTATGTGTATAGGAAGTCTTTCTCCTCAAAGCCATCACCCAGTGGGCATTTGCATTTTGCTCTAGAGGCAACAGCATGGTTCCATGAGTGACGACCACTTGCAGAACCATTTCTGTCACTACGTAACTTAGACTAGTTACTTAATCTCCTTAAATCTCAACTTCCTGCTTATAAATTTTGGCAACCATTCTGACTCTTCAGGGTTGTAGAATGGCAAAGTGAACGATCCTAGGAAGCACTTGATCCTCCTCCTGACGTCAGCAAGGCCATGGTAAATGCTAGAACTCAGGTCATGCTTTCTCCTCTTCTAATCCCAGCAGCTGATTCACCCTCTTGTGAACGAGGCACACTTGCTCAAGACACACTTAACAAGTCCCACGAGCTCTCACTCTCATGAAGAGTTGTGTAGACAGCCATTTTATCCATTCAGAGTACACTGATTACTAGGATCCAATTTCAGTTCATGAAAGTAAGACCTGCCATTTGCCCTCTTAAGCCATGTGCAGTGGTGTGGGTCTCAGTGGTTTCTTCTGGCAAGCCGCCATTGCTGTTTAAGTCTGTTAGCCTGCTGACCATGCTGAAATGGAAGCTCCTATGGATGAGAAATCAGGAAGTTACCTTCTTCTACAGCCCTTATTGTCTATGGTAGGAGGCAGAATGGAGGACGAGACAAATATTATAGGACACACAATGGTGGGGCACATGGGGCTCTCCTCTCTGCTCTTAGATATACATGACCAGGAAGACAGTATGAGAACTAGTGACCCCAAGAGGATCACAGGTCAAAGGTCAAAATGGGTCACTTGCCCGTAAGGTTTGGGAGTCTTGGGTAGTGTTTTGTCTTGTCCTTGCAATTTGCTTGATTATTTGTTTTTAGACAGGAGGGTGATGGGTATTGAAAGCTGAGAGGAAAACATTCTGAAGCATCTATGAAAATAAAGATGTCACATCTGAAAAACACTATGTGGTTCAGCAGCCAAGAGTAGAGAGCACACGAGGAGGAAGGTGAGGGAGGGAGTGTGGACAAGGCCAGTTCATAGGAACGAAGCTTCTGACACCAAACTTAGGGGCTCAGTTCATAGTGTCAGGGGTTACTGTCTGAAGGGCGGGGGTGAGAACACCCTCAGCAACGGACACAGGGAAATGTTCCAAAGTGAAGACGAGTAAAAATGGGTGATGGAAAGAAATGGAGGACAAAGAAGCAGGAGACAGGAGAGAGTGGACTCCGGGGAATTCCCAGAGTGTGATAACCAAAGAAGTCAAAGATGGTTCTCCACGTTCAGTCTTCAGCAGGCAGGTGCTGGTGCTTGGACAAACGGGCAACTGGAAATGTCTGGGGCCAGTTAAGAGAAAAGACAGTGAATTTAGTGTTTATGCTTCCTTTATTTACATTGCTTTTGGAATATAGGGGAACTATCCAAGAGCTGGCTAGAACTAGGATAGAGTCGAACATGAAAACGGTGATTTGAGAGTCAAACTTGGCAGGAGCTCTGAGGGGCAGCTTGACTGATAACTGAGTTATAACAGTTATGGGGAGGGGGGTGTGATGGGGAAGGGGTGTTATGGGGAGGGTGTACTATGGTGAGGGGGTGTTATGGGAAGGGGTTGTTATGGGGAGGGGATGTTATGGGGAGGGGATGTTATGGGGAGGGAGTGTTATGGGGAGGAGGTGTTATGGGGAGGGGGTGTTATGGGGATGGGGTGTTATGGGGAGGGCATATTATGGGGAGGGGGTGTTATGGGGATGGGGTGTTATGGGGAGGAGGTGTTATGGGGAAGGTATATTATCGGGAGGAGGTGTTATGGGGAGGGGGTGTTATGGGGAGGAGGTGTAATGGGGAGGGGTTGTTATGGGGAGCAGAGATGGAGGACAGCACAAGGAAGTGGCTAGAATTGCTCAGTTCTCCTTCCTGAATATCAGATACTCTGTAGAACTTGTCTGGTGGCTTTCAACCATTTCCATGCATGTTCTGTCTCTTATTCACTCTATCTTTTCTCCTTCCCTGTCTCCATCCATTCCTCCCTCTTTTCCTCCCTTCCGTCTTCGTATCTGTTCTGCTTAGAGCTACATGTACCCAAATTACTCAATGAAGCATCCCTTTAGGCATAGGCAGGATAGTGTGGAACTGACCCTTGACTTCAGAGACCCGAGGATGAAGAAGAAAGCTCAGCTTGACATATGGTCATGGCAGGCAGACAGGCAGGCTGGCAGGAGAGTGGGTAGGTAGAGCCAGAGGTGTAACCACAAAGTCTCCAAGAGCTCAGAATATTAGATGACTGTCTTAGGGCTTTATTGCTGTAAAGAGACACCATGACCACAGCAACTCTTACAATGGAAAACATTTCATTAGGGCTGGCTTACAGTCTAAGAAGTTCAGTCCATTATCATCATAGTGGGAAGCATGGCTCTGGAAGAGCTGAGAGTCTACATCTTGGCCCAAAGACATCCAGAAGGAGGGTCTCATTTACACTGGACAGAGCTTGGGCACCAGGAGACCTTAAAGCCCACCTACATGGTGAGATACTTCCTTGAATAAGACCACACCTATTCCAATAAGGCCACACCTCCTAATAGTACCACTTCCCTTGGCCAAGCATATGCAATCCACCAAAGTGACCTTACCTGGAATTGTCTATATGGATGTTCCTCTGCATCAGATACTCCAGTCGCTCATGCCCACTTGAAGAGGCAAGCCACTGCTATCCCCTCCATGAATCTTAAACCACCCCCTAGATAAACGGTTCTCACCAAACAGGGGTCACACAGTTTACCTAGAGGACTCTCGATAGGATATTAACTTACCGACTATCCGTTTCTGCCAAGCTAAAATGCACTCTAATTCGTGCAACAGTAAAAAAACTACTATCAACAGTAATTTGCAGGTGGTCTATTTTGCAAATCCACCGTCATTTTCAAAAAGTACTCACCACCCTTTTGCCTATTACCGGACACTGGGTTGTTTCTGCAGAGGAGCTGGGAGCATCGAGGGCCTTGCTCCTCACCAGGGCTGTCTGCCAGCAATCCTTCTCCACCCCTGCTGTCGGGAGTGCTCTACTCTGAGCATTCTCATCCTCAGTCCTTAACTCAGCGGTGCTTTGGATCCATTTAGTATTTCCTTGAAAGAATGATGCTTTTCATAAGTTCTACGTACTGCTTAGAGTACAAATACCAGGGAAACTGAGTACTGGACAGCCTGTAAAGATTGAGAATACTAAGGCTTTCAAACAAAATCTGGAAGCTTTCTTCTATGATCCGTTGTATAAGGACGGAGTGTCAAAACAAGCATGCCAGGAAAGAAGTCGGGCTTCCTGGTGCTTGGTGGCAGGAGTGAGTTTTCAGAGCCTGGCTGACATCTGGCCTGCTGAAAGAGTAGGTTACCCACGAGGTTTGTTTGCTGTAGTTGTTGGCTCTTGATGATCAGATTTCTGCTCCCCTAGAACCATGAGATTCCTGCCAGGATGCGAGTCCTTTAAATACTCCATCACTGCAACACAAAACCCAACCTTTTCTTTTTCCTCTGACAGTCAGCTTGCAAGCTATGTAAGCCTCCACACCTTAAAATACCATTTCCCGTTTACCAGTGCCTTCTGGTTTTAAGATGAGATTGTGTGTCCCTTGGAAACAATTTATAAGACAGAGAAAAATATGATGTAAGGGGTCGTCTTTGATCCTGTTACTCAGGGGCATTATCCAGATGCTTCTTGGTGCTGCCACTAGGAAGCGCGTTATTAATACCAGTGACATACCCGCAGCGCAGCCAGTCCTAAGCACTTGAGGTACAACGTCATTCTTAACAGTAATCCAGAGTAATCAGGCTTGTTAAAATCCCCTGTTACAACTCAGAAGACTAAACTATACAAACCAGCTGCCTGTTTGTATTAGTTTATTTGGGAACTTATAAATGGCCACAATGATAGATGGTGTAAGACAACAGAACTTCCTTCTGCCAGATGTGAGATCCAGGTGTTTGCAGGGCTGGCTCCTTCTGGGGGCTTAAAAGGACTATTTGTTCCTCTCTTCTCATTCTGGGACTTCTTCTTAGCCCTGGTGTTCCTTGGATAGTAGATACTTCCCTTCACCTCATGCTTCCTGTCTTTTCTTGTTTATTCTTTGACCCAGGACTGTTGGATTTAGGGACCCTAAAACTGTTTAGGGCTGCTATCATTTCAAAAGCATAAACTTGACATCAGCACAGATCTTTATTTCAGAATAATGTTCCAGCAGATGTGGGGTTTTTTATATTAACAAGTAGTCAGAACTAGGCTCAGTCTTAGGTATTATGACTTGAACTATATTCCTAGGGCCAATGTCACAGCCTTGCTAAGACACATGATGGGGGGCGGGGCACTGCTTCCCATGCCACTGGGCAAGCATGAAGCACCGACAAAGCACTGTTAAAATCTATTGAAGGTACTGTCGATATTAATAATTCACTGAGTCGTTGCTGTACGTACTCCTAGTGTCCACTTAGCTGCAAATAAGCAAAGATGGTGGGGATGGATCATGTGACTCCCTGCATGGCATTTATTGGACAGTTGTCCTGCCATGGCTGTCTTCAGCAAAAGGACTGTCATAAAACCAGCAGGGAGTACTTTTACCAGCACCATCTGTCTGCCACACTATTTAGATAGCTTCAAAAATCCAAGTGCTGATCACAGCCGATTAACTCAGCAGCAGAAAGCTAAACTGTGAACTGGACTTTGCTACCTCAAGCTTAAATGAACTCTGGGTGTCCCTGCAACTATGTGCAGTCAGACCACTGAATGGAGCTCTTCCCCGGCTGTGCAGCAGCAAGACAGCACTGATTGGTGCTCAGAGGCAAGGATGTGATTGACCCAAACCTAAACAAGGCTCTTCGGTTAGTAGAGCTAACTGAAATAAACTCCCCTGTGCTTCACCTAGTACTGTAACATCAAGTCCATTAAAAAAAAAAAAAAAAGTAAACTTTCCTTGACTATACTTATTGATGTACACTGAGCTAGTAACACAAGAGAAGGCAGCAGACACAGGCCAGTAGCAGTGATTGCTGGGGACGAGCCAGGTTGGGGAAGGTCAAGCTGGCCAAATCGCAGGCCCCTGAAGCTGCAGGGCAGTTCAAAGTTGGCCAGGGCAGCAGAAAGAAAGGTGGCTGAGGTAGTAGAGAGATGGCAAGAGAGGGTGGGAGCTGACAGTGAGGAAGGACCAGATGCTTCAAGGAGGTAGGGCACAGAACCTGCAGGCCTTTGTCACCAGAGAGCTAAGTGTGTAAGGCCAAGGGTCTCAGTTCCTGGCTATGACACTGGCCAGTGTTAAAGGCTACTGTCAAGGCCTGAAGGATGAATAGAGATCAGCCTAGAGGCTGCAACAGCAGCTGCAACCAAGGGCTCAGAGATCTTGGGTTCTAGACCTGCCTAAAAGCCCCACCAGGCCCAGGGGAAGGAGTCCTGGTCCCAGAGGCCTGCAACATAAGGACGGAGTACCGTTTCTTGTTCCCTCCTGGTTACTGCTTCTCACCACTGCCAACCATGGAGGGAAAATGAGCCGCCAAAGGCCAGCACTTGGAGAACTCCTTGGTCTGTTCACATCTGTGTGTATGGATAGCCAACCAGGCCCTCAGGCAGTTGCTTGGCAATGTTGCTACGTATAGCCACATCAATGATTCTCCAAGAAAATGCCCAACAGACTTGCTTTCAGGTAATCCGATGGAGACATTTCCTCAATCAAGATTCTCCTTTCCAGAAAACCCTATCAGCTTTCTTAATGCTGCGACCCTTTGATGTAATTCCTCTTGTTGTGGTAATCTACAACCATAAAATTATTTTTGTTGCTACCTCATAACTGGAATTTCGCTAGTGGTATGAATCATAATTAAGATATCTGGTCATCTTAGATGACCCCTACGGAAGGGTCATCCGACCCAGCAAAGGGGTCGGGGGCTCTAGCTACAGGTTGAAAATTGTTGGGCTATACTTTCAAGCTAATAATTTCAAATGACAGAAGCTAAGACGTCTGAGAGCTGTGTGTTAGCTCATTAGTAACTTTGGTCCAAAGCTAAAAAAACTCAAAGTGGTAGATAAGTATGCTACCAGCAAGGGGACATTGGTTACAACTCTAAGGAGAGGCTAAGATGTGTGGGCTTTGGGAATTATCTCACGTTTCTAGGAGGCCATTTCAAACCAAACTGGAACTGTGCTAAGATCCGGTGACCTCATAACTTTTGCAGGCCAGCATCACTGCCTGAAAACTGAAGCAACACTGATCTAATACTGACCTTGGTCAGGAAAGCACACGCTGGCATTAGTGTCCAGTGAGAGGTGAACGGGCATGTAGCCATTCTCTTTGTCAATATATTTCTGTGCAGAAGGAAAGAAAGGACGAAAGAAAGAAAGAAACAGTATGTTTTGTAACATGTGTCTTTCTGAATCTCCCAAGGCTCCAAGGCTATGTAAACATCGAACTGTTAAATTCGATGTTAAAGAAAAATTATTTTTTAATCAGCCACAGGTTCATAGTGCTTTTTGATTTTGCTTTGTTTTTAGCAGGTACCCGAGAAGACATATTAAGTCTTATGACTTTCACATTAGAAGAGCTGTGAATTTTAAATCATTCGCAACCAAATATTCTTACCCACTTTCTTTTCTCCCCACCAGAATCAGAGATCTGTCCCACAAAATTAATCTCTGTTCCATTTGTGTTGCAGTGAGACTTTATTCAGATAGCCACCAGAGCCTGCCCCTCTGGAGCCACACAAAAGATGACTTTTAACCAGTAGGATGTTTCCCCTGAACTTTGCTTGCTGTTAAATAATAGCATTTTGTGTCTAAGCAACTTGGTGAGTTAAAGGCACCAGTATAGCGTGTGTGTGACCCTGTTGGTGCAGCTCAGACTACATCTACAGTTCTTCCTACACTCAGCTAGATAGAATGCACACGTGTGTGCGGCTACCCTACGCAGGAAATTGCAGTGCCTGTGGAGAAAATGGATTGTGTAAGGGTTTGATTGTCGAATGAATTGTTGAGAAGTTGGAAATCATTTTCCTGTAGTGGTAAATGATGTGGAAGCTGCTGGGGTCAGCCTCTGAAAGCTTCACAAACCACAGTCTTTCTAATAGGATTTGAGGAGTGACTGTGTGGGGGACATACATCCCAGGGTCTTCAGATTTATAGCATTATGTGTTTTCATAAAAACAGGTTACAAGCACTGAAGTAGCACGACCTAACAATGCCACACCTCCTAATCCTTCTCAATTAGTGCCATTCTTTGATGATTAAACATTCAGATGAGCCTATGGGGGCCATGCCTATTCAAACCACTACATTCATTACGCCTGACTTTTTTCATCTGTAAAATGGGAATGACAAATGCCTGTGTATTCATAGTCTGACTATTAAAGCCATCCACAGGAATGAATACACTCACAATGCACTGAGAGTTCTGCGCGGTACATGTATTCCATATATTTGAGTCATTGTAACCTTTGCGTTTAGCTGCTATAGAAGAGGTCCATATTTCCTTTAGATTGGAAAGAGTGAGCCCAGCACTCCTGCAACATCAGTGATGGTTCTTGTCACCTAGAGTACAAACTCGGGGACTATAAAGAGTCAGGGCATGATAACCGATCACCTGGAAGGTGTGTTGGCTCATGGCTGACGAGAGCACGGAACACATGGAAAGTGGGTTTTCAGGGAGTAGGCAAGAGTGGTTTTTCCATGGTCTGCCTGTTGCAGAGTAGTAACATTTGATATCTAAGTAAGTGTACAAGTTAAATACATCGGTATAGTAGTCTTCTGGCTCTGCTGGCTCAGCACAACTCTCTCCCCAACATGTATTTCTCACTCTTCTCCTGGACGAGCCCTGATACTAGACGTTGGGTTCAAGGCTGTCCTTTTATCCTATGTCTCTGTATTAAAACATTGACCATAACCAACTCGGGAGCAAAGATTTCGTCCCACTCTTTGCAATCTGTCATCTAGAGAAGTCAAGGTAGGAACTGAAGAAGAGGCTGTGGAGGAATGCCTCTTACATGCTTGCTTGCTCTCCATGGCTTGCTCAGCTTGCTTTTATATACAGCCCAGGCATTAGCTCAGGGATAACACCACCAACAATGGGCTGGGCCTATTTAGATCATCCATTAACCAAGAAAATGCCTCCAAAGACCTGCCCACAGGACAAAATAATAGGAACAATGGCTCAATTAATATTTCTTCTTCCTGGGCAACTGTGTTAGTGACATACACGACCCAGCACAGGCCTGTGAGCTTTACTCCGCTGTTCCATCCTGTCTTACAGTGTTCCTCTCTGTTTATCTGTGTCATGGCCTCTTCTGCCACTGATAGCCTAGAACCAAGAGAAGGAAGGTAGAAATGGCACAGAGGAGGACACAGGACTCATTCCTCACAGGACCAGGTGAGGAATTCCTCTGATAGGTCAGCTGGAGGGCTCACCCCACAAGGGACTGAGGGAAGAGGCGACAAGGCCAAGTATGCCAGGGAGTGCATGGTTTAATATTTTCGGTGTACTCACGTGTGAACAAACTAGCAAACAGTGCCTGTGACGTAGATGAAAGTTTGCTTTCTGCACCTTGTCAGTGAAAGAATGAACTCATCATAACCAGGAGTTTCACTCAAAGAATTAAGAGAACTTCAGTGCTGAAAGGACACCATGGGTCTATCTTGTCCTTTTCCAGACATTGTGTAATGGATACGGGAAAGACTTTGCTGAGGTCAGAGCTGCCCTTTGTAGCGAGAGCACAAGCACCCTGGCTTCCAAAACAGTAAGATGTGCGGGGAGGAGAGGATTTCTGTCTGTGTATTTTGAGGACAAGGGGACAAAGGAAGGTTCACATCCTTGAGAATCTGTGCCAGAATTTCTAAACTAGGAGACTGCAGTAGATAAGAATGTATAAGGGTTGGGTTGGGTTTTATTGTTTCTGGGCTCTGAACCCCCTCTTTCTTGTGTTCCACTCAGCCAGACTAAATGCCTTCTAGGTCACCCCTTGGCATCCTCACACACTAAGACTGTCCCCTCAAGCCATGATCTTGAGCTACAAGCTTGTCATGGTTTGAATATGCTTTGCCCGGGGAGTGGCACTATATGAAGATGTGGCCTTGTTTGGAATAGGTGTGTCACTGTGGGCATGGGCTTTAAGATGCTCACCCTAGCTGCCTGGCAGTCAGTCTCCCTCTGGCAGCCTTCAGATGAAGATGTAGAACTCTCAGCTCTGCCTGCACCATGCCTGCCTGGATGCTGCCATGCTCCTATCTTGAAGATAATGGACTGAACTTTTGAACCTGTAAGCCAGCCCCGAATTAAATGTTGTCCTTATAAGAGTCGCCCTGGTCATGGTGTCTGTTCACAGCAGTAACACCCTGACTAAGACAAAGCTGTAACAGCAAATGTAAAGGGATTTCCACAGCTTCTACAGAATCAGCCTGTGTTGAGCGAGCTGGATTTTGTCTTCATGAAGTTCCTTTGGATAAAAATTAGAACTATGCAATGACTTTTCACCCATTTGAAAACATTCTCAAAAAGCTTGCTAACATTTTTATCTGTAGGAGTTTTAGGTGGAAGTCTATAAGCATGCAGTGTCACTGCTAGCCTTATTAATATTGGTGGCAATTGTGATAGCTATTAAGTATAATAATGCCACCATTATTATCATTAGTTATGATTATAATAATTTGAGAAGTTGAAGGATTATGCAGTATTGCTTTATCTTACTGGATATTCTTGCATCTTTTGGCATACGAGGCATAAGGCCTTCCTCTTTCAATAGTAAAATATTCAAACAGTAAGCAGCATATTTATCCAGCACATACCACCTCTAACCCTGTATCGTGAGCCCTCATAGGAGAGCTTTGGGACCAGCTCCAATAGGCTGCCTCCCAAGGCCACACTGAAAAGCTTTGTTGCTTTTTTAGCTGCCTGCATCATAACTCACCCATTAGTCATAATTGCTGGAGCTCTTCTTGAAAAGCAAGTGCTCTGGAAACTATTCTTGTGCCACCGATCCTTTGTTTTTCATTCAGAAAAGATCCGAAGTTCATGGCAACTGCATGCCCTGTCTCTTTGCGATGGGAAACACTTTTTTTTCCCAGGTTGGTATATCTGTTGAAGTTAACCATGTGTCAGCTCAGACTGAGACATGGCTTGAGTAGGGTTCTATTGTGCTTTCCTTTGCTTCTTTGAGATATTTGAAGCTGAAGTTTTACTTATCCTGCTTCTGAAAACTAGTGAAAAGACAGAGGACTATGTTTTTAAGGAAAGGATCTAAACTAGGTAATTACTACTGCAGTGTTCCATGGAAACAGAAAATTCAAGGACTGTTGATACAAGGTCTAATTGAATAGCCCAGGCCGGCCTCGTACTCACCATATAGATCATTTGAACTCATGACCACACTTCTTCAAGCTCTGCATAGACTTTTAAAGACTTACAAAACTCCATCAGGGGCTGATGAGATGGCTCAGTGAGTAAAGGTGCCTGCCTCCAAGTGCAACAACCTTAGCTCATGAGATGCACATTGTGGAAGGCAACCATCTTCTCCATCTCCACCACCACACATGCAGCTGAGACGTGCTCACAGCACATGCGCACACATGCCATACGTCAATGAAATGTTCAAAAGTGAATTTTGTCAAAGAAAAACTCAGTATGCAATCCAGGGAAATGCCCTCCAGCTATTAGGTTTATTATTTTTTAAAAAAAATAGTTAAGTAATGATTCTGTCATGTCCAACCTTTCCACAATGCAAGACCATATTGTCACCTATAGAATTTATGCTGAAGAACTATGTGTTCAAGTTATCAAAAAAAGATCCCACAATGTTTTAAGTAAGTTGAAGATTTTTGTGTTAGGCTATATTTATAACTATCCCAGGAAATATGTGGCCCACAGGTTGCAAGAAAGACACATCTAATACACATTTGACTTGGAATACTAGAAAATCCATAAACAGTGGTTCCGGCGTCTCTATGCTCCACAGGAATCACTCTTCCTAGTTCACAGGAAATATAAGCTAGTGAATGGAATGATTATGATTTTTTTAAATATTCCTAAATCTTTGGTTTTATTACACTAATCAAATGTCATTTATGCAATGGAGAATGTTATATTTTATTTGAATTACATGTAGACTTTGAAATAGCATCCAGATTCTCTGGTGCTCAAATAACTTATAAGAGCCATTTGTCATTGGTATCCAAGATATATTTTCAGTCTTCACAATTTAAATCAGATTTCATAAGGAGTAATGTCAAATATATTCTTGGTAGTCTATTGTCTTCTCCATATTTCTTGTTTTCTTTCCATGGCTATTTCATAATTCCCACTATGAATTTGAATGCCTACCATATCTGCAAGTCTGCAGGTGGAAAACAAGTATAAATGTGCCAAATTCAAATGTGCCTCAACACGCAATACCTGCAGCATTTCAACCTTATGACTGTGAAGAGATGAAACCCATTTTCTAGAAACTGAACTTGTAATTTCTACTTTTTTCCTGGGTCAGCAATATGTGCTAACACCTTCTAGAGATGCTGGAACTCAGCAACCCAGCTTCAGGCAGCCACTCCATCACCTGGACAACCAACCAGGATGCTACTGGGTGCTATGTTGCTGGGATTTGTTGGGTATTGGTTTCTGATAAGTAATGTTAGCAATTCCACACATCAGTGTACAGTAAGTAGGCTTTTCATTAGATGACCTTGCCAGCTCTAGACTAATGTCAACATTCAGAGCATGTATATGTAGGATAGACTGGCACATTCAATCTGGGTAGTGTATTGTACACATCAGTAATGCATGGGCCTTTTGATTCATGATAGATGTATCAGGGAACAAATCATCCTTAATAAAGAAGCATCAGTAACTTGTCCCAGATCACACAAGTGTCAAATGCCAGACCCAAAACGTTTTATTCTGATCCTTTGAAAGGCCATAGTGTCCCACTGTGTTCTGATGCTGTTTTGTGCTCTTTTCTCTCCTGTCCCTGTTGACTCTCCTCTTTGTACTTCCTTATTTGATCATGGTTAAATGCACATTATAAAGTAAAATATGTTAACAGTTTTAAAACGCGTGGTTGGTTAGCATTCACCCACACTGTAGCCATTACCCCAACCTAGGTCCCGATTAGCGTAGTCTGGGTGGTTGAATATTAAGTGCACACCACCTCTTTCTTTTTAGTCTCTGATCTTGACCAATCCAGGACCTTACCCAAGCAGAATTACACAGAGTCGGGTCTTTAGTGACAGCCTCCATTCACTTAGTATAATGCCCTTAAGATACATCTCTGCAGGGCTGGGGAGATAGCTCCTTGGATAATAGCACTTACAGTCACATCTTGGGAATGTTGTCATCTCTTAGGAGGACACCTGACACAGGGTCCAAATGATTTCACTTCCTGCTCAGTCGGTTTGTTGAAGAGCCATTTCATGGAAGAAAATGAGTCTTACATCCAGTGACCAGGAACCCAGATTAGGTGTTTCCTAAGTCGTAGTCTATCTTGGGAAAATAGACAGATTGGAAATTAATCTTGTTTATATTCTTAGCTTCATCTACTATGTAAGTGGGTTATACATGGAATATCTTAAATCGGTGCTGCCTAGCACCTTATGGGGCCTCCAGCAGAACCTCAGGAGAAAGCTGCGTGAGAAACAAACTCTAAAATGGTCGTCTAAACAAAGCACCAGGAGGGAAACATGCAGGTGGTGACCGTGCGGTGCTTTTCAAACCCACCAAAGGTGTGGGCAGACTCAGTGCCCCTTTATTTATATAGACATATTAGCATGAAGATACATATTCAGTGACACTAATGTGATAAATAAATGCTGCTAACTTTTCAAGGAAATCTTCACAAGGAATTTTTTTTTAATATTAAAATTCTGCTTAAGCAATTAAAACTTTCTATTGTGCCTTAGCAAAGAGTTATTGTATAGCAAAAGCAGTACTAGCTGGTTACCATAGTATTACCGGGACACATTCCTTGAGAACGTGACTGATGTCATTTTATGCACCACGCACTGCAGGCCCTGGCACTGTGACCATCCGGCTCAGGCGATCGTGTGCATTGATCTTCAGCAGGATCCCTGGTCTCTAGCCGCTAGAGGGCAGCACTGTGCTCCACACCGTCTATGACAATGAGAAAATGTTTCCAGGAGTTTTCAAATGTGGGGATGGATTTAGGGGAGGCAACGTCACTCCAGAGAAGAATAACTGGCACGTTGGAGAAATCTAACAATAACATTTCTAAGTTAATCAACTGATAAAACAGTAACTCATAGTTAGTAAAAAGATCAGTCTCTCTTCCCCATCTACCACCCACCTGCCTGCCCCTTCCTGGTCCTGCACGCTTCTCAGCTTTCCATCTTGCATTCAGCAAAAGTGTTGCTTACTTGTTTTATATAATTCCTCTGAATGTAGGGAATAGAGTGTTCACTCCAAGGTTTGCAAAGGATGGAAACTTAGACTGGGCACCAAATGACAGAATTGGTATCTGTTATCATGGGAAATCAAACATGGAAACAAAAGAACTAACCAAAAAGAAAGGGGGGAAAATGAGAGGAATCAACTAAGCCCGCTTTGTTTAAATCTACCTAAACCGGGGGGGGAGGGTCATTTCTTGATCTTAGTGTTCTCAGAAAATTGAACAAGGTCAGTGAACAAGGTCAGTGGCTATAAGGGACTACACTACAGGACTACACTATAGACAGAAAAAAAAGATAGCAAGTGACCAAAAGGTGACAGTGCCCCCCCCCATCCCCGTTCTCAGCAGCAAAGTCACAAGGGACAAACTGTGGTAGCAACCAAAATGTCACTCGGTGAATGAGGGTACACGGAACTGGAGGAAGAACACGGCAGCACACCGACAGGCCTTGAAACAGAAAGACGCTCTAGAGATGCTGTAACTCAACCTGCCTGCCCTTTAACTTTCTATGTGGATGGTATGCGGGTGGCGAAATGGGTTCCTGCGAGTGTACACACATTTGTGTGAAGGTAACTGTAGGCACATGTGTATACCCATACAGAGGTGTGAAACTCAGAGACAGCAGTGAGTGTGGGTCCCCACACTACATCGTTTGAGGCAGGGTCTCTCTTGCTCTTCCCCACTGCATACACCAGGTCAGCTGGCCAACAAGCTTCCCAAGATGCTTTTGTCTCGCAGCTTCCCATCTTCCCACAGGAACACTAGGATTATAGGTGCGCATGCTATGTGTCTGCCTTTCATGTGACTTCTAGGGGAGGAGACTTTGGTTCTCACCACCCAGAAGCCTAAACTAGTCTCTGAACTGACAAATGGGACAGCTGTAGAATTGTTGCCCGAGAAGTTGTCCCATGTGTGAACTACCAGGGCACGCATCTAGATCAGCGGTTCTCAACCCCGTCGCCTGCAACCCTTTGGGGATCCAACAATTCTTTCATGGGGGACATCTATCAGATATCCTATAATAAATGCACTATGGTTCATAACAGTAGCAGAATTACAGTTAGGAAGTAACAATGAAATTATTTTATGGGTGGGGGTTACACAATAGGAGGAACTGTATTAAGGGTTGGGTCACAGCAGTAGGAGGGCTGAAAACCACCGTTCTCAACACATACTGGACTAAACAACTGTTTTAAGGCTGGAGTCAAATTAAACACATAGTATGAAGA
Source organism: Micromys minutus (assembly GCF_963924665.1). NCBI lineage: Eukaryota > Metazoa > Chordata > Mammalia > Rodentia > Muridae > Micromys > Micromys minutus. The sequence goes on along the minus strand of NC_137961.1, from coordinate 14,593,726 downwards.
CTGTCACCATATCCTCATCACCAGCACGTGTCCTTTGCATCTCAGTGTAAGATGAGAAGGAAGCCTGAAGTTCTTAATTATTGATGGAGGACTATTTTGAGTCTTCATGTTATTGTCGGATCCCAAAGTAGGTCACAAAAGGGCCTCCTGCCCATGGACAGAAACTGGTCCCCAGGCCTGTGAAACTCCTAAGGCCATTACTGACAAATGCACGTTTTGTTTGTTTGTGTGTTTCTTCCAGGACATGGGAAGAGGGCAAGGTGCTCATCTTTGATGACTCTTTTGAGCATGAGGTTTGGCAGGACGCCTCATCTTACCGGCTGATATTCATTGTGGACGTGTGGCACCCCGAGCTGACCCCTCAGCAGAGACGCAGCCTTCCTGCAATTTGAAAGGCAATGACACAGATCTGCCTGCCCTCCGGGGAGGCTGCCTTTCCGGTCCCTTTTGGGTGTGCAGATAGAAGTTCAAGTGCCGTAACTCTTCATCCCCTTGCCTTGCAGCTGAAGACCTCTGAGGTTCCTTCTGGGTTAGAACTCACTGGAGGGAGTGTTTACTTTCCTGCAGCTCACTTAGGAGGCCTCTTGTTTCATGTCACCCACGACAGCACAGAACCAGTGCCTGGATTGAAGGGGAACGCTTGTGTTGTCTACGTGGCTGGCCAAAGATATTTTTTCTACATAGAATAGTGCCTACATCAATGTACACGGAGGATATACTACGTATAGAAACTGTGAATGAATCACTTTAGTTTGTAATTTTTCTATGCAGTTATATTTTTCTAAGTAGCTAAACTATTCAGTCACCATTGCCCCCCCCCCCATGTTTTTGTTGACTTTAATGACAAGAAGTATAAATTCTTTACTTCTAACTGTTAAATAGTAATTTTCCTAGTAAATTCAGGCATCTCCCTTTTAGGAAAAAAAAAAAAGCCACATGTGAAGAAAAGAACTTTGTTTTACTAACATAAATGGAAAGTTATACCAGGATGCCCGGACTGTGCCAATACTTACTTGCCCTTGGGTCTACCTGTGTATCTTCATTTATGCTCAGTGTCTTCCCCTTTCTCTGTGCTAACAATAGGAAGCTCTTATTTCTAAGAGCAACATTTCTTTTAATTACACTGAGCAATGCCATGGAAACATTTTATATTGTGATAGGAAAATACCACAGATAATGGAGTTTGGAGAGAAAATATTACATGGAAGTGAAACTTCCTGCTCAGGATCAGGGGCCCAGGGAGCCTGGCTCTTTGCCGTCTGTACACAAGGCCTGGAATCTTCAGTGTCTGCCTACTATAGCTCCACTAGAGTGTCAAGATGGCCTCTTGGTCTCCGGAAGTCTCTTCACTATTTTATTTATGTAGGAGTAGCAGCATAGGAAGTGGCCAGGAATGCTAGCATCCTAGGTGGTCAGGAATGCTTGATTCTGAATTCAAAGTGCATTCCCACCTCCCCCCCCCCAGCCCCCTCAAAATAATGTTAGCCATCTCAACATATTATGAAACAGCATTTCACAGGCATGTTTGATTTGAATGCTACTCATGTCTGAGAAAGAGCAGGAGAAAGTCATCTCAGTCCTCAAAATAATCATGCATAAAGCATTACTGCATTTTATGTTCTATTTTAAAATTAAAGATAACTCAAGCCGTAGAATGTAATGACATTCTTGCACTGATCTCCAAGCCACCTGAACAACACTTCTGCAGAAATGGCTGGTATTCCAGCCACACAGGCAGATAAAACAGAGGTGCATGCTTTTTAACCAATGCCAAAAGAAGCAGCTTTCTGTACCTCATTTAAAGAGCAACTCATTGAAATTGATTCTTTCCCTTCTAGCTTAAGGACATTAGCTTTTAGTAGGAAAGTTTACAAAATATGTACCCATTCTTAAAATAGATATTTGTTCCTTCTTTTGCCAGTGTTCAAAAATTCCTCCAAAACAGATGGCAAAGGCATGGGGTGGGGGGTATCAAATCCTCACCAAATTCCAGAAAAGAAAATAAATTCTCAGACAACCAAACGTTATTTGTGTTCTTCAGTATTTATTAAATGGGGGAACTTACTGATAAAAGGCAATACAATCCAGTGTTCATGTAGTAACCCTAAGTTACCTGCTGGGTTTGGTTCTCTTATATATTACATACACATAACGAAATGCAAACCATGTGTTCTCATTGTTAAACTATCACCTTACATTCATGTAATAAAATGGTGGAAATGCGTGAAAATTAGTTTCCAACTTAGTAAATATAACATGTTTTTTTTTTTTTTAAAATATGGTCATTACAATCGGATTCTAAATATTGCCATGTGAAAAGCCAGAAGTACCATTACGATCACAAGTGTTGACAGTAGCTGCCTCCAACAGCATTTTGAGTACTTGGATCTCACATTTATCTTATACACACAAGCAATAAAAGATTTTCTAATTCACTTTAATTTTTCTTTTCTCTGACTTGTGTCATAAGAAAAGAATTTCTATCCATGTCTTGGTAGATATTTTTCAAGGTTGTTACTTTATGATTCAAAGGTCTATACAAAATGAATTGGTGGGTTTTTTTTTTTTTTCTCTAATATACTGTGATGCAATTGTTTGGGAAATATTTTAAATTCTGTTTCGGTTTTACTTCTTCAAGGTTGGAACATAAAAATAGCTTCTGTCACTATGCTCTGACAGTAGAAAAAAAAATGATAAAACATTAGAACAACCAAGAAAGAATGTACATCTAGACTGTAGCTCAGGGCTCTAAGGTAGAAAGAACATTTGCCTAACATGAAAAAGCCCTGGCTTTGAACATCAGCACTAGAGGGGTAAAGGGAGGAAAGAAGAACAGAGAGACAGAGAAATAAAGACAGAGGAAAAGGAGAAGGGGGTGAGGAGGAGAAAGGTGGGAAAGAATGGGGAGAGAGAGATGTTTGGGGAAGAGGGACGGAAGGGAAGAGAAGGAAGTGGCCACAGTTAGCAATGTGGCTTGGGTGTTTATGGCTGGAAGTAAGTTGAATTGGTTTCCTGTGTTCTTTAGGATGTTCAGCTAGTAAATCAACCTACCCAATGCTTGAAATGTAAAGTATTTTGATAAGTGTTATCAGTTAAATTTTTTGATATTAAGCACTCTGGTCCTATAAGTCTATGCCATAGAGATGGCTAGGGAATAGAATAGCTACAAATCCTCGACTGGTCTTGGGAAACATGGCTCAGGTCAAATATCCTTACCCTTTGATGATTTCTGACTTTCTATGAATGGGAACTGGGATCCATCTCTAAGGAGGATGGAGAAGGAAGTAGGTTAGTCTTTGGCATTTCATCTTGCATTCTTGGTCCACTTTAGCTTGGTACTTACATGCTGAGCCATCCTTAAGGGTCTTTCTGTGAGATTTGACTGCCTGCTCCCTCAGGGCCTTTCTCCATGGGTGATAGGAGGGTTGGGACAAAGTGACTTATTTGCTAGCATTTTTTTTTTCTTTTTTGCCATAGTAACCCGAGAACTAACTTGAATGGACTCATCAGTCACCAGTGTGGTTTCTTTCAATGAGTCACCGCCTCTCTGTAGGCATTCCTCCAGATGCCTACAGGAAATCACTTTGCTAAGATGAAGCAGCCATTTTCTCAAACTGCCTGTTCATGAAGTCGGCCTGACAAACAACATGAGGTCAGAATCATTCTTGCAGGATAGATACGTAAATTAAAAACTTTACAAATAGCCAGACCTGCAAGCTTAGGCAGAACACTTAGATGCCGGTGATGAGGTCAGAAAAGACATCAGTACAACTGGAAATTATAGTAGCTACTGCTGCTGGGGTTCAGCACTGCATTAAACTCGCTGATACGTCTGCACAGTTGAACTCTGTTGTATTTATTTGGGAATGCATTTCATCTTAATTTGCAAAACCTGAAGAGGATTCCTGTGTGAATCCTTAGAGCAATGTATATGCGACTAATTTAGGTTGTTTCCCACCCCCCCTTTCAAGTACATTTGCTGCCATAAATATGAGGGGAGGGAGAATCCTTTTTACATAAATGCCTTTCTTCATCTCCCCCCACCATTCCCCCACTAAAACATAAATGAATTCGTTACATTTTAAAAGCATCTCTCAGATCTTTGTCCAGGGTAGGCTGTGCAGACCAATGGTTGCTGACAGTCATGGCTGGGGTTGGAATGGAGGGCCTCATGTCAAGCAGAGTACACATGTCTGTAGGTCACTTGCCCAGGCTTGCTAGGTGGCTGCTCCACTGGAGATGTCACATGATGCTGGCTCAGTCCAGAGCCAGCAGTGGCTGGGTGTTCTCATTTTCTCCCTTCTCGTCATGTTTCAAGGTCCCTGCTTCTACCACAGACTGAGATCTAACAAGAGAGAAAGGAGACACACACAGTCAGACAGTCCATGCTGGAAAATCAAAGCATGTGAAATGGCTACTTAGTACTTCCTGTTTGGTATCTGTTTCCCCCCACTTTATTTCTTCTTCTTCTTCTTTTTATTTTTAATGAAGATTGAACCTAGTTATGCTGAGATTCTTCTGCTGCTGAATTTGATCCGTATCTTCTTGCTGTAATAAACCGTAACTATGAGAGTAATATTTTGTCCATGTTTCCATCTATCAAATAAGAATAAAGATAATTCCATAGATGCAAAAACCACTGTTGTGTGTGTGCGTTTGGTGGTTGTCTGAGGGTTCTGCACATGTATGAGCTTACCACTTTTGCAACCCTGAGAAACGGAGCTACGGTCTCCACTTTTTAAGTGCCGAAAACCAATTAAGGGATCAATAGAGAAATAGCTTAGGGAAAAAAACAATATAACCAGATGGAGAACAGGATGTGCTCATGGGCAGCTCTGCCCCTGGAAGCTCTAGCTGCAGGGATATCACTGATCCTAAGTGGGAAATGACTTGCAGCCTAACGTTTTAGCCGCTTTCATAATATGTACCTAGCCCAGAAAGCGCAAGACTAAGAAGTAAATCAGTGTTGAGCATGGATGTTAATACCAGCTTTGGGGAGATGGAAGCAGGCCTGCCTAGGCAGTATAGTGAGCTCCAGACCAGCCTGAATTGCATAATGAGATTCAGAGGAGGGTGGGAATCACTACACAAACATCTCAACTCAAACGCCAGAACTAGGTGCCATCTATAGCGTTTGGAGGTGACATGGATGGATTCAGCAGCAGCTGGAATGGCATTTTCCTCGATTTGTTTTACTTAAAAGCCCAGCTTGAATGTTGGGGAGGAAGGAAGGAATGCTCATGTACATAAATACAGAAAAATCAGAAACTCCAGAAGATTTATCAAGACAAACTGGTAAAAGCAGCATTTGGGAGGCTGAGGCTAGAGGTGTGTGGGTTCAAGCCAGTCTGAGCTATATTTCGAGGTCCTATATAAAAAATAAAGCAAACATTCCAGACCACAGCTGTATGGCCTCCCACATCTGTCGCCTCCCTCCAGATCCTTAGACCACTGCCTAATTGCTTTGTACTGAGGATTTTGTGGAAATAAAAGAGCCTGGTGGCAATCAACTATTTGAAACTTTAAACTCCTTTCTGACAGATTAAACCAACTTTATTACATAAGACAGCACCTGAACCAGAGTCAGGGTGAGGTCTGGCTGCTCATAGACATTGCTCATACACCTCTTCTTGAAGATGGCCAACTTGGGAACTCTACTCCTCTGTAACCCAAAAGACCATACTTTCAAGTATTTTTTTCACATTGGACTCAAACCTGGGTTTGAAGACGCCTGTGTCCTGTCTTTGGTTCCTCCTTCCAGAGCTATAGGATCCTGCCATCTTTCCCTCTCAGCCTATGGGGTTAGGTTTCAGGGCCCTACTGGATATAAAAGTCAACAGATAACCAAGTTCCTTATATTAGGGTATAGTATCTGCATAGACACAGTATTTGCTCTCTTGTAGACTCTAATGCCTAATACGAAGTAGATATTTTGTTATTTGGGAAATTACTATAAGAAGTGAAGTCTGCCCAGTCAGTGGTTGGATATACTGTGTACAACCTCTGTGGAGGGTTGAGCATAAACAATCCCTTCAGGACTCTGCTTCGAAGCCCTATTTTAGTTCAAGGTCTCTCTCCCTGACTATTCCAGTTCAGCCAAGATGTCTAGATTTTTTACAACAACAGCAAGTTGGTTATCCACCATATTCATGGTGTGACCTGGAGTGAAATGATCACTGTATCTTTCATTCTTCTATTGGGGCTATAAAGAGCCACATTCTCCTTTCTGGCATCAGTGTACAGAAGGAGGTCCTTAAAAATGGTTTTGTTTACTCGTCTCCCTTCTATCCTGAAAGTACTATTAAGAAACCTTCAGGCTGAGAAACAAATTTTCTCTTTCTAAATTTGCTTCATGTATCCAACCTGCCTCCATTCTTTTAGATCTTAAAACGTTTAGGCAATCCACGTTATTACCTCTGATTTCAATGACTATTAGATTTATTTTTCAAACTTTCCCTTCTCACATTATGATGAGTGAAAATCAGGCAGTTCTCAATGTTTTCAAACCACCATTTGTTCCTGCTGACAATGTTTGTGAAGCGTTGCTCTATATCAATCTCTGTGAGCAGACGTGCAGAAACCTTCAGTGTTGAGTTACCCAGACACACAGATTCAAACAAGAATGTAGAGCTGGGACGATGCCCCATGGCCCAGCCAGAGAAGACAGATGCTTGAGAAGAGAACGTGGAAAGAAGGGGAGATGGAAGGGCAAATCTATCACTCACACACTATCTGTTTTAGATGGCCACTGTTCACTCCTCCCTCATGGGATGTAATTGGGACCTATATTAGTTCTTTCATTATATACATTGACAGCAATAACCTGGAATGTCTTACCCAATAGAGTGTGTCTTGATTGACTGATAAGTAACATCAGGCCTGATATGAAGAATGAAGAAGGAAGCAAACAACACTTTGCCCCAGGTTCGTATGTTCTCTAATTAAGAACATGGCTTCTTAACTTTTGACATGATTCTATTTACCTAGTCACACAATAGACATTTAATATTAAAACTCAATGACAGTGACCCACTATATTATGAAATCTTTGAAATTCACTGGAAAAAAAGTAGAAAGCTCTTTTTTTGTAATGGAAAAGATTAGAATGAGATTTATTTTATGCAAGCACATTGGGAAGAAAGGCAATGATACCCAGCATGGTCTAGGCATGGTCTCAAGTACCCCTGACACATCCTCATCTGGATTTCAGCCTCATCCTGTCTGACAATGTGTTAGAATTGTTTGAAATCTCAGGAAAGACACTCCCTCTCTTGGCTGGTGACCTTTCCCTCACCTAGCATGAAATTTCTGGGGGAAACACCATTTCTTTGGGATCCTTCTTGAATCTTCCCCTCAGTGTGTTAGCTAAATACAGATTGCCTCTGAAAGTCAAATCAATTGCTCTCTGATGACAATGTCTTCATCTGGTTGGAGTGCTTAGCTAGGCACAGCAAAGAAAACCATTTAGTGGCTCCATCTACCCATGAGAAGCTAAGTTCTGGTGCTAAAATAAATGTTTGTATTTCTTCTCTTTCTAATGCAAAAATACCATCTAACCTCAGAGTCATGCAGAGGGTGATGGGTAATTTCAGTGGTGGAGAAGGCAATCCCTACAAGGCTTCACCTAATCTTCATAGCCAGGGGATGCTTTCCTGTGGTTCTCTGCTTCGTCTGTGTTCTTATTAATTGACCTCCATTGCCCATCTGAGCTATAGAGGAACCCTATAAGGGCCTGACTGCTGTGTCCTTTACATGAAATATACACCAGGAATCACAATGGCAGGGCCAAAAGGGTGCTACAGAGATGGTTTGATTAGGTAGTCCTTTGAGTCAGGGTTAACCATTTCTTTTCTTTGAATCAACCTCTGTGTTTCATCAGGGAGAACCCCACAAAGGTCATTTTAATTTCCCAAGTCCACAGGAGGTTTGGTTTTATGCAAGAATTCAGAGCTATCTAACACCTTAGCTTGTTTCATTTCCTTCCAGGAAGAGAAGAAATTTCTGCTGGAGGTCAAGGGTGGATTTGATCAAAGCACATTTTACCCATGTTTGAAATTCTCCAAGAATAAATTAAAAAATAAATTTGGGTCTGAGGAGATAGCTCAGTGCTTATGGCACAAACATCAAGGCCTGAGTCCCAGAACTCACATTTTTAAGAAACTAAAGACATGCTTGCAGTCCCAAGGCTGGGGAAGTGCAATAAGCAGATCCTTGGGAACTTCTGGCCAGTCTACTCAGTCTACTCAAAGCCAACAGAAGAAACTGATTCTTAAAAAAAATCAAGGTGAACAGCACTTGATGAATAAGATCTGGGATTATCCTCTGACCCACACATGAATGTGTACATATGTGTATGCACCCCATGTAAATGTGCATCCATACCAAAAATATGTATATTCAGAACACACACACACACACACACACACACACACAGTACATTTAAATGATCCAAAGCCTTTTTTTTTCCTCCAATAACCTCAAGTATAGGAAAAAATCCCCCTAAGGAAATCTCTTCTAGATTACAGTGCCAACATCAGCTTTATGTCCTCAAATTAACTCTGCCTTTATACGTTGGAGATAACAAGTATGTGGTGTAGAGATGGAAAAAAAAAAAGAAGCAGAAGGATGTGGGCACAATGAAGAATAATAGAACTGGAGAGTTGAGGTATTGAGGAACAAACTAATGTGAGTAGCTGGCAATGCTACCTAACACCATGGTGAGTTCCTGGCCCATGCTTCCCCAGAGGGCAATGTCTGTATCTGTGGCCCTACAGCATTGGAGGTTTGTTACCACCAAAGGCCAGGCAGCCTTCCAAGGTCTGGGATGCCACCTGGGGTCATGCTAATATCTGTGGGCTATACAGAGCTATCCCCACGCCTCACTTGGGCATCCTGGGAGAACTGGATATTAAGACATGAGATCAGGAGAGTTGACCTAGCCCCTTGACAGCTGAGATACTCAAAATAGTGGGGCACTGCATTAGTTCCAGAAAGCACAGTAGAGCTGTCCCTGGTTGTGGAGTTGCAGGTGAGCACAAGAATTCTGGCTCTGACACTCAGCTACAGTGTGATGGCATGGGTAGAGAGAGATGCTCTCCCCACTTGCCCCATCTGCAGAGTTAGTCTCAGGGTGATGTAAACATGGAGCTGGCTTTGCCTGCTGCAACACTTGGGAGAGAGGGCCCTGCATCTCTCCTGGGCATCATGCTGGAGCTGGTCCTGTTGGCATGGGGTTGGGTGAGCTGGCCCCAGGGCATGAGAGCAGGACAGCTGTTTCTACCCAAGGCATTGGGCAAGCTAGCTAGGGCTGTGCTGGAGAGCTTGTCCTAGTGATGTAGATGTGGGAAAACTGGTCAGCTACCATCCAGGCCTGGATCTAGGGCTTTGAGTTAGCCCACCCCAAAATCTACCCCATCAATGAAATTACTGGAGCAGGTGCAGGAGCTAGTGTAGATGCAAAGCTAGAGGACCTCCACGGGAAACAGCAGGATGCCTTAAAGAAGGAGTCTCAGTGAGGATCCAGTACTGAGAATGTAGCAGAAGCCAGAGGCCTCAAAACACATCAATGACTCATTGCAATGAACATTAGCAAGGAAAGAAGTGTGGACAAAAGGGTATGCTGTGGGACACACTTTGACATACCACATCTTCCCAAGTGAGATTCCTTTCTTCTTTGGGGAAAGGTTTCAAGGGTAGAAGTAAGGTATCAAGGGGCGGGAGATAAGTGCTATTGGGTTGCATGATGTGAAATTCACAAAGAACCAATAAAAGAAGTAAGTAAAAAGTTAAGTATAGAGTCAAGCTACTACACATCATTCAAGGTCAGGGACGGTGTTTGTTGTGTGTATTCTCTTAATAAGGATAGGAGATGATGAAGTGAGGCCTACAGGAGTTTCTGTGTTTGGAAGAGTCTCATCTCTGCAGTCATTTAAGGTTTGGTGGGTGTAGGTTTGCAAGCACTGAGGTGTGAACACTGAGCGTTTGTGGTGCTTTTGCTAACAGAGAGTGAGCTCAGGTGTAGGAGGTAGTCATAAGGAGCACAAGATATGCGGGTTTTGAGCGCATAGCTATTTGCGGACCCTCTTATCAACTCTGAAATCGGAACTTAAAATAAAAAGCACAGAAAATGACCGCAGGCATTCACACTGCCTACTTGGAGCAGTCATGTTTCTCTAGGATTAGACCAGCTTGGGGAGCCATGAGTCAGCTTCGGCATCCACACTGCTTTCCCTCCATCCAGAATCAGTGGCATGAGCCTGGTGACATCACCACAGCAGGACCGGGATGGGACATTCTGGAAAGGCAGAAGGGTTGAGGCTGCCAACGGCTGAGGCAATCAGTGCTGGTGACTCATTTCATTCCCAGGATGGCTTGGAGAAGAATGGCTAGTACTCTTGATAACAGAGCCCTTTCATAGTTCTGTGTTTTTAATCAAATGAGAGTATATTAAGGGAACTTGTCTGGTGTTATTAGATGAGTCTGAATACCAGGCCTCTGAATATCCACATCTATCCAAGAATGTCACTTGCAGAGTGGGCTATCTGCAATAGCTATCTGCATATTGAGTAGATTCAGAGCTGGCATGGTGGTGACACACAGCCAGGACAGCGACAGATACTAAGCAAAGGCCCAGTGAATGAACTTTAAGAATGAGTGGACAAAGGGCTGAAGGATGGATGGATGGATGGATGGATGGATGGATGGATGGATGGATGGACAAATAATGGAAGACCAATATAGCATTTTGTTTGGAATGAAGAAAACAAGACAAGTTATTTTGCTCCCTGTGGTCTTGACAAATTTATAACCTAGTATACTGGTGCATAGCTAGAATCCCAGCACTGAAGCAGGCTGAAGCAGGCTGAAACAGGCTGAAGCAGGCTGAAGCAGGCTGAAGCAGGCTGAAGCAGGCTGAAGCAGGCTGAAGCAGGCTGAAGCAGGCTGAAGCAGGCTGGGTGTGAGTTTGGGGCAAGTCTGGACTATTTAGCAAATTTCAGCCCAGCCTGAGCTACATATTAACTGAGAGTCTGCTTATAAATATATGGATGAGTGACTAAATGACAAGAAAGAGAAGATGGGACAGGGGAGCTTGCTCAGTTGGGACAAACTTCCTCAGGCAGAAAGAAGGATGGTGATGGCTCCAAATGTCCAATGCTTACTTAGTAAGACCAAGCCAGTTCCATGGCCACTTTCAGGGCGTGGTTCATCGTATTAACACCATTGCACACAGGATTTCGTGTACAACTGAAGCCTCTTAGATTCAGTGAATTACTGTTTCCGTTTTTATCAGGTTAAGGAGCTGCAGATCAGTATACAAGGACAAGAATGTCTGGATGTGTATTCAGGAGCTCCAGACAGGGCCAATGGGGCATAGAAATAAGTGTGCTGGACTTTGTCCAGGGACAAATGGAGACATGACACAAAAAGGCTTTAAGTGGAGGAAAGAAGAATGCAGTGTGTGTGTGTGTGTGTGTGTGTGTGTGTGTGTGAGAGAGAGAGAGAGAGAGAGAGAGAGAGAGAGAGAGAGAGAGAGAGAGAGAGCGCTTACATAGGGAATGTGGAGGCCAGAGGACACACAACCTTGGAGTCCTATGTGATAGTTCACAGCAAACCTCTTCTAAGCATGTTTCTCTGTGAGACTGAGTTAGGAGCCCCTATGCAACCTCCAGGTACATCTGTAAGATTTGTTCAGCAGCAGCTGCTTCTACATAGGCCACAGACTTTTGTATATGCAGGAGCATCTCAAACCTGCTTATGGCTCAGCCTTCACCATGTAATTCTAATATTTGCCCTCGTTTAATCTACACAGCATAATAATAAGGTCAATTAATTGCTGTTTACCCCTCACAGAGGAAACCTAACTCACTGCTAGCTACTCTGAGCTCATGGAATTGGGATCCATATTCCATTCTCTTAACAGCCTTCTAACCTATTCTGTAATCTGGCACTTAGTAGAAATCTTAGTGAATAGATGAATGATTGTTCTAAAAAAAAAATAGGTGCTGTAAATGTTAACTGTTGATGGACTTTCAGAATCTAGAGGAAATGACATCTCAGAGATGATTTCAAATCCTAATCAAAGATCAAAGTTCAGTGAGAGACCCTGATTCAAAGCTAAAATGAAAGGGGATCTACTGATGCCTCTCTACCCACACTGACATATGTACATGCACACAGGCATCCATACACATCATATGCAGACACAGAGCTAACATGACACTCTAACGACAGCATCAGTTTGAAATGAAAAGGGAGGCAAAGAGCTGCACTAGGATCACACCACTGGAAAACATGGCGGAACTTCTACAGGGTTCTCTCACACGCTCTGCCAAATACTCAGCTTTGTGCATGTGATCACCAAAGGTTAGAAGAGGTTTGCTCTTGGCTGACCACCGAGGACAAAAGCTCCAGCTTAATTGGAATCAGCCAAGTGTTTACTTACCAGTACGTGTCATGAGTAATTAATATGCCTTGCCCTTCTCGTCTGGGCTATGGCTCCCTTTCTAAGAGGTTGCGTGCTTACACAAACAGAATCTCAGAGTGCAAACTGTGAGTGATCACAGATTGCTGTAGTCAATCCAGAGAGTTCTCCACATCTGTCCATTTCCTTCTAGATCAACCCTATTTCTCTGCTTCATCAGTGACTTAGACATCTTTATCTCATGATTCTTCATGTCATTCTTTTAAAAGAGAGGAAACATGCCTCTATACACAGGCTTTAACTACTCCCATTCATTTTTTTCTTTTTACCAACAAAATCATCCTACAGATTTTCTTTCACTTCACTGATCCGTGGCTACATATGACATAGTTGGAAGAGATGGCTCCCTTCACTTATGCCTCAGAAGAGAAAGATAAAAGCTGCATTTCTAACTGTGTCAAATGCCCAACTAAGCAGGAGGCTAGATACCTATTTATTTTTGTTCTTTAAAAATGCTAACTATAGCTGCTGGTGGTAGCACATACCTTTAATTCTAGCACTTGGGAGGCAGAGGCAGAGAGGCAGGCAGATTTCTGTGAGATCCAGGCAAACTTGGTCTACATCGTGGATGACTATATAGTGAGACCCTATCTCAAAACAAGCAAACAAGCAAACACACACACACACACACACACACACACACACACACACACACACATACACACACACACACACACACACACACACACAGACACACACACACTGCTAACAAATTTCTGTCAACACGTGTAGATCACTCCAGTATCTAGAAACCTGTATAAATACTTGAGTTGGCCTTCCTTCCTTTACATCAAGAAACAATAGCATTTAAGCTTCATCTATTTGAGTAGCGATGACACCCCAAATCTAAAGTGTTCAACCTTACTTGAAGTGGACACCAGACAACTGAGGATCAGTAGAGACTATGTTCTATTCATTGAGAGATGCTGAGCTATATAATGTCTGTGGATTCAGTGTCTGTATGGAACACTCTCTGCACTTCAAGACTCCTTGTCCTGCTCCAAAAGTAGGGTCCTTCTGTGCTTACACTGACACTTGTCACTCTTTCCCATGGTTGGCATTTTATCGTGATCTATTAACTCTGCTGGAAATGAATAATTATCCAACAAACGTGAACTCAGACTACAAAAAACAAGGAGGTTACTGAGGAGATGGTTTAGTTAGTAGAGTGCCTGCTCAGAAATACAAGAACCAGAGTTTGATCCCTAGAATCTACAAAAATCTGGCCATACTGGTGCTGCTTGTAATCCCAGAACTGCAAAGTCAGAAAGGAAAATGTCTCAGGCTTACAAATCAGCCACCTTGCCTACTCATTGGGGTTCAGGCCAGTAAGAGAATCCATCTCAAATCCAAACAAAAGTAAAGAGCTGTAGATAGTGATAGAGGACTAACACTCAAAGTTGAGCTGTGCCCTTCCTATGAATTACACTTATGGGTGCATACACATACATGTGCATCTATACACACATGCATTTATACACAAGTATACACAATAAAGGAGGGAGAAAGAGGGAAGGGGAGGAAAAGTGAAGAGTGAGAGGGACAGAAAGACAGAGAGAGAAAAAGCGACACAGAGATACAGAGAGATGGAGAGAGGGTTTGAAACAATTTCTTTGTAGTTGAAACATTTCATACTAGTCCGAGGCTTCCTAAGACTCAGGAAATTCCTAGAGGAAGCTCGGTAAATCTCAAGAAATAAACAACTCAGGAGTCTCAGGAAGTTACTGAAAATTACTAGATTCACAAGGTCCTTCCATCATATATAAATATAAGTAGTACAGGTTGCTAAAGAGAGGAGACTCTGGTCTGTAGATCTGTCTTCTGCTCAGCCACTCCCCAAATCAGGTGGCTCACAGTATCTTTATGCCACCTTCTCACCTTTATGTACAATCCAGCAAGATGTTCTAGAAACACAAGCATGAAGATATTTGGCCAAAAGAAACAAGAGTAGACTTTTGATAACATAGCTGCTGAGGACCACAAAGCACTGGTCTCTCCACATGAAGATGGACCAAAAGTTTCTCTAAAGCAGTGACTATGCTTTCATTGTAACTGAAGTCAAAGTTGGAGTCTGTTAGCTTTCTTCTTCTGTGAATTTCTTTCTGTACCTGTGTTTGCAGGATTTCTGCAACTAGATAAATATAAAGGATAGTCAAAAGGTTTTTTAAAAAAGCCTTATTTTGACTTACATTTTCAGCAATTTCATTTCAAAATTGATTAGCTCCATTACTTTTAGGACTATAGTTACGGAGCACATTATGGTGGGAGCACAGAACAAAGCAAAACTGGGGTGTGTGTGTGTGTGTGTGTGTGTGTGTGTGTGTGTGTGTGTTTTGAAGGGGAAACAGAAGCAGGTAGACACAACATGTCACCAATGACCCAAGACCCACTCTTGACCTCCCATCTTTTAAAGTTCTACGGTCTTGTGATAGCACCAAGATAGAGAGCCATTATGTGTTTGGTGGCTCGGATCATTATAAGATCCCTAATAAGTGCTAAATGTTTAACTTTAGCTATAAACATACTGCACCAAACACTAACTTTGGAATTCCTAGAAATTCCTAGAATTGAGTTGGACTTTATGTAAACAACTCTTACCACCTTGAACAAAAAAAAAATTAAAGCCCAGCAATAAAAAAATTTAATCTAAATATATACCAAAAGGGAGCTATGGCATGTGATACCAGTTTGGAATCTCAGCATAGTACTAATAACCAAAAGTGATATATTCATTATCTACTTTGTGAGTGAAGCAACTGTGTCAGTAGAGTGTGTGTGTGTGTGTGTGTGTGTGTGTGTGTGTGTGTAACTAGTGCTAGGCTGACATTAGTATTTCTACTCCATGACAGACAGACTTGCGACTTGCGGCCTCAGACCCATGGACATGCCCTCTGAATGCATGCTAAAAGTAGGGATGGGGTGGACAGGCCTGGTTCTTTGCCTGGCAATTGGATCCAATATGAAGCACTGCTTCTCAGTGTTTCTCTTAGTCTACATTAGCCCCTTCAAAAATGGACTCTGTTGAGCAAAGAATATTTCCTTCCTGTCATCACTTTGGGGTGCTGAGAAAGGGTTGGTGGCTTCAGGATCATTGGGCTTCAAATCTTTCTTTTCATTGCCAAGATATGAATAGAATCCTGGAGTTAAACAAGGCTGGGATAATTGTATAATTTTTGTTTGTTTGTTTGATGTTTGTTAGTTTGTTTTAAAGCCTTCTTATTTTTTAAAGAGCTATTTATTTATTTTAAGTACATGAGTATACTGTGTCTGTCTTCAGACACACCAGAAGAGGGCATTGGATCACATTACAGATGATTGTGAGCCACCATGTGGCTGCTGGGAATTGAACTCAGGGCATTCAGAAGAACATAACCACTGAGCCACCTTTCCAGCCCCCTGCTTGTTTGTTTTTGATGTAAGGTCTTTCTATATATCCCAGGTTGGCCTAGAATTTACATTTATCCTACCTCAGATTGCCAAATGCTATAATTATCGGAAAATGCTCCCAAATTTGGCTTTTTTTTTCTTAAAAAAAAAAAAAAAAAGCAATCCCTCTCCTTGTACAGTAGGGCTCCCAGTGTAGGCCCAAATTGGAAAGCAGATGAATCTAAGTATATCATGTAGTAATGTGGAACTTAATAGTCAAGGTTCATCCAGGTTGGGCTTCTATACATTGTCCACTCCAGTCACTGAGTTGTACCTTCGTGGAAGCATGAGAAGGCAAGAACACAGCAAGACATGAAGCCATTCTACATGAAGAAAAGCTTGGAAAAAAAACGTGTCATTGATATAAGATTCTCCCTGCTCCCTTGCATGATATCTCATGACCTTAGTCATGGAGAAGGAAACACTGTATAACTTTAATATCAATATAAAAGGAAAATATATATGCACTGTGGTTTTCTTTTTACATTGAATATGTTTGTATAGATCATGTGCCAAGCAAAATCCATCAAAATGCTTGCAAAGGAAATTGAGAATAACAGGGTAAGATCCCTGAGGCCTAATGTCAGGAGGCTCATGTTTCAGGTGTGGACACTTCTCATGAGCAGCAGTGGCAACAAAGATGGATAAAATTCTTTCACATCCTTCCTCATACCACATAAAATGGCGGGTATTTTGTGCATGCGGGAAATGTAAAAGTATCAAGCAAGTCTGCTTTGTTGAAATTTAATATATATATATTTTAAAGTTGATGAACCAGCAATGGCTCTGTTACACAAATACAAGCTTGTGTTTGCTCAGTAAAAGTGACACTCTCAGCATCCAGTATCATTTAGACCATGTGCACCCATAATCATGTGGAGGATAATGGGAAAGAGCTTTAATGGTGCAAACTCTAATGTCTTCTAGATGACCTCTAAGGACTTCCTCTGGATCTGAAGTGTCATAAGTCTTTAGTGATACAAAGAAAGGTAAGTGCCTCTCTCTGTCTCTCACTCTCTGTCTCTCTCTCTCTTTCTGTTTCTCTTATTCTGTGTGTGTGTGTGTGTGTGTGTGTGTGTGTGTGTGTGTGTCTGTCTGTCTGTCTGTCTGTCTGTCTGTCTGCCTCTCTAACTTTTGAGATAGAGTCTTGCTATGTGACCCAGGTTGATCTTAACCTCATGATTTTTCTATACCGCCCTCCCACAAAATGTATTTTTATATACTGTGCAGGGAACATTCATCTATAAATAGAACAGGTCTGCACTCAGATACAGTGGAGAAGGAGCTTGCTCAAGTTCAACAGGTGGATACGTTAAAATATGTGCTTTCTCTCTGGCAGGAATGGCTTGCATTGCTGTAGTGGGGATACAGTTCTGATCTGGTCCATGCACATTTAGGAACCGTTACCCTCTCTTCTATAACAGTCTCATGTAGTTCATATCTGTCCCCTACCATTTACTGGACAACCTCGTGGCCTAATCCTGCAAATTAGATGTGTCTTTCCTGTGCACATGGTGACAGGTTCAGGGGGTAACACAAATCCTAGCTTTTCAAAGCCCTCCCTTTCATTTGTGTCCAGCAAAACCAAGACAGAGAGATGCTCTTGACTATCTTGAGATCATCCACAGTGGGGTGAACAGCTGCCTCGGGGTTGAGGAGAATTAGAAGAAAAACAAAACAATGAAACCCAGGAGCCGTTTGTCATCTCTGGCATGCTGCAAGCTGCCAGCCCTGACTTCTCCTTCTCAGTATTGCCTGGAAGCCAAGCTCCTACCCAGACTCTCTCCTCTGCACCAAGTACATGTAATCAGATGGCTCCAGCTTTAGGGGAGAGCTCAAACTGCCAAGTCCAAATGAAGCTAAGATAAAAAGTTAATGAAATGTATCAGTAATCTTCTAATCAATACAAATATATGGGTATAAATTTTATATGTGGATTATGCAGGTATGCTTGCATGTATGCATCCATGGATTATGTATACATGCATGTATGTTTGCATGTCTGTAAACTTCTCATAAAATGACTAGCCATTCACCAGCAGTTACTGAAAGACAGTGAACCCTGTGGGTATGTTATATTCTTATCATACCTATAGCCATCTTAATTACTTTGCCAGAGAGAAAGGCTAGAATCAGAAAATAATAAATACTTCCTAATGATGAGAAGAGAGGGCACACATATAGACACGGATTTAAAAGTCATGCAATTACTTCATTAGAAAGAAACTTCAGTCTTACATGTCTAGCTAAGCCTGCATAGCTGGTTTCCAGCCCCAGGCCCTTCCCTTCTCCTGTCCAGCTAACAAAGCCCCTATGTCTGGGCATGAATTTCCCACACAAGTCCGGGACGGTAAGCTTGGGAACCTCACAGTAGTGTCGGACATGGTGGTGGGTTCCGTGTCACCACTAACCTGCTCTCATTGCATTCTTGCAGTCACCTTACTTTGACACGTTGTATCATTATGTAAAATAATGAACTTCCCTTCTTAATTAAGGCAGTTGAGGTTTTTGTCGAATTTGCAACAAAAATAATCATCGCTGATTAAAAAAAAAAAAAAAAAACCTGCACAAATTTGGCCACAGGCTCTTCAGATACCTTGAAGCAATGAGTTAGGAAGGAGGGAATGAGCTATTTTACACTTAAACTTTTTGAAACAACTAATGGGCTGAGAGAAAGAGGGCTCCTAAAAATAACAATAACTATAATACCCCAGAAATGATGAACTGGAAGAGGGCTCAGTGGGGATAAAGTACTTTTCATACAAACTTGAAATGCCAGGACCTAGGTAAAGCCAAACATGGGAGTCCATGGCTGTAATTCCAATGTTCATACATAAGATGGGATGGAGAGATGGGCAAAGTTCATGTGGGTCTGTTAGTCTGGCATACTCAGGAGTAAAAAATAAAGACGAAAAAAGAAACCCCCATCTTAAACAAAATAGAAAATAAGTAACAGCATTTTAGATTGTCCTCTGACTTCCATACATGCACTGTGGCAAGTTTGTGGCACACACACACACACACACACACACACACACACACACACACACGAAAAGTTCAGGAAATTCCAGAAAGTTTAAAATACTGGAACAGAGAATGCCTCAAACTCTTACCAGGTATTCACTAGCTTAAAGAAAACCCTGAAATGTCCTGTTTAAAGAAAATTCCATTAAAGTAGTAATTAACATCTTTTCTTATTAAAGGCAGGGTCACAGTTACCAAGGAATAAGGAAGCATCACCTGTCACAGCCCCTAATTTGTGGAGAGCCAGTTGTCTACCATGTTACTGTAAACTATTCCATCGAGAAACCGGTGACCAGCTAATAGGACCTCAGGGCCACTTTTGCTCCAAAGCCTCTTTATAGAAACCAATCAGTCACCGAAGACAGTCCACCAAAGACACTTCACCCCAAATGGACTGGATGCATGTTGAGAATCATAGAGGAGCCTGGAGCCTGTGCTCACCCACTGGACCTCACAATACTCTTCCAAGGTCATCCATCCAGAATGCTGACATGGTCGTACATCACTGCATGTCTGGATCTGTACACTGCAAAAGGAAGCTTCCCGGAACCCAGGGCTGGAGTAAACGGTCTGTGTGATAACAGATGGGAAGCCAGAGAAGTTTAGATTGATGCTCTCCCCAGGTCTATTTTCAATTTTCTTTCATTCTACTGGTTCCAAGAGGTGCAGAAGATGCCATGAATGGAAAGTTCTGGCCCTGCACCAGTGAGGTGTCTGGGTCTGGGGAAAGTTAACTTTTAATTACTGTGGGTAAAAACTGCCCCTGAGGACATCCTCGTGCAGTATGGGCTGAAACCTAAAGAGGTCAGGCTCTTGGGTCAAGCAATGGAAGGAATCTGAGGCTTCTCAGACAACTGTTCCCAGGAAATGGACACGAGCTGGGGGCAAACACGGAGAAAATAATTGTTTGAAATGGAGAAGCAAACATACAAACTGAACAACAGCCTAAATAAATACTCACCAATAAAGCAGTGGCTACAGTGATATATCAGTGTTCTGGGATCCTGGGCCACATTAGGTATATTAACTACATCTGCAGGACACGGCCAGATAGATGCAGTCTAATCAGCACATTCTCCCTCTGTTGCTGAACCTCCAGACTGGAGTTCTCAACCCAGTCCCTCTGGTTATGACTGTATTTGAATGGAGTCATTAAGGTAAAATGTGGTCAGGGTGGGCTCTAAGCCAACATGTCCGATGTTCTCAGAAGAAGAAATTAGGACTCAAACATCAGCAGAAGGAAGATCATGTAAGGACAAGGGGAGAAGACAGCCACCTGCAGAGCAGGAAGAGAAGCTGCAAAGATGCTGACTGTCCTGACACATTGCTCTTAGCTCTCTTTGTCCCAGACCTGTGAGGAAAGATGTTCCTGATGTTACCCAGACTGCCTTGGTTATTTATTCGCGTGAGTGCAGCCAATGAATCTTCATCATTAGATGTCAGAAAACAACTAGGCATGAACAGATAGTGCATATAGTCCATGAAAAATACAAGTGGAAAGACCTAGTCTGTCAGATACCAGTGCCCATGGGTGGAGAGAGACTAGACCTGGGACTGA
Source organism: Micromys minutus (assembly GCF_963924665.1). Classification (NCBI taxonomy): domain Eukaryota; kingdom Metazoa; phylum Chordata; class Mammalia; order Rodentia; family Muridae; genus Micromys; species Micromys minutus. Next base: position 14,573,237 of record NC_137961.1, on the reverse strand, counting down.
GATGGTGACTGATGGGGATTTTAACCTTTACTGTGTTGAGAGTGTACCAGGATCGTTTGTGTAGCAAATTCCAAAAGCCAGGCTCAGGCTAGGCATGTAGGTCACTGGTAGACTGTCAGAGCTAACAAAACGCTGGCTCTGTCTCTGAAATGTCTAAAACAATTACAAATGGCGAAGGAGAGGGGGACAAAAAAAAAAGAGAGATAGAAAATAAAAAGAGAAAAACCAAGAGCAACCTTCTTCCATGGCATTGTCTTGAGCACCCATGCAGCACACTTTACCAGTTAAGCCTAACTCTCTGGGGGTTTACTGCATGTCCATAACCCTCTACACTTTCAAGCCTACATATCATGGCTTCCCTATCTTTTTAAGGCTCTGTTCCCCTGTTCATCCTTCATGCTGGGCACATCAGTCCCTTTTTAACAGAATTGCTAAGGCCCTTCCCTCCGAGCAAGGCTCAAATGCGAGCCACTTTCTAAGCACGCTCAAAGTCTTTCTTGGTGTATTTTCTAGAGGGACACCATCATGATCTTATTTGTATTGGTGATCCTAATGCTTAATGGTGCTACAGCTGAACAATGCTCCTTTGGTCCCAAAGAGATGAGGGACAGGCATGTTCTCTACTAGGTTGTTTTTGTCATCAGTGCTTTCCAAAGGAAGAGCATGTCCTCTGTATCTTCACAAACTTTAGCACTGTAAGAGTCAGTTTGTGATCATGACATACAGTTCTTCCCTTGAACTGTGTAAAGGTGACAGCAGCCAAGACCCATTTTCTGTAAACTCTAATTAAAATTATTTTATTCCATTCTGTGCCCACTAAGAGTTTTCAATTCTTTAAGCCACAGTAAGATCTAAATCGCCGCTCTGATGCCTCCTGGAAGGCCTTACCTTTTCATGGGCTTGGGTGAGCACTCTCTCTCCAGGTTGGAGCAGGTGTGTTTCACATGCATGGCATTGTAGGAAGTATGGGTGTAGTCATTTTCATCGCTGTAGTCGGGACCAAGTAATGTCCGGGCCCAAGTCCCCATGTCGTAAGGAGGAAGGGTTCCTCCAAATTCAGAGGGCAGAAACTCGGGGTGTATTAGCTGGTGAAGACTGTTTAAATTGTTTCCATGTAGGAAAATCTGGGAAGGGAGAAAAATAACCAACCATAGAAATTTAAAACGTGACCGGCTGTTTAATCTAATACACAATTTGGCAAAGACAAATTGGAAATGTCTCTGGTGACCATGATGTTCAAAGGGGCAATTATATTGTGCCCATGGCTTATTCATTATAAAAAGGATATTTTATTGCTTAGAAAATGGACTGTATTGATAGTTGTTTTTAAAAAATGAAGTTTAAGAACAGACTGGACATAGCCTACCACGCAAATTTGTGCCTTCAGTCATCTCCTAGTTATTCCTACTAAGAATACCAACTGCTTCCAAACTGTTCATGTTTTGAGCACCCTAATTCTCCCTGAGAACTTGGGTCCCCAGAACCTCTCTACTTCCAGCCATCTTCTCAGGCCAAGCCAAGAACAACCTCTCCCTGAAAATATGCTGGGCTCTTGTGCATTCTGCTTTTCCTGTCTAAATCAGTCCCTGGTCCTGCCCATGCTGACTCTGTGTGCCCTCCTCTGTATTTGATGGTTCTAGTCCTGTTCCCATTCATTCCATTGGGTCTTAGAACGAGATGATGATGTTTTGCTCTGCTAACAAGCATACCCCTTGTGTGTACTACATAGATGCTCAATCGGTTCCTACTCAGTGTCTAGCCATGACCTGAGAATGTGTCGTAGGAAGTCCTTTGCCATAGTTTTGCCTTCTCGCCTGCATAGAGCACTGATACCCAAACAAGTTTGTGTTTTCTGAGCACACAGTGTATAATCATCCAAAGTGGCCAAAATGAGAAGGGGGGCAAAGATTTGCATTTCTGATGTTTTTAGAGAAATCCACAAATCACATGTCACAAGTAGATAATTGTCACTGACTACAATTTAGAAATTGACCTTGAGAGTTGATTTAAACTACATCTATAATAATGTTGGTTATTATACACATTGCAGGAAAACAATAATTACATGCAATGCATAAGTTACACACAATTAACTATACGGAGTAAGCCAGTGGTATCCAAGTGGAACACCATCAGTTATACCTGGACATGCATGCCACAGCTGGCAATGATGAAATTTAAATGTGTGTTTAAAGTACCCATATATGGATGCCAGCAACAAACTCCCGTTCTCCCATTCTCCTGCGTTCATTTAACAGCAAACACCACCATACAGATAGAAGGGACAAGAAGGTAAGTATAGAGCTCTTCTGGGTGTTGCAGTGCCTGGGAAAGCAATGAGCATTTTTGAAATTGCTGTTGGTGATGGGTGAGAGTCAATATTAAAAAAGATTTGCTGTGAATAAACTAAAATCTCCTGGTTTTTATGAAACTCCATAGGGGGATTGTGGAGCACGAGAAACACACCAGTTCTTGCTCTGGTGTTTGCGCTAAGCATTTGTATTCACACAGCCCACATAATTTATTTTTAAGGGACAAGATGTGCTGCTTAAGGTGACTCTGTTCTGGGAATCCTGATGATCCTGCAGTCCAACACAGATGAACACAGATGTAGGAGGCTGGGCCCACTTGTCCTAGGCTAAGAGCTCTAGAAGCTCCCTGCTTTGTTTCAAAAGACTGTGTCTACGGTGGGAGGAATTTCCACTATCCCCATAGTAGAAGTCTGAAGCCATGTTGCAAGCAAAGTTGGGCATGTGGTTCTTGGTTCTCCATAGACTACAGAATGTCTTATAAGCCCTCTGCTTCTTGGTGCTGGCGATGTCTAGTTCTAAGTTCTGTCCTTGTTTGGCAACAGGAACATGCCCTTCTCCAAAAATCCACTACTAAAACCCAAGATTATTCAAGGCTTAAGAATTAAGAACCTCCATCCTCTGTCAATGGGTGAAGGGATAGCTTATTGGTGGTGGTGTTTGTTTATCAGTCAGGGGCCCAACATGTGTTGCCTATTTTGGGAGCCAAAGCTGTTTTATGCCTAGGACTCATTAAAAACCAGACCAAATGAAATCAAATCCAGGCAGTATAAGGTGGAAGAAGGAAGACAGAGACCTGCAGACTGCTATGCCGTCCACATCCCTCTAGTGCATGGCTCAGATGAGCTATAAACACTGGCTGCTGACATGCCAGGCATTGTGGATGGGAGATATCACCAATGGCTTGCCAGTCATGTGGCCAGCCTGCAGCTAGAGCGACCACAATGTGTATGCCATGGTCAGATGGGAGAGAAATAGAAGTGGAGCAGCTTCTTCATGAAGAGAGATGGCTTTGAGGGTGGAGTGGAGTAGCCTGTTGTGAGTGGCCAGACCTGCCACTTAGGGTCATGGTGAAGCCACTGCCCAAGCTATGACTGAAGGTGATGTCTGAGTCTGTGGCTATGCAATAGCAGGGGTTGGTGTAGATGTCTGGGGCTCATATTACTATAGATGACTTGAGGATGTCACTAGTCAGGACAGCTGCTGAGGATTGCCTGGATTCCAGGAGCTATGCAGAACTGGCCCAGTACATCACTGCTAGCAGCACCCAAAAGAGAGGTGGAGCTGGCCTTAATGGCAGGTGCTTGGGTTTGGGTGTGTGTGTTTGGGTCATAAGTGTGGGAGGGCTGACCCTGCCATTCATCTGCTATGGGGTGGCAGAGGTCACAATCCACACCCCCTGTTCCTTACCACTTCCAGAAGTCAGGAAAGCTGTCCATAGGATCATGAGCTATGGAGAGCTAACCCCACTTCAACACTTGGGAGAATAGGCCTTGAACCTCCCCCTGGGCAGCACAGTCGAGCTGACCCTGGTGGTAAGGGCACAGGTGAACCAGCCCTGAGTGAGGACTGGGGTGGCACCTGGCTCTGCCATCCCTTTGCTCAGAGGTAGTGCTGTGTGTGTGGGGGGTGATGTCCTCACGACTCATCTGCAGCAGTCTAGAGAGCTGGCCCTGGGGTCATGAGAGGAAATGAGATGTCCCTGCCCCTCACCAGCTGCAGCATACAGTAGAGCTGGCCCTGGTGGAGACTAAACAGGTGAGCCAGCCTTTAGGGTAAGAGCTGGCCCCATCACTTGGTTTTTATAAAGTGTTATGGATGAGGGGGTGGGGCTCTCCTCCCCCTGCCCCTTGCCACCTATGATAATCAGAGATCTGGATCCGAGGGCATGAGAGCAAGAGAGCTGACCCTGCCTCCTGCTGGTGGTGGCTCTACTGCCACCCAGGCCCAGGTCCAGGTCTCTGCGATGGTCCATCCCCAAATCTATATCATCTGGGAATGGTGGGCACTCATGACAGGACCACTCCTACTGATCCAAAGCTGCAGGTTCTCCATGACACAGGGCAACAGCAGGATAACTGGGAGGAGTTCCAAGAGGATCCAATATTGACGGTGTCACAGAGGCCAGAGATCTTGAATGGGAATAATGACTCATTGCGATGAACATGTGTGAACAGAAGGATCTACTGTGGGGCACACTACAACATACTACAGCTTCCACCATATGTTTTCTATGCATTTTTGTTGTTTGTTTGTTTGATTGATTGGGTGTGTTTGTGTGTATTTTGGGGGAAGGTTTCAAGGGAAAAGGAGCAGATATAAGGGGATGGGAAGAAGACTGGGTCTGGGGTGCATGACGTGAAATTCACAAAGAATAAAAAATTTTTTAAAAAAGAAGAAACTTAGGAACCCTGGATGTGTGAGTGAGTGAGTGTGTGTGTGTGTGTGTGTGTGTGTGTGTGTTCATACAATTTCCTATCATCAGCTACATAAATACAGATATCTTAGTGTGACTGGTATAATCACGCTGCTATATATTTATATATTAAATAAATGCACTTTATTCCTTAAACACACACAATGTCACTTGTCAAGTATGTTTTAGTAAAGCTAGTGGGGAAGAAAAGATAAAGGGGTAGAAAGCAACAAAAGTCACCAAGTGTCTGGTACATGAATGGCGTTGTGAATATGTTTTCATGCACTGTCTCATTAAATCACTCCAAAGAGTCTGTGGTATGGGAGCTAATTTTTTTCCAAATAATAAACAAGGAAAGTCAGATTCAGAGTAGCGAGGGGATGCCTGTTATTCATCTGTGGAGCATGTCTTGCTATCCCTGCTCTGATGGAAGGGGCTGACTTCTCAAATGCGGACTGATATTATATTAAGCTTTCCTTTTTAAGATTATTACAGTCAACAGACAATGTTTTCAACCTTACAGATGATGGATCTGGCAGTTACTGAGGTCCATGAGAGAAAAAAAAAAACACGAAGAACCACTTTTCATAGTGCTGATACCGGACAAAATGCTAGCTACTGACATAGTCCATGAACAAGAAGTAGCAACTGTGTGAGTGCCTATAGTCCCAGAACTCCAGACACAGGGATAGGAGCTCTAAGAATTTACTAGAGAGATGGCTCAGCACAAATACTGCAGAAGACCCAGGCTCTGTTTCTGGTACCCACATGGTAGCTCAAAATCGTCTATAACTGCAGTCCCATGGTATCTGATTCCCTCTCTGGGTTTCCATGTTCACTGTATGTTTGAGGTACATATGCATATATACATTCAGGCAAAACAATATTATACATAAAGTGAAAATAAATAAACCTCTAAAAGGAATTTGAGACTAGTTTGGGTTACAAAAATAAGACTTCCCTCCCCCACATCTGAACACAAACATATCCCACAAAAAAAAAAAAAAAAAAAAAAAAAAAAAAATCACATAGGAGCAAGAAGTGGCTTCATGCACTATTTCTATAGGCATTTGTAGCAAAATTGGCATCTGGTATTTTCACATCTTTAAAGTTTCTTTTGGTTTGTCTGGTGCCCCGAAAAGAACCCATTCTACAGAATTATTGATTAAACACAAGTTATTTGTAAACTCGTGCTAAGGTGCAAATGTTCCAAAGTTGCACAGCCACAGTGAAAGCTGTTGGCAGGGGCTAAGGAGTGCACACACGGAAGAGCACTGTAATTGTCACCGAGGAACCTCTCTCTCCCATTTGGAAGTTAAAAGACACTTCTTTTTCATTACCCGTTTTCTTGTCTTGTCTTTAAGGAATGGCTTGATGAGCGTGTACAGGGCATGGATGTACCAGGGCTGGTTGACAAAATGGACTCCTCCAAAGCGAGCAGGAAAGCTGTCCTGGGAAGGAGATACAAAGGGTGAGAGAACACATCAGTTACTAACACTCTGGGTGACAGCAGCACCGCAGGGGACAGCCTGCTCCTCTGGCAGAAGTCCCCACTTCCCCGGAAAGAAAGGGCTCAGATGTTCAGCTCCTGGCCTGGTTACCTTCCACTGCCTTCCTAGCTCATTTCTCCTTCTTCTTCTTCTTCTCCTCCTCCTTCCTCTGCTCCTCCTTCTTTCCTCCTCCTCATCCTCCTTCGACTCTTCCTCCTCCTCCTCTTCCTCTTTCTCCTCCTTCTCTTCCTCTTCCTCCTCCTCCTTCTTCTCCTATTCTTCCTCCTCCTCCTCCGCCTTCTCCTCCTCCTCTTCCTGTTCCTCCTCTTCCTCCTCCTCCTATTCTTCCTCCTTCTTCTTCTCCTCTTCTTCTTCCTCCTCCGCTTCTTCTCCTCTGCCTTCTCCTCCTCCTCTTCCTCCTTCTCTTTCCATTCCACAGCCTAACAGTGTGCTAGGGTCTGGGCTAGTCTCCCCGAGGGGCAATGACTGACTCATCTAGGTGCACAGAAGTACATGTGACCCGGATCGTTAGAAGTCAGAATTTTTCATGGCATGGTATAACCACACTTCAGTTCCTGATGGCTCTGAATACAGCTCTCAGTCCCTGCTTTCCCTCCATTTTCTCTCCATAACATTGTGTCAACTTGACAATAGCCCAGAACTTGGACTTGCCCTTGCTGGGTGAGTGAGCAGGTTGTACGGGTTACACAAGAAAGGACTGCACAAAGACCCCCAAGGGACCTAAGACTTCAGGCTTTCTCAATGACACTGGTCTGACAATATGGACTATAGGTGACTATCTGGATCTATCTGTACACCCCACCCTGGGAGCACACAGCACATACTCAAGAAAAGATAATGTGGTGGGAGGGGTGGTTGACCCCCTAAGAGACCAAGAGCCCCTTCCCCTGCACAGTTCTCAAATATCAAGTCGAAAAGACATTTTAATAATAGCTCTTAGTTTGGAATCCAGGCCAGAACAGTAGCCTGTTACTTGTAAGCTTTGAGCCTTAGGGGTCCACAGGAGGAAGAATCTTGGGGAGGAAGTTTTGATGTGTGGTTTCAGCAGATTGGGGTTTGTCTCTACTGATGGAATTTAAAAGGGGAAACACATAAATTCTATTTGTGCCACCAAGCTTGCTGGCAGTGAGGCCCATTGCAACAACCATCTTGTAAAGTGTTAGCAAGACAAGAAGAAGCAGGGCAGCTAAGCACTCTCCGTGGGTGCTAAGAGATGCCACGCCGGCTCACTTTTACTATAATAACAAGCGAAGAGAGCTGTTAACTTTCTCCAGAACTCTTTATGTCTACAGGGTGCCTAGGCATCTGCCACAAGGAGACCTTGTTTCAATGCAAGTTTATGGAGCCGAACTTAAAGGCTGGCGTTTGAGAAGCTTAAAAAGAACTTTTACTTCTAGCTAGACATTTTTACAGAATGGGAAACAATGAAAATAGTGGTTGGTGGTCTTACTCTTTTACATTTGATTTCAGAAAGATCCAAGCTGTAAATGTGTGTGTGTGTGTGTGTGTGTGTGTGTGTGTGTGTGTAAAAGAGTTGGAGTTTTTCTGTTGGTGCTAAGCTTTAAACACAGGACCTTGAATGGGCTAGGCAAGCTCTGTATCAACAAGTGACTGTCTAGTCCAAAACCCTGAAATGTTTTTGGTCTTAAAAACATGAGGCTGTTCCTCCAAGCTCTTTCTTTCTAAGAAGGGTTACAACCCAGATTCCTGCTTTTTGTCCCTTTTGATCTCTTATTCAGAAACATAATTTACATGATGAATGTGAGTTCTGAGAGGTTGTAGAACAAGAACAGGAATGGAGCATTTATTCATAAAAACCAAACTTTTCTCTGTGCGTGTGTGTGTTTTGAACTGTAACTAATAAGAATATTTATGGTTCTTCTGGTGGTCTTTTTTATTCTGTATTTTTAAGTTAGTGAAGTGGAAGAAAATGCTAAAAAATACTCAAGAGACGGTAGGAAAAACCATAATGAGAATATTAACTTTTAAAAATATCTGAAGACATTTAGTTTTAGTCTACAAAATGTCAATCATCAAAGGCATCAAAAACTGGCTCCTGTCTGTACCCCGGGAGGTTAAAAAGAAGTGCCCTCTCTCTCAGCAACTGTGAGTTCTCTCTAATGTGACTCAGAGTCATGCATGTGCCACAGAGACCGTGCAGTGCAGGGTTTTACTGCCCTCACACAAATCAGCTAGTGAAAACGTGCAACAAAACCACATGAACCCAAGTCTGGGAGTTTTTAGCTTGAGTTCAAGTAGAAACAGGGTTATTGTTTTTCAGGTCCCTCCCATAAGGTTCAAATGAGAGGTCTTCCTGTTCGGTAACTGCTACATGCAAATGTTTTGGGTAGAGGCCGGCAGTGTATAAATTGTGGGGAAAGGTGCAGAGGGGGTGCTGAATTTAGAAAGTCTACTGTTGTAGTTCGGACCTCTGTGGTCTCGTGCTTTGATCCCTGATTCTCTCAGGTCATAGGGATGTTTTGGGATGTTGTGGAAGTTCGAGTTGAATGCTAGGGTAGGCCTTCGAAGAAAGCAGGCCAGCCCCACTTCTGCTTTGGACAATGCTATCTGAATCTGTCAATCTTTGGTCACCACAGTCCAAATGGATCCAGCCACTAAGCCTTGCTCACCGCTATAGTGATTTCTCTGAACCTGTTAGCAAGATGAATTCTTCCTTCCATGACATCCTGGCAGGAATTCTGTCACAGCACAGTAATGATGAAGAAATGATAATAATGACAAGCTTTCAGTTAGTGCCTGCCAGTTTGGTCCCCTTGGCTGATCACATGATCCAACTGCAGGCCAAGGAGAAGTTGTCTTCACACTCAGGCATCTCCCAATATCCTAAGGGACTTCTTGAAGGTGCATGCCCAGAACACATCTCAAGTGGGTTAGCCTTGGTTAAATTGTTTCATGACTCACCCCTCATCATTTAGCATGTACTTCTGCATGCTCATTATACCAAACACTGTGTAAACTGGACTTGCCTTAAATAGTGAGTTACCAGAGTCTTATTATTGCTATTATTTTTGGCATTCTATAACTTCAGTATTACCTGTACCCCTTATCACTTTACCAAAGGAAGCCTAAACTGTCACTCTAGAGAAACTAAAACTAAATAAGCAGAATTTGGACATGAGACATGCTGTAAAATACCCAGGGGTGATCCAGAACCTTCACCTCTGTGGTCAGCAACCCAGTCACCAATACCTAAGATGTAGATGATGATGGGCTCTATGAAGATAATCTGAGAACCAGGTTGACTCCCAAACTTGCATCAAAAGTGATGGTTTCTTTTCCTTCCCCACTGGGAACTTCTATTTATATATTTATAAAATATTCCACCCAACAGGAGAATACATTTTCTTTAAACATTTGCATGGGTGATACACCAAGACAGAGCAACCCAGGCCATAAGAAAATTAAAACTCAAGTCAAATAAATATAGTCACAAAACTATATTTCAAAACTAAAAAGGGACTCAACCCCCAAAACAGAAAAATTTAGAAGAATTGGAAACAAATCCACAAGATTCTAAACAACACATAGATGTATCACAACAGGATGTCTTAGGAAAAAAAACTGTGCCATTGAATGAAAATGAAAACACAGAACACAGCTTCTCTACTGCCTGCAGGGAGATCTGCCAAACTGAATATGTGTTGGACAAAAGAAGAAGGCCTTCAAATCAATAATGCAAAGTCTGGAGTTTGGAGACGAAAACAAAGCCACAGCCAGGGACAGAAAGGAAACAAGAAAAAGAAGAACAGAAATCAATGGTGTTTAACATGGAAAAATGGTCAAGAAAAATCAATGAAACCAAGTCTTGGTTCATTTAGGAGGTATATAAAACCAACCAGCCTTTTATTAAGACTGACAAAGAGAAATATAACAAAATATCAATGTCAGCAACAAAAGTGTGCCTGTCACACAACTTCAAAAGGAGAGTCAAAGGACAGAAATACAGATGTACATGGGGATGTGGCAACCTAGGGGACAGGAATCACTCTTGAGTTTCAAACTGCCACAGCTCATCAGGGAACAAGGGATTCGGATAGCCCTCTAATTACTAAGAACATTAAAACTGTCAAATAATAATTTTTAGGCTTATGTGGTTTCACTAGAAAAATCCAACCTCATACAATCTCTTTCAGAAAATAAAAAAAAATATGTCCCAATTCACTTATGAAGCTGATGTCAAGACTAGACAAGAATGATATTAACAAATTAAACTTCCAACCACTATTCAAACTATTCCTCATGAGTGCAAATGAAAAGTCCTTCACAGTGTATTAGTAAGTAGGACCTAGCAAATTATGCAAAGAATTACATACATTATGACGATGTAGGGTTTACTCTAACCTACGAGTCGGGCACAACTTCAAAATCAGTCATACTTGTATTAATATCTTCTATCTTTTATGCCTGGCACTTTGACATATGGGGTTTTCCTGTCCAGGGAGGGGCTGTCACAGTTATGAGTGAGAAAGCAAATGAAGATCCTGGAAGCTGTCTTCTCACGGGAAGATGAGTCACTCCATCTCCCGCATGTCTACTAACCTCTTTCTCAGGCCTTTGAACTCTGCACTGCTTGTCCTTTGAATGTAGCGGTACAGGGTCAGAACCCAGACTAGTGGTGAAGCCCTCGCACTAGGGAGTGCTTGAAATTATCCAAACTAACCGATCGTAAGGCAGTTTAGGCTCCTTTCTCTTCCTTAATCATTCTTCACTGTGAAAAAAAAAAGTTGCCTAAGCTTTCTGCCACTTTTATAAAACAAAAGACGTCTATATTCAAGACGTAGGGCTAGGCAAAGAGACTAGATTTGACTAGTAGACTTGGATCAAAAGCATGATCTATATAACCTAGGAAACAGAGAACTGGCACCTAGAATACACACACACACACACACACACACACACACACACACACACACACACACACACCAAAACACAGTAGTACTAGAAGAACACAAATATATAATCCAATTAGCACATATACAAAAGACTTGGAGGAACACTTCACTAAAGAAAACATACAGGTGCCAAATAAGCACAAGTTCTACATCATTAATCATGAGCAAACCGCCCCAGAGAACCACACTCCAAGCCTGTCAGAATGGTGTTAAAAATAATGACCACTTTGGGGGTTGGCAAGCTGTCCCAGTGATGCGATAGCTTGCTGCACAAGTGTAAGAGCTCAAGTTCAAATGAGAGGCACCCACATAAAATGCCACATAGAGCTATACTTGAGCCTGTAAATGTGGTAGTGTGGAGGGCAGAGACAGGAGAATTGTTGAAGTTACTGGTCTATGGTCTATGGCCCTGCCTCAAGGAATAAGATAGATTGTGTTAAAACAAGGCATTTAACATCTTCAAGACTTCTAATGTAGGAAAGTAGTTGTAGACACAGGTGCACACACATGCACACATACATACAGCAACCCAACACATTATATATATATATATATATACATAATTCTAAATGTTGGTAAAGATCTAGAAGAATGAAGTTAGTCATTTATTAATAGGGAATAGAATAAAATTTACCCATTTTCAGAGTCACTTATCACCAACCCCATGTTTTATACTCATTTAGCCCAAAAAAAAAAAACAAAGACTTGATTCCACCAAAACCTGATATGTGCATAGACGCCTTATTTGTGGTAGTCTGAGTGAACACAACCAACACATATTTCAATAAGTGACTCAACTATTGTGTCCAGACCGTGGGACACAACAAAAGGTAAAATTAATGCTATATGCAATAACCCAAGGTCGTGTGTGTGTGTGTGTGTGTGTGTGTGTGTGTGTGTGTGTGTGTGTGTGTGTGTGTGTTGTTCAAGGTCAGCATAAGTTATATAGTTAGACTCTTGTCTCAAAAAATTTTCTTTGAAATTATATATTTGCAGGATTTTATTTTTGTGATATTCTTGAAATGTAAAGCATAACAGGTGGGTAGAGGGGTAGGGAGTAGGAGTGACTCGGAAAAGGGAACTTGAATAGTCCTAATGCTGATGGAATGCCCCATACTTCTAACCACAAAAGAAAGATGGTTGTTCTACCCACACAGCATATTGACAATAAACAAAAAATCCAAGTAAAGCACCGATCTTCCATTTTCTCTGGGTATCATGGATAGAGTTCAGTGGACCTTGTATTTCTTAGTTTGCTCATCGTGTTAAATGGTCAAACTGTCCACACTTTACCTCTACACTGGCACCATTGTTCAACTGTCACTTAGCCTCCTTGCTGTGCTTGATCACAATATAGGGATACCACGGTAGAGGCCAAAGCATTTCGCTTTTCTTTCACTGGTGATAAAGTATTGTTGCTCCTAGTGGCTGTGGGTTACTTTTCCTGCTGGATAACGTAGCACTTACTGGAGCTGTTGGTCTGTCTTGTAATGCTTGTAGGCTAAGGTACTGTACAACAGTATTCAAAAACACATCTAAACCCCAAACTCACTTAGTTTTGGGAGGCCTAGGGAGCCACGTTCTCTAGCTCTCAGCTTCCTGGTTCTCTTCCTCATGCTTTCATGGGAAAACTTAAACAAGACCACTAAAGCTCAGGAAACTGATGACTCACAGCATTGGTTAAGATCCTGCTAAAATATAAATGTAAAGGGGGTGGGGGGGGCATCCCACCAAAGCTCCTCCTACTATGGTCTCCTTCCCAAGTGTCTTCTGGGCCTAATCTTCATTCAAGTAGTTGCACATATGGAGTTCTCCAGGCACAGCAAGGACACAGCGTGCATTTAGATCTTATTTATTCCCCTCATGCATGCCCTACCAACGACATCTATTTCTCACTTCAAAGCAGGAGGAGAAAAACATCTTTAGCAATGTAAATTGGCTTCATGGATGCAAGGGAGCCTGTAAAAAATGCCATATTGCCTGATGGTGGATTTCTATCATGCCACATCGCAATCATTAGTGTAGGGATAACTATGCACTCGTTTGCAAAGAAATGAAGAACCCATGTGAAAGCTCTGCACGGGGGTAGATTTACATATCAGTAATCAGTGTGAGAAAGCAGACAGAACCTGCTCACCAAGAGGAAGCCTTCATGCGTTTGCCCCAGCAAAACACCATCCAACACAACTGACTCTCCAAAGAATCCTTAAGTTTCCACTCCAACTATCTACATCAAATTTTAGAGTAGCTGCAATCACACCAACAATGAATGCTCCATGTCCAGCATTTCTGGTCATTTGTTGGTCTCAGCCCTTCTGAATCGAGTAAGGCCCAGGAATCTTTACAGAAGAGGATCAGAAAGATTGTGAGAGTCAGGTGGGCAGGCAGTCTGCTGTAGAATGTCTTCTAGAATGACAGAGAAGCTGCCCCTGTGATACCTCATTAGTATGAGTGCCTAAATTGTACCAGAACAAAAGACATGCTAACATAGAAGAGGGAAATCTCATGGGTCTCTCTATACCTATACAAAGGATGTGAGTACACAGTTATGCCAAGAAAGGGAAAATTAGTTTTTCTCAGGGAGGTGCCCCTAATTTGTTATCCAACAACAAGTGGTTAGCCTCAAGAATCACATGTGTGTGTGCGCGCGCGCATGTGCACGCACACACATACACACCCCACAAAAGCAGAAAACATACTCAACAGGTATTTATATGTATTTATATGTGTGTTCACATATGTGTGTTTATGTACTGTTAAGTGTATGAATACATAACAATAATAATGAAGGAAGTAGCATAAATTTTGAGAAGGAGGGCAAATAAGAAGACTTGGAGAGATGGGTAAATGATATAATTATATCTTTATTACAAAATTTAAATTGGATGAGGGAAAAAGCAAAGAATTTAAAATAGGATCCTATATATTCAGTTATATTTTCCTCTTTGCTCATAAATACAGCTAAACATTATAGCCATCAAGGAGCTACACAACGCTTTTGTGAAGAATAAACATATACACCTGTATCCAACAGTCTTTAGGACGTAAGTAGCCAGTTGGAACCCCTACATTTTTCACCCGTCTGATCCCCAAGAACACACTGACAATATTATATGGATGGGGAAAGGTTTGAGTGGGAAGCAATGGAGGAATAAAACAAGAGGGGAAAGAATAACTGAAAAAGCACGAGGCAATGCATCTCTGTTGAATTTTCAGTGAGGTAGCAGAAAACTGATGGTAAATTTAGGGACTGTCTTGATAAACAGTCCTTGTGCCTGATCGAAATCACTTAGTACAGGAAAAATGATGTGATCTTACCGACCGGCCAGGCAAGATGTGCACGCTGGTGCTGTAATGACATGGCTGGTAAGGGAAGAGTCAGCATTTTCTGGTTGAATTTGAGGCCTCGTTTACAGGAAGGAACTGTATGCCTGGTACTATAACCCTGGTTGGTCAAAAGCCCATGGCTGGGGAGACCATCTGCTTTAGGGTTAACCCTGCTACTTCTAGTTTGCTAAATGCCTATGTTGTCTAGTTGCTTTCTAAATATTTAACTTGTGCTCATAGACCTTGGCTGCTCTTAGCCTTGGTCTAGAAGCTTCACTTTCAGTGGGCACAGTCAGTGCAGAGATACATAACTGGTCAAAATTTTAAGGATAAGAGACAGAGTGCTCAGTCCAAACAGGATGCCCACATCAATTGCTTCCTTTATTTCTTACTTAATAAAGCTCCACCTAGGAGAGCTATCTACTTTGCTAGCTTTGCCAATCTCACTGATGGCCAGCCAAGATGACGAGAGAGGTGACCTCTGCTAGGACTTAGAGTCAGAAGGGACAGAATATAAATCCATCTACCTGATCACTCTGTATCAGCAGAACTGAACCCAAGCACTGGAAACTGAATTTGCTATAAAGATCACGTCTAGCTTTTCGACCCATGCTGACCCGAAGAAGGGGTTATATTTGAGTATTTGATAGCAAATACATTATGGTTATTACACAATACTTCATCTTCATTCAAGTTTCCCCAAGGACCTGTAACTGGTAAATAGATAATTGCTGCTCGTTATTTAAAAGCCAATGTGCAGAGAAACCCAGCTCCCTTGAATGGCTGGTTCACGGAGGAAATCAATGCCAGCAGAAACAGCTTGCTTTATGAGATACACCCTGCCCATTAGTGCTTAAGCTCCCAAGTCCTGATGCCCCCGTGAGAAGGAAATACAGCAGAACGATACAGAGGTCATTCCGTCTACGCCTTGTGTGAATGCTGAACATCTCGTCAGTGATTCATCCTTTTGGTCTGTCACTAATTTTGCAACAAGCAAGTCCAGCAACACTTCAGTCACAGTAGATATAATTTAAAGAGGGAACACCAAAAGTGGTAATAGTTAAAAGTTCAGGGGCTGGGAAGATGGATCGTGGGGAAGATGAATCCATAGGGCCCATGTAAAAGTTGGTCAGTGGGGTTCACTGCAATCCTGTGTCTAGGAAGAGACAGGTAGAGAAATAGGTGGATATCTGAGGCTCTCTGGCCATTCTAGACAGAAGAGTGTGGTCTGGGTTCAGTGGGGAATCTTACCTAAAGGACAAGGTGAGATGTCCTAGAGAAAGACAGCTGATACCAACTTCTAGCCTCTACCTGTGCACACAGGGCTAAGTGTACCTGTATACACATGTGCACACACACACACACACACCTGTGCACAAGAATCATTTGGATCCTGTGAATGAAAAAATATATTCGGTTTTGCATTCCACCCCATCTAACCTATGTTTATGGAGAATGGATTTGGTGTCATTTTAAGAGCAGGATGCCAACAGTAGCAGAACCCACAGACACATGTGCTGGTCACTGGGACCTGGGTCCCCACCAAAGAGACAGCAGGATTCATCTGACCCAGTGCCAAGACCCCCGCTAAGACAAAAGTCTGCTATAACTCTTGCATTATGAGATGTGCATTGCCAAATGGCTCAGCATACAATAGATATATTGTATTATATTATAATATATTAGCAGTATATTTCCTTTTGCAGCCTCCATGTGACTTTGCTGTTCTGATGCATGTTAAAACACACTCATACAAGTGTGTGTGCATGTGTGTGTGTGTATGTGTGTGTGCATGTGTGTGTATGTGTGTAACTGTGTGTGTGTGTGTATGTGTGTGTGTGTGTGCATGCATGTGTGTGTATGTGTATGTGTGTGAGTGTGTGTGTGTGTGTATGTGTGTGTGTGTATGTGTGTGTGTGTGTGTGTGTGTGTGTGTGTGTGTAGTTTGAAGGCAGATGCTAGTAAATGGCTTGAGAGGAATTTTAGTCCTCCTTTAGAAAGGTGTCATAGCTGGAACAAATGTTAATTATTCTCACGTGATCCTTCAGTACATTGAGTAAATGTATTAAATCACACTGCACCTCATAAGCAGATATGTGTCAATAGACATTGTTTTAAAAGTATCTCGTTTATCTTTTTTTTTTTCTGCTCCTCGGTCTCCAGGTGTAAGTAGGAGCCTAAATTAATTTGTGACAACCTCACTGTCCAGAGAAGACTCCTACTGTCATATAACTACTTAAGTGGTTTCAGGAAATATAAAACTTGATTTAAACACACATAAAGAATAGATATATCCATGTGTCTGAAGATGTCTATAGAAGAATTGTGATGGGAATGTAGACTTTACAAGGGCCTTGACACATTAATTCATGTGCTGCAGAGGTCTAAGTGCTCTTCCAGGGCCACATCATAAAAGCACAATTAGGTTTTTGGTACATGCCAACCATTATAAACACTTGAGTACTTTCTGTCATGAAAAGAGCAGCATCTATTGACATAAACAAAGAGCTAAATATATTGGAAATGACTAGAGAAAAAACTAGAGAGAAAAAAATGATATATATGTCATTGAATTTGCTGGATGTGACGCCCATTAGCTATTCTATTGATAATTAGTTCCTTTAGAACTTGATATTAGCTTTTTCAAGAGTTTTATTAATTTATCCCACATATTCACATACTTCTGCTGAATGACATCACTGCAGTGCCTATGGAAAGAAAGAGCTGTGTGTGTGTGTGTGTGTGTGTGTGTGCATTTTATGCTTATAACTCAAGTCTGCTATCCCAGCCACATGCTCTCATGAAGTGCTGACTTAGGAAAATAGAAACCCACTACTTAAGGAAAAGATTCACAATGGATTTGCTGCATTCCTGAGACCTTACTCTCTAGGCTATACCATTATCATCTTAAAAAAAAAAAGTCACTTTGTTTTAATAGGTACATTTGAACCATTGTACTCACTAAATATCTGTCCTATTACATAATGTGCAAAACATATGTCTCAGGACACAGCTGATATTGTCAATATATTTTTTAAAAAATTCTCTCTCCATCTTTGTCATCCTAATCCAGGATTCAATGCATAAATGTGTTTATGGAGACCTTATGGCGCAAATGCTTTTCTGGTCTTTAAAGGGGGCTTTCAGCAAGTTACTAAACCAGTGTGTATTCACTTTCTTCCTTATAGTTCTTCAGGTTATAGTGACTGTTCAGTGGTGTAGCCTGGTGTCTGGGGACAGGAGTTTGCTAGGCGTTTCCCTCTTCTAAGCCTTTACTCTCCCTCCTTGTTAGACATCCATCTCAGCATGAACATATGGCCAAGCCAGCTCTATGCCATCTTGCATGTATGTCTTGACTGTGTCATTAGTAACACCCAACAGACCATGTCTACGATAGTCTATTATGTCAGGCCCGTTCTTTTCATGTCCCTTTCTTCCTCTGGGTGGAGGGACCCTTCTCCTACCCACACCATTCATGGGTCTTTATCTATACCCCACAGACGCTACTATTGAAGAATCTGAGGTGACGGATGTGGGAACAGAGGCAGAAGCTTTCCTCAGCATCATAACTACCTAAAGAAGATCTAAGCAAGGAAAGCACCAATAGACACGCTACTGTAGAAGGAGAAATATTATGGGCCTCTCTCTGTACAAACAACTATAGACAAGTAAGGGATGCTGAAAGCAGGGAAACTAGTCTTTCCTATGGATGAGCCACAAATGGATTGTTTCATACCAAGTGGTCAGCCCTAAACTCATAGACATACAGCAATACTAAACGAACTCAACAGGTCGTATTCATATGTTTATCATCACACACACACACACACACACACACACACACACACACACACACCACAATTTTAAAAAAAGGAACCAAGGATCTGAACAGGAGAAAGAGAGAGATGGGGGGAATTTAGAGAAAGGAAATGGAAAGAGGAAAACTGATATATAATAATAAAAAAAATGAGTGGGAAAAGTAAGGTCATTAGGAAAAGCTGGTTAATACCCGAACTTTCTGTCAGCTATACTGGTTCCATCAACCATTATGCTTTTATGGTAAAGGATCATACTATTGTCAGATGGGCTGGGCTGGGCGGGGCAGGACTGGGCTGGGCTGGGCTGGGCTGGCAGGAGCAGAGACAGAATCAGAGACAGTACCTTTGTAGTCTCTTATTTTCTTTCAGGAGAAACCAAGCCTAAGGCTTTAAGTATGCTAGGAAAGACCTTTACAACAAAGATACTGAGCTATATTCCCAGGCCCACGAGGTTTCTATTCTTAAGGAAGCATCACTATATTTGGGGAAGGCATTATAAATATAAGACATAATTATCAAACAATATAACTTACATATAGTGAAGTAAAAAACAAATCAGGATCTGGAAGTAATCATGGACTGTTAGAATTATGTACTAGGTAAGCCTTTCCTTTCCATATAAATATATGACAGGAAGAAATAGTAGAAATAATGTTTTGGGTATGGGGTGATGTGGATAGAGACATGTGTGTAAGAATGCTGAAAGGTAGTCAAGGGCACACCCAGGTTGGTTTCAGAAAGGAATGGAACAAAATAGCGAATAAAGAACAGGACAGGATTAGGGACAGAATGTGAGACAGAAC
The DNA here is from genome assembly GCF_963924665.1 of Micromys minutus. Classification (NCBI taxonomy): domain Eukaryota; kingdom Metazoa; phylum Chordata; class Mammalia; order Rodentia; family Muridae; genus Micromys; species Micromys minutus. The sequence continues at coordinate 14,554,140 of NC_137961.1, read as the reverse complement.
TGGACAGACACCCATCTATACACTCAGTAGTCCCTGCTGTGGGAAGCAAATTCTATCTGGGTAAACCTAGAAGCCACAGGCCTCATTGCACATCCCCGGGAAAGTTTGTTCACAGTTCTTCGGGGTCAGGGAGAGTGGATGATGACATTTTAGTAACTTGAAATAAATATCATGCAAAAGGGTGCTGTGCCTGATTTTACAGCCAGCAAGCACACAAGTGAGATGCAACCTATGCACTCTGAGCACAGCACACAGACAAAACTCTGTGCTCCTCAGCTCTGGCACACCAGCTCCGGCACACCAGCGCTGTCCAGTAGATATTTATAGAACAGATGAAGAAGCACATGATTTGCAGACAATAAAGAACAACACTCTAAATTGTCCACTGCCTACTCTAATTACAAAAATTCCAAGCTTTGCATTGAAATGTTTTTAATTTGGGCCGGGAGGGGTTCCGTGGAGTGAATGCTGATGGACAAAAAGTTTTGCACTGGAGTGATAAGAATATTTGGAAATTAGTGTTGGCATGTGCCCAACTCTATGAATGTAACGAAGTCCACGGATTTGTACAGTTGAAAGGTATTTTGTTAAAGAAAAATAGAAAGTTATTTTGTTGCATATGGATTAGTGAAGTTACTTTAAAAATTCACCATCGACAGTCTCAACAAGATACCTTATAACTCATAGGAACCAAACTAGATTTCAGTGTGCACAGTGCAATAAATTAGCCCTATTAATGAAAGCAAGAGGATTTATATTATAATCCAGAGCAAATAATGACCTTGGACTGAGATGAAATTTATTCTTTTGAATTATGAAAGTCATTTCAACAGAATACCAGCATGCAAATGACCATAGGCTCTGTGACCTGGAGTTGGGGATATTTTTCTCAACAGAGAACCGGCAGTGGGCTATTTTTAATTTGGTCTTTAACCCAACACATATTTGTTGAGAAACCTGAGTAGTATTTTTCTATTTTCTATATTTCTTTTAAAAAGAATTTTTATTTTTAATTTTGTATATGTTTGTGTATATATTTAGTTATGTGCAAGTGATTACCCTCAGAGGATAAAGGCAATAGATCCTCTTGTGCTGAGATTGTTGGCTGCACAGAATGGGTGCTAGAAACTGAACTCAGGTCCTCTGTCAGAGCAGTACCCATTTTTAAACTGCTGGGCTTCCTCCACAGCCTGTATTTTTCTATATTTATTGAAAAACAGTGTCATCACTAGTTTAATAATGAGCACTGGAAAGACTGAACTTCTCTAAAAACACCTGTTTTAGTCAGGGTTTTTATCCTGCACAAACATCATGACCAAAAAGCAAGTTGGGGAGGAAAGGGTTTATTCAGCTTACACTTCCATATGCTGTTTATCACCAAAGGAAGTCAGGACAGGAACTCAAGCAGGTCAGGAAGCAGGAGCTGAAGCAGAGGCCATGGAGGCTCTTGCTTACTGTCTTGCTTCCCATGGTGTGCTCAGCCTCAGCCTGTTTCTCTCTCTCTCTCTCTCTCTCTCTCTCTCTCTCTCTCTCTCTCTCTCTCCCTCCCTCCCTCCCTCCCTCTCTCTCTCTCTCTCTCTCTCTCTCTCTCTCTCTCTCTCTCTCTCTCTCTGTGTGTGTGTGTGTGTGTGTATGGTTATGAGTAAATTTAAATCAGGAACAGATAAGCCATCTAAGGAAATATAAATAGTTTTTAAAGTTCTCCCAACCAAAAAAAGCCAGTGACCAGATGGGTTTAGTAACGGAGTGGGGGGAGGGAAGCAGAAGAGGGGGGGTAAGGGCCGGAGAGCAAGGGAGGCAAGAGAGGAAGAGTACAAGAGAGCAAGAGCAAGAGAGAGACAGCAAAAGTCTCATCTTGCTTTCTTATAGAACCCAGGACCACCAGCCCAGGGATGCACCACCTATAATGGGCTGAGACCTCCCCTTTGATCACTAGTTGAGAAAATTCCTTACAGCTGACTCTCATGAAGGCATTTTCTCAGCTGAGGCTCCTTTCTCTGTGATAACTCCAGCTTGTGTCAAGTTGACACAAAACCAGCCAGTACACCACTTGAAAGTATTACCAGGTTACTCAGATTTGTTCTGTACCACATGATAATTTTGTATCTCTCAGATGGAAAATCTAGGTTGAATTTCTACAGTAACCACAGAAATGGGTTCATTTGAACACAACTCTTGATACTTCTAACACAGATGGAAGTATTTTTTTCTGGCAGATGACTTACATATTTTGTGCATTACATATTTTGAACATTTGGTATTGGCAGCATTTGGTATTGAACTCTATCAGTTCTCTGTGCAGCCTTTAATTCACACTTCTATAGCTGGTGGCTGGTAGGCAGCTTGTGCCTATAAGTCTATACTATCTAGTAAAGAAGTAATCAGACACAAATGGTTACTGAGCATTCAAAATATGTCTGTCTAAATGGACATGTGGTGTAAAGTATCCAGTAGCCATGATATTTTGAAAACTTGGGTTAATAATACAAACATTTATCCTTATATACATGAAGACTTTACCCCTCATCAAGAATGTTTCTCTTTACAACAGATGGAGACCACTATAGAATACCACAACCAATAAAAATACAGAATTATGAAGTCCAGTCCCAAAGACTATAACTACAAAATAATTCTACACCAAAGTATAGGGAACATTGTACAAGAGCAGGCAGAATGATTGTAAAAACCAGAGGATTAGGGAGTTTCATGAAATGTGTCTTCTAGGAATTGTCAGAAGCTATACCTGATAACCCATATGTGAGCTGACTAAGGACACCAATGGACATGCCAAAGTAGATAAGGAAAACCCCTCAAGATCTGAACCCTACACAAAGAACTTTAGGTAACTAGAAAGTGGGATAGGTGGTCTTGCCAATACCAAATGTTCAGCCCTGAATACATACATTATTATATGAACTAAACAGGTCAAATTTAGGAATATAAATAAGTGAAAATAGGAGGCAATGAATTTGAAGAAGAGGAGATATATATATATATATATATATATCAGGGTTTGGAAGGGAAGGTTTGGAGAAAAAAACGGAAAATGCTGAAATGTTATTATTATAATATAATTATTATTATTCCAATCCTGAAAATAATAAATGTAAAAAATTAAACTGTTTTTAATATTTGTGAATGTTAACTGTGTATTAAAATGACAGTATCTTAGATACATTCAATGAAGTACACTTTTTCTTTGTCTACAAACAAAACCGCCTAGCATGTCCTTTCCTTTAAGATGGATGATAAAGGATGATTGGCTCAGAATCCAAGAATCTAGCCATGAGAAGTTGATGATAAAAATTAAGAAGGATGAAGAAAGAGGCAAGACAAACACACTTACCAAGATTTTACAGTCATAAAAAAGGAGAAAATTTGAGAATCAGGCTTGAGATGTTGCTCTTACATTCTTACCTAACTTTTCAATTACTCTGAAACATTAACATCACTTTATAATCAATACTCATTTCTTTAAAGGGAATTCAAGCTGATGGAGGGTGGATTGTACAGGGAGAAAGTGAGACCTGGACTTTGCACAAAGCTAAAGGAATTGATGTCATGTTATAGTGGAACAATTGGATGATTGTGGAGCCAGATAGGGTAGGTGGATTAAAATCTTCTGGAGCCCATTGTCCACATAAAGAAGTCACTTTCAAACTCTCCTTTTTAATATGCTTGTGGATAAAATAGTCACAGCAAGGAGAAATAGATAATTACATTTGCATTTCATAAAAGATATTATCTTAATGTTCTACCTTCATTTCCTTTGTGTGAATAGTCCTAATTAAAGAAAACTCAAATGTTGTCAGAATAACCAATGATGTGCATAAAAGTCTGTTTCACATTATCCTATAAGACCCACTGTATTTAGGGATATTAGATATATAAAGATAGCGTGACCAAGTTTCCCTTGAGAGAGCATTATTTGATTGGGAAAATCACAAGAAAAAAAGTAGAGCAAGGATATACATGTTTTGATTGTGACATTTATGTGCCAGTGGATTTATGAGAACATGCATAATTTGGTAAATAATTAAAAGAAGATCTGCTTACACTACTGCATAGTTAAGGTGAATGCTGTCATGTAACAGTAAATAACATATGTGCTAGTTATAACTCATTTACAAAAATTAGTCCAATCTATTTTGACACATGTGTGTTAGTCTGTGTTCTTTGTTGATAGAGATATAGAACAGAAAAAACAAAGTCTGCCTTTTGTTTACTATGCAAAAGAGTAGCCATAGGCCAAGGGAAGGTCTAGATTTCCTCACAACCTCAAAAGGCTGTAGATTTTACCCAGTGGATGAGTGGAAGACCTTTGTGAAACCAATACATTCATTAAGAAAAACAGCTTAAAAATTAATGAAGTCATTTCTCCCTCTTTCCATCTGTGCCCCAGAGCTGAACCTGTTCCAAGCTTCACATAACCAAATCACATTGGGAGAGAGCTGGTCTCCCAGGAGTGCTGACACACAGGCTTACAAAAGGTACAAGCCACAGACAGAGACAGCAAGACCAGCTAACAACAGAGATAACCGGATGGTGAGAGGCAAGTGCAAGAAACTAAGCAACAGAATCCAAGCCCAGTTGTTATTATCAGAACTCAGTTCTTCCAATACAGTAAGCTCTTAATGCTCTAAGACAAGGGAAAAGCAAGATTCTGAATTAAAATCACATTTCATAATGATAATAGAGTATGTTAAGAAGGACATAGATAACTCCCTTAAAGAAATACAAAAGAACACAGGTAAACAGGCAGAAGCCCTTAAAAAAGAAACACAATATTCCCTTAAAGAATTACATGAAAAAACAACAATACAGGTAAAGGAATTGACAAAACCATACAGGATCTAAAAATAAAAATAGAAACAATAAGGAAAACACAAAGGTAAACAACCCTGTAGATAGAAAACCTAGGAAAAAGATCAGGAGTCATAGATGCAAGCATCACCAACAAAATAGATGAGATAAAAGGGAGAATCTCATGTGCAGAAGATATCATAGAAAACTGACAAAATGCAAACAAATATCCTAACCCAAACATCCAGCACTCCTGGACACAATGAGAAGACCAAACCTAAGGATAATACATATAGATGAGAGCAAAGATTCCCAACTTAAAGGGCCAGTAAATATCTTCAACAAAATTATAGAAGAAAACTTCCATAACCTAAAGAAAGAGATGTCCATAAACATACAAGAAGCCTACAGAACTCCAAATAGGTCAGAAAATAAATTCTTCCTGTCACATAATAATCAAAACACCAAATTGACAGAACAAAGAAAGAATATTAAGAGCAGTAAGTAAAAAAGGTCAAGTAATATATACAGACCTACCAGAGTTACACCAGACATCTCAACAAAGTCTATAAAAGCTAGAAGATTGTGGGTAGATGCCATATAGATTCTAAGAAAACCCAAATTCTAGCCAAAGCTACTATACCCAACAAAGCTCTCAATTACCATAGATGGCAAAACCAAGATATTACAGGACAAATCCAAATTTACAAATATCTTTTCACAAAACCAGTCCTACAAAGGATAATAGATGGAAAACTCCAAAATAAAAAGGAAAACTACACCCTAGGAAAAGTAAGAAAGTAATCTTTCAACAAACCCCCAAAAAAGGTAGCCAAACAAACAATTCTACCCCAACAACAAAAATAACAGAAAGAAACAATCATTATTCCTTAATATCGCTTAACATTAATAAACTCAATTTTTTAATTAAAAGACATAGACTAACAGACTAGATATGTAAAAAGGACCCAGCAATTTGCTGCATACAGGAAACACACCTCAGTGACAAAGACAGACACTCTCTCAAAGTAAAAGCTGGAAAGAAAACTTTTCAAGCAAATGGTCCTAAGAAACAAGCAGGAGTAGCTATTCTAATACCAAATAAAATTGACATTCAACAAAACTGGAATCTCTTGATGAAATGGACAATTTTCTAGACAGATAACAGATACCAAATTTAAATCAGGAACAGATAAGTCATCTAAGGAAATAGAAATAGTTTTTAAAGTTCTCCCAACCAAAAAAAGCCAGTGACCAGATGAGTTTAGTGCGGAATTCTATCAGACCTCCAAAGACCTAATATCAATACTCTTCAAACTATTTCATAAAATAGAAATAAAGGAACACTATCAAATTTCTTCTATGAAGTCACAGTTAAACCACACAAAGACCCAACATAAAACAAGAACTTTAGACCGATTTAACTTATGAATATTGATTCAAAAATACTCAATAAATTTCTCACAAATGGAATCAAAGAACACATCATGATCAGGTATGCTTTATCCCAGGGATGCAAGGATGGTTAAATATATGAAAAGCTATCACCATAATCCATTACATAAAAATCTCAAGGAAAAAACCACACTGACATTTCAATAGATGCTGAAAAATCATTAGACAAAACTCAACACCACTTCATGTTAAATGTCTTGAAAAGATCAGGAATTCAAGGTCCATACCTAATCATAGTAAAAGCAATATACAGCAAACCAGTAGACAATATCAAACTAAATGGTGGGAAACTTGAAGTAATCTCATTAAAATTAGGGACTAGACAAGGCTACCTTCTTCATACCTATTCAAAATAATAATTAAAGTCCTAGCTAGAGCAATTACACAACAAAAGGAGGTCAAAGGAATAGGAATTAGAAAGAAAGAAGTCAAAATATTACTATTTGCAGATGATATAATAGTACAACTAAGTGACCCCAAAAATTCCACCAGAAAACTGCTAAACCTGATAAACAACTTCATCAAAGTGGCTAGATATAAAATTAACTCAAACAAATTAGTAGCCTTTCTCTACTCAAAGGATAAACAGACTGAGAAAAAAATTAGAGAAATGACACCCTTCATAATAGTCACAATGATATAAAATATCTTGGTGTGATTCTATTTAAACAACTAAAAGATCTGTATGACAAGATCTTCAAGCCTCTGAAGAAAGAAATTGAAGAAGATCTCAGAGGATGAAAAGGTATTCAAAGTTCATGGATTGGCAGGATTAATATAGTAAATACGGCAATATTGCCAAAAGCAATCTACAGATTTAATGCAATCACCATCAAAATTACAACTCAATTTCACATAGAGTTAGAAAGAACTATTCTCAAATTCATCTGGCAAAACAAGAAACCTAGGATAGCAAAAACTATTCTCAATAAAAAAAGAAATTCTTGGGGCATCACTAACCCAGACCTCAAACTGTATTACATATCAATCGTTATAAAAACTATATGGCGTTGGTACAGCGACAGGCAGGTAGGTCAGTGGAATAGAATTGAAGACCCAGAAATGAACCCACATACTTACGGTCACTTGATCTTTGACAAAGGAAGTCAAACCAGCTAATGGAATAAAAAAGATAGCATTTTGAACAAATGGTGCTGGTTCATTTGGTGAACAGCATGTAGAAGAATCCAAATTGACCCATTCTTGTCTCCTTGTACAAAGCTCAAGTCCAAGTGAATCAAGGACCTCCACATAGAACCAGATACACTGAGTCTAATAGAAGGGAAACTGGGGGAAAGCATTCAGGAACGTATGAGCTCAAGGGAAAATTCCCAAACAGAACACCAATGGCTTATGCTCTAAGATCATAAGCCATTGACAAATGGGACCTCATAAAATTGAAAAGCTTCTCTAAGGCAAAGGACACTGTCAGTAAAACAAAATAGCAACAAACAGATTGGGAAAAGTTTTTTACCAATCCTACATTCCATAGAGGGATAATGTCCAATATATACAAAGAACTCTAGAAGTTGGACTCCAGAGAACCAAATAACTCTATTAAAAATGGGAAGCAGAGCTAAACAGAGAATTATTAACTGAGGAAACTGCAATGGCCAAGATGTACATAAAGAAATGTTCAAAATCCTTAGTCACCTGAGAAATGTAAATCAAAACAACCCTGAGATTCTATCTCTTACCAGTCAGGATGGCTAAGATCAAAAATTCAGCTGATGAGAGATGCTGGTAAAAATGTGGAGAAAGAGGAGCACTCTTCCATTGTTGGTGGGATTGCAAGCTGGTTCAACCACTCTGGAAATCAATCTCCTCAAAAAAACTAGATGTAGTCATACATGAGGCCCCAGCTATCTTATTCCTGGGCATATCCCTATAAGATGTTCCAACATATAAAAAGGACACATGCTCTATTATGTTCATAGCAACCATATTTGTAATAGCCCCAAACTGGAAACATCCCAGATGTCCTTCAGCAGAGAATAGATACAGAAAATACAGTACATTTACCCAACAGAATATTACACAGCTATTTAAAACAATGACTTCCTAAAATTCTTAGGCAAATGAGTGGATCTAGAAAATATCATCCTTAGTGAGGTAAATCATGCACAAAAGAACACAGATGATGGGGTAGACCCAGCACACAGCCATCAGGACTCTAGGCCTGCCACAGTGAGTTGAGCACCCAGAGGAGATGCAGGAGTGCTCTCCCTCTTGAGCTCATGGGTGATCCTACACTCACTCTACATTTACTATCTGGGGAGAGACTGCTTGGAACTTTCAGGGCACAGGTATCATGTACCACTTGGGTCTGTACCCTGCAGGCCTCCATCTGCACCTAGAGCTAGAGCCGGCCCATTTTCATCAGAACTCACAGCCTGCCCATAGAGAACTGAACACCCAGGACTGATCTCCCTCCATAGCCCACAGACACACAGGAGAGACAAGCTTCATTCAGAGACAACAATATCAACTATCATCAAAGATAAGAAGGTGGTAAGAGGCAAGTGCAAGAATTTAATCAACACAAACCAAGACAACCTGACAACAGCAGAACCCAGCTCTCCCACCACAAGTAACATACACACATACAGCAACACACTATAAAAACAAGAGTTGAACTTAAAATTGTGCCTTATGTTGATGATGAAGGGCCTTGAGAAGCACATGAATAACTCCCTTAAAAAAATAGAGAACACAGATAAACAAGCAAGGCCTGGAGAAATGCATGAAATCACAAGCAATCAGATAAAGGAACTAAACAAAACCATTCAAGATCTAAAAATGTAAATGGAAACAGTAAACAAAACACAAAAAGAGACAACCCTAGAGATAGAAAACCTAGAAAAGAAGCCAGGATTCATAGACACAAGCATCACCAACAGAATAGAAGAGATGGAAGAGAGAGTCTCAGGGGCAGAAGATAATATAGAAAGCATTGACACAATAGTCAGAGAAAATGTAAAAATTAAAAAGCTCCTAACTCAAAACAGCCAGGAAATCCAGGACACAATGAGAAGACCAAACCTAAGGATAATAGGTGTATAAGAGAGCAAAGACTCCCAACGGAAAGGCTCAGGAAATATCTTCAACAAAATTATAGAAGAAAACTTCCCTAACCTAAAGAACGAGACACACATGAACATACAAGAAACCTACAGAACTCCAAATAGATTGGACCAGACAACAAATTTCTCCTGTCACATAATAGTCAAAGAAAGAAAAGGATCTTGCAAAAATCTTTTTTGCAAGAAAAGGAGCAAGAGTGGTGGTACATGGAACAAACAAGAAAGAGTTGGAGAATAAAGAAAAGCAAAACCCCTAGGTGCCGAAAGTGCATAGCTGCCACTAATTACATCATTGAACAGATTTGCCATCCAATTACACAGGAGCTCTTGGTGTTAACACACCATATATGTGCTATATGTGCTGGAATAATCTCTTTCCAGAGTTGAAGAAGCAGCAAGACCCAGCTTTCTAATAGACCCATGCTGAGTTGGTGACTAGATACCTCCAGGAACAAAGAATGTTCCCTACATAACTCCCACTGGAAACTTAGGGCAAGGGTTAGTAAACTGTTTTTCAAGTCCTGGCCTAAAAACATCTTTTGCTAGAGGAAAAAAAAAAAGCTTTGAATTAGACCTGTGCAGTGCTTCAAGTTGTGGACATCTGGTCTGAGCCATACAGTGGGCCTCCCTAGTTCCCAGAAGAAAGACAATTTTTTAAAAAGTGCTGGGCTCTCAAGTACTCCAGTGGGATGGTTGGTGTGAGCCCATTCCTATTCCAATGCCCATTGCCAGATCCATGGGCCATACTTTCTGATCATAAGGCAAAGAACACCATGACCAACACAGAAAGCATAACATCAAAAAGACTTCACACTCATTGAAACACACCAACCCAAATATTCAGAGAAGGAAAAATAAGAAGATGTAGAGACAGGCTCTGTACCACCTAGGCAAGTGGGCACACAGAACAGTCTGCACCTGAGCTCAGGTGGACATCTGCATAAAAAGAGAACCAATTTAATATTGAATACTAGATTTATGGGCTGCTTTGTTCAGCACTCTTCTTGCCAACCTGTTTTGAGACAGGCTCTTTCAAAGAAAATGGGACAGACCTAGGCATGGGCTCTCACTGCCTCTCCTCTCAAGTGCTGGAGTTTGTAGATTATTTTATTGCAATTTTTTACCTCTTTGTCTTTTCACTCTGCCTTTAGCAGGAGCTGCTCAATTGCCTTCCTGTTTTCTTTATTATCCCTCCCTTCTATTTTCGCATTTTTCTTATATTTTTTTCTGTTGCTTTAATACAAATTACTATTCTTAGCTAATTTTCTTCTGTTACCAACTAATATTTTAGTATGTATCATACTACTTCTGTACTTTTATTTCCCCAAAGTTATTACAATTGAAGGTAAACTTTACTTTAACTGGTTGTCACTGTATTTTATGACAAACCTATGCATCAGATGTAGTTATCATTAGGTTAGTGGAAAAGAACAGCACTTCAAATCTACTATAACTTAATCTCATTTGAACATTGTAAATTCTTCAGTGGAAGAACACAGGTAAAAATATCCAGCCAACAGCATAATCTGAGATGTACAAGTCTCATATAGCAGCACAAGAGACATTAAAAAAAATCAGAGCCATAAGTTTTCTTCAAAACATACCAGTTTCACAGTAATAGAATCTAATAAAAATTAATTAAATAAAATCCCAGGCAAGAGTTCAAAGGAATGGATATAAACAAATTCAGGAGGTCATGAAGTGTCAAATGAGTTGAAAAGTATATAAGTAAACAGATAGATAAATAAGAAATTCATAAGATATTAAGGATAAATTTAATAAATAAAGATACAAAGAATTTTTGTAAGAAAAGCCTCAATAAGTGACACTAAAATTTAGTAGAAAATTTTACCAGTACGATGGAGTAAATAGAAGATAAGGTTGTAACATGTAGTTCTTAGTACTCTGCTTTAAGTTCCAGGCAGACCACACAACCAGCCACTACCCTCAGATGGGCAGATAAAACACACAAACACACACACACACACACACACACACACACACACACACAGAAAGAGAAAGAGGGAGGGAGGGAGGGAGGGAGGGAGGGAGGGAGAAAGGGAGAGAGAGAGAGAGAGAGAGAGAGAGAGAGAGAGAGAGAGAGAGAGAGAGAGAGAGAGAGAGACTCATTTTCAATTTTCCTTATTGACTCAGTTGCTGAGTCCTTCTAATCTCCTGTGGCTTGTGTGCCCTTCCCAATACTCTTAGCTCAGAACCCTAAATCTGCCCTCAACTTTAGTTACTTAATTACCTTTAGTCCAAGATCAACACCCTAAATCTGCCCTCACCTTGTTGTGTTTCTAACCTCCTGCCTGGAGAAGCGGCCTATAACTCACCACTCCACCAGAGATCTCACATGAATGGTCAACTTTTCTTCCTCTGAAGCATGCTGAAAATTCCCTTTTCTTTTTCTGTGTCTCTTAGCCTGCCTGCAAGGACCTGAAAGTCATGCCTCTTTCCTTCCACCTAGCAGTTGACCCATGGCAACTTTATTGATCAATCAAAAACCATTTGGGGAACAGGACCGTAGCATTAAAACCTACATACAATATCAGAACTTGAAGACAAGATAGATGAATCAGAAAATCCAGATCCTAATGAAAATACAAGGTAAAATGAAACCTGACAGGTCTATTAAAATATTAGAAAATTAAATTTATTAATTATGAGTATAGAAGGGAACGTACAGGTTAAGCCATAGAAATATTAAATAAACCTATGGCAGAATTTTCTCAAATCCAGGGGGAAAATGGTTATCCAGATACAAATAAATACTTAGACACTAAAGCTAAAGGAGTAGAAAGAACATCCTCATATCACATTATAATGAAAACACTGAGTATATAAAACAACATCAAAAGATTATTGAGGCTGAAAGAGTAACAACTCATACATGAACTGTAATAGCACATTTCTCTAGTCACATAATTCACATGGAATTATGTGCTTAAGCTTTGAAAGACAACAAGTGCCAATGAAGATTACTATATTCAGAAGAGCTATCCCTCACAATTGAATAAGAAAGAAAGCACAAAATAAAAAAATTCATCACCTCTAAGCAAGCTTTACAAAATATACCTGAAAAAAATCATACACAAAAAGAGAAAGATAAACACCCCAATGAGATCACACGAAAAACATAAATTTCATTATAACAGCTAAATAAGTGAGAAGTAGGGAAATACCAGATCTTACAAAAACAATGAAGTAATAAGAATAAACATATTTATTTTAATAATAAATTAGAATCTCAATTATCTCAATTATACAATTAAAAGTTACAAACTATGAGACTATATTATAAAACAAGAGTCTATATAGTATTACCTACATAAAATATATCACTGATAAAGACAAATAGCCCCATGAAGAAATGATATTCCAAGTAAAAATGAAATGGCAACCAAGTAGGTATGCTAATTATACAAATATGAGATAAATTAGTTTTCAAATCAAGATTATTATAAATAAGGTAACTTTGTAATGGTTAAACAATCGATCTATTAAAAGAAGATAATAATTATAAACAAATACCTACCAAACATTGATGTTCAATATTTCATGAACAAACATTGTAGAATGTAAGGTACAAACACTGACCTTAACACAATAATAGTATATTATTTAATTACCCATTTAAGTCAATAAACTGGTTATCAAACGAAAGGTCAGCAAAGACACACCAAAGTTGTAAGGATATAAATTATTTTCCATAGAATCCTGGCAACTTCTCAGTAATGTGGATTACATTTTAGGACACAGAGTAATTCTTAAACAAATACATGAAAATTGAAACAATTTCTTATATTGTGTCTGATCATGATGAAATAAATTGAAAATTAATGGCAAGATAAACTATAGCAAATATAAAAACTTATGGAGCCTAAACAATGCCCAACTAAATAATGAAAGCAACATGAGAGAAGTAAGAAAGGAAATTTAAGCAAACTCATAAAATCAAATTAAAATTAAAACACAACTTACTAGAACCTGTGGGATGCTTTGAAATGATATCTAAAAGAGGAAATTGCGGCTATAGATACTTAAGTTAAAAGTCAGAATGATCTCATGAAAATAGCTCAATGATGTAACTTTAAGTTTTGAAAAATTAAGAAAAATCAAATGAAAAATTAGTATATGTATATACTGATGTGCATATCAGTACATGGATAAAGGTGAAGATAGAAATTATTGGAATATAACTTTAAAAATGAAAGAAATCAGTATAAAGTATTTGTTTCTTTGAAAAGATGGATTATTTGACAAGTTTTAGCCAAACTAGTCAAATTAAAGAGAATATCTACGTTAATAAAATTAGAGTTGAAAGGGAGAATCAACAGATATCTATGAGGCTCAGGAGAAACATTAAGGTGTGTTTTGAAAAAGTTATATTTCTAAGCATTTGAAACTCTAAAAAATGGAAAATATTCTATATACATACCAATATGAACAACTTAAACACAGGTATAACAAGAAACAATTAAGCTTTCATCTAAGAGCACCCTCAGCCCAGATGGGTTTGCTGCTTGAGTTCTCGGTCTATTCTACCAAATCTTCAAGAATTCCCAAACTCTTCCTTAAAATAGAAAACAAAGAATACTACTAAAACATTTTACATAGCCAATCTTAGCCTAATACCAGAACCAGACAAGGACATAACAAAGAAAATAATAGGCCAATTTCTCTAATAAAAATAGTTGAAATTTGCAATAAAATACTTGTAAATCTGAGACTGGATAGATGGCTCAATTGTTAAGAGCAATTGCTGCTCTTCCAGAAGATATGGGTTTGGTTTCCAGCACCCACATGGAGGTTTACAATCATCTGTAACTCCCGTTTAAGGGAATCCAATGCCCTTGTCTTGCTTTGTTAGGCACCGGGCTTATGTGGTACTTTAGGTTGATGTCAAGGTGATACATGATTGGACAGTAGAGTGGGGGTGGGGACAGAGAGAAAGTAAGGTGGAAGAGAAGAAAAAAGCAAGAGATTTAAGATGGAGGTGGCAGAGGAGAATGGTTCAGATCAAAATGAACTAGATCAGTTTATCTTGTCTGGGTGAGTGGTTTATATCTTTATTAATTGGCAGTAAATTGATTGTTTAGATGTATTGTGGATTGAGAATTTAACATATAAATCTGTTTGATAAGTTCTTGATTGTTGAGTCATGTTTTTACTGAGCTGTGTAGGACAGTGTGTGAAAGCAATGGCTGAGGGGCAGCTGGAGTGTGCAGTTCCAGCTCTGTTGCCTGCTCCAGGTGAGGGTGTGCAGGACCCATGGAATGAGATGTGTGGGTACCAGGCTTGGTAACTAACCATCTAGAGGACCGTGTGGGACCGAGTGCCCAGTTCCTTACTGGAGTGGCTCCTGTGGAGTGAGACTGTGGGACTGGTAGCAACAGAACCTTTTTCATTTTACCACAAGATGGTACACATATAGTTATGTGGACAATACACTAATATATGTAAAATAAAAATAAATTAGAAGCATAATGTTTTGTGCATTGTATAAAGGTTATCTCTGTGTTATTTTATGCGGATTTATTTGCCCTCATATCTTGTTTCAATCCTGACATAACTTTGTCACGTTTATTCCTAGAAGCTTGTGTCTCAAGTTTTTATAGACATTGTTTCTCATTCATTCTCTATCTTGCCAGTCAAAAGCAAGGAGCCATTACAGAACTTTAGAAAGAATAGGTGGGACTTCCAATTCTAGAATGGGTGGAGAAAGAAATAGGAAGTAGGGAGACAGCTTCAAGGTGAAGTTACTGCTTTTGAAAAACACTAGAAAATAGATGAAGAAAGGAGAAAATGCAAATATGATGGGAATAGTGTCTGGGAGAAGCTTGGCGAGCTGGGAGGCTTAGAATGGAGTAATAATTGCTCAGCATTTGGCTCAAGAAAATTTTAATAAATATTAGTCTCTCTTTGTGGCTATTGGAGAACTAACTAGCAAAGGTTAAGGAATAACTGCCATTGTACTAATTTTATGAATCAATATTAAATAATAATTATTTTATAATAAATCTTTTAAAACACTTGCAAACTTGGTTTAGGATCATAAAAATATCATTTATTGTTATCATATTCCATGGATGCAATGATATTCAACTCACCCAAATAAATAGCATTAGTAACCACATCACATGAAATAAACGCATCAAGTAGACTCAGAGACAGAAACCACATGATTACTTCAGCAGCTGCAGAAAAGACTTTTGACAAAGTCCAAAGTCCAAGATTACTATGGTTCAAACCCCATAAAAGTTAGTAAGTGAAGGAATACACTTCCATACCCAATATAGACTATATTCAATAAGCCTTTATTTGGTAAACCTATAGCCAACAGAAATGGGGAAACCGAAGGCATTTCCATTAACATCAGAAATAATATAAAGATATTCATTTTCTTTGTTCTTATTCAATATAATGCTCAGAGTCTTAGCTAGAGCAATAAGAAAAGAGAAAGAATAAAACTGAAACAATCAGGAAAGAAAGATAAAAATATTATTATTTGCAGATGATATCTTTATACGCATACAGATTCTGGACACTACACCATAAAAGTTTAGAGTACCCCCCCCCCAAAAAAAATCCTCTCAGAAACAAAACAAAACAGGATTAAAACTCAACACAAAACAAATCAGGAAGGCTGGTAAGAGACTTTAAGGGTTAAAGCCTCAGCTGTGCAAACTTGATGACTGGAGTTTACAATGCCCAGACGAAAGGAACAATGTGCTGACTTGCTAGTGATTCCATTATTCAGAAGATGCGGAGAGATTCATGGATCAAGTTGGCTAACCAGAAGAGACATTTCAACAAGCTTTGGTTTTAATTGAGAGACCCTACCTCAATGAATAAGGTTGACAATGGTTGAGGAAAACCTTCTGTCATCAACCTCTGGCCTCCACAGACATGTGCACACATATGCACACACATTTGAATACACACAGTATCCATACTCAATCGAGCACACATACACACATGTACACCATATACACAAATACATGAAAAAACCAAATAATTTATGATAGGCCAATAATGAACATTCTGAGAAAGAGAGCGGGAGAAAAGTCTTTATACATGTTAGCTTATTAGCTTTAAATAAATAGACAAACAAAAAGAAGGAAGCAAAAAACCTCTGCAATGAAAATGTTAAAATGCCAAATAAAAAAGTCAAAGAAAATACCAGAAGACTGACAGGCCTCCCATGCTCATGGACTGGTACAATAAATATTATAAAGATGTCTGTTAGCAAAATTGATGTACAAACTCAATGCAATCCCCATCAAAATTTCATAAACTATTTTGCCAAACTAGGAACATTGATTCTCAAACTCACATGAATACACAAAAGACTCAGTCAAACAACCCAGAACAAAAAGAGCAATGCTAGGGAGACCGCAAGATTTGAAGTTATATTGCAGATCTGTTGTAACAAAACCAGCATGATATTGAACAAAAATAGAAACACAGACCATAGAAGAGAACACAGCATGGTTTCTTAGAGTTTTTCATTCATGTCCCTATTTTCATCTGAGCCATGACATGGCCTTGGGTACATACTCTCATGAAACAGGCACACAGATTAAAACATTTACTGATAGTAAATCACAAATAATTAATTTAAACCAATTCTTTGTAATGATACAAATATACTGTTTGTAAAAAACCAAAGCAAATTTACACATTAGTGAGATGGAGATGCTGATCTGTATTTATATAAAGAATGAAATCTTGGCTGAATATTTATGCTGCAGGACATAAAAAATTGATGATTTTATTTTATCATCAGTGCCAAGATTCATGTATTCATCTAACACATAGAACAAAATTGCAGAAGTGTATTCAGGGTCACTCAAAAAAAAAATCATTAGAAATTCTATCCTGATCCCAAACCAAAATTAATTTAGCATTAAAAAAATTAGACTCACTATAAATTCAAACAATATTTTTAAAAACACCAAACACTGTTAAACAGTACAATGCAAAGATATAAAGTTTTGATTTTTACACACTAAAGAATGCTAGTAAGAAATTACTTAAAGTGTTTTCTGCAGTTAAGGGCTGTTTCTGTAAATACAGAACACTTCATAGACACAGTAAAGCACTATAATTCTTCACAAACAGTGATCTCTTATCTGTGCCAAACTGTTTCCGGCAGTGTTCCTGATGTTGTGTGGACTCTCAGCTGCCACAGAGCAAAATGCACATCTGATCTCATACCCAGTGCCGTGGGGGGAGTATCATGTGCAGCACACGTATACACTGAAAAGACCTTTAGTCACTGTAAGCTAGATTTGAATTTATTTCTGGCCACTGTCATTTGGAAATCCTTTGCTGCTGTCAAATGTGTACAGTTTCCAGATTCTACGACAAGGCTCAGTCAGGGGTGACTATCTACAGTTTAAGAAGCTGGGAATAGAGGGTCAGAAATAAAAGCCGTCAACTACAGTCAACCTGGTTTTTGGGAAAAAGAACACATATATTGTGGAACATACAATGTTTCTGAGAACTGTTGATGAGAAAACTATATCCACATGGAGGAGAGTGAAATACAACCCTTAGGGTACAGCAAGCATGAACATCAGTCAAAAATGAATCAAGAATCTTTAATGGAACACTCAAAACTCTGGAACTTCCATACTTCAGGGTGTGGCTTGACACAGGTGTAGACTTTCCATATAAAGGAAACATAATCAAGAGTTGATAAAGGAGATTATGTTAACTTAAAACTCTTCAGACAGTGAAGGAGACAATGGAAGGAAGATACAACCTACAACTGGAGAAAGTCTTCGCTAGCGATGCATGTAGCAGAGGATTAATGTCTAGAATGCAAAAAGAACTTAAAAAAAAAATCCCACCTAAATAATGCCTCCCCAAACCTCAACCAGTAAATGAGCTTTTGGAATGAACTGACAACTCTTACAAGATAAACAATAAATGGCCAATAAACTTAAGGAGAAAATGTTCAACATGTTTAACCAATTAGGGAAATACAACTTAAAATTATATTGAGATGTATCTCACCCCAGTCAGAACTAATACTGTCACAAAACCAAGTAAGGGCAAATGTCTAGGATTCACAGGAAATGGAATTCTACTGTTGGTGAGCATGTAAATTAGCAGAGGCGCTACGAAAACCAGTGTGGATGTTCTTCGAGATACTAAAAAGTGAAGTGCCCTGTAATCCAGCTGTGCTACTCCTGGATTTGTATCTGAGGGATTCTAAGTCAACATACCAGAGATACCTGCACATCAATGATTATTGTCTTACAAACCCATAGTAACTATTAATGGAATCAGCATAGATTCTCATCAACAGATTATGAATAAAGAAAATGTGTAAGCCATGCCACAGGGTGCTAGCAGGGAAAGATCCCTAGAAGCCTGCCTTCTACCACATAGCTCCATCCATAGACATACAGAGCCCTGTCTTCCTATGCTAAGATACAGAGAGGCCTGCCCACCACCACGAGACACAGTACAGGAGGAGGAAGGCAGAGACCTGCCTACTGCTGTGCCTTGTTCCCACAGACCTGCCTGCACTGAATGTACAAGAGAAAAAAAAATACGTTCAAGACTTGTCTGCCACCCTGCCACAAAGGCAACCTGTAGACATCCCACTTGCTACCACACCATGAGTGTGCAGGCAGAGGTCACCCAGGGGCCATCTGGAGCTGGAGATGCAAGGGTGGAGAAGAATAGCCTCTGGTGAGTATCCAATCATGCTACCTGACGAGGCCATGATGAAGTCTCAGCCCATGATGCCACTGAGGACTGTGTCCGGGCATGGCTGTGTAGTGTCAGGGATAGGTGTTGATGTCTGTGGTTCATATTACCACTAGTGAACATGGAAAGGTCCCTGGTCTTGTCAGCTGCCTGGAACCACATAGATGTCCTAGGAATGTGGAGAACTGGCCCTGCTCCTCTCTGGCTGTGACACTCTGGAGAGTTGGCCCTTCGTCTCACCAGCAGAA
The DNA here is from genome assembly GCF_963924665.1 of Micromys minutus. Lineage (NCBI taxonomy): Eukaryota > Metazoa > Chordata > Mammalia > Rodentia > Muridae > Micromys > Micromys minutus. The sequence continues at coordinate 14,534,819 of NC_137961.1, read as the reverse complement.
GCACTCCTGTGGGCAGGCCCTTTATCCTGCCGGGGCAGCACAACAGAGCCAGTTCTGGTGACAGGGCATGGATGAGCTGACCCTAAAGATATTTGTGTGGGAGAGGTGGCCCTGCCACTTGTCTAAAATGGGGTGGCACAGCAATAGAGGTGATGCCCCAACTCTTACCATCCTGTCATCCCTTGTCTGCTGCAGGACTTGGATGAGGTTCCTGCATCTCAACTTGGACAGCTCAATAGAGTGCCGTCCCTGGTGGTAGGCTTGCAGGTGAGCTGACCCTGCAACTCCTCTGCAAAGAGATGGCTGGGGAGCAGGGGTGATGCCCTCCCTGCCTTTCCCTTTACCACCGGTGGCATTTTGGGAAAGCTGGGAGGTCATGAGAGCAGGAGAACTCGCCCTGCACCTCACCTCACAGGGCATTGCAATGGAGCTGGTCCTGATGGCAAAGACATGGATGAGCCAGCCCAGATCACAGGCTGCAGCACTGGGAAGAGCAGGCCCTGCACCTTGACTGGGTAGCACAAGATAGCTGGCTTTGGTGACATAGGCAAGAAAGCAGCAAAGCTAACACTGCCTCCTGCTGATGGCGGCAATGGGTGACCTAGCTGGAGACGAGCTGGAGAGCTCACCTTGGTGGTGCAGATATGGAAGAGTTGGCAGGCAGACCAGTTCTGCTACCACCAAGACCTAGATGGGCTTTGGTCCACCCCAATATTGACATCATCTGTGAACTGTTGGGTATGTGAAAGGGCCAGTACTGTTGACCCAAGGCTTCAGGATTTCTATGACACAGGGCAACAACCAAATAAGAGTCCTGGTGATCATCCAGTATTGACAATGTTACAGAAGCCAGATAACCTTGAACCAGACCAATGACTCATTACAATGAATATTTACAAGTGACCATGTGTGGACATAGGGCTCCATTGTGGGACACAGTGGGACACACTACAGCTTCTACGATGAGATGTTTTCTATGCTTTGTTCTGATTGTGTGTTTTTAATTTTTTTTTTGGGGGGGGGAAGGTTGCAAGGGTGAAGGACAGATAAGAGGGGGCAGAGAGATAAGTAGGACTGGGGTGTTGTGTGAAACTCACAAATAATCAATTAAAATGTTAAAAAAAATGTGGTATGCATGCAGGCTGGAATTTTATGAAATTATATTGTTTGTAGAGAGGGGACATTCATGTGTTAAACAATATAACCCAGACTGGGAAAAGAATGTCCTAAATTATCACCTATTTGGAGAGCTTATATATTTATTTAGATACATAATCATAAATACAAAGTCATTTACATCTTGCCGTTAAAATAGGAACAAGATTGTCTGAGAGAATGTAGGGTAGTAGAGGGCAAGGAGGGAGGGTGTGGGAGTTAATATGGACAAAGTACATGATATATTTAAAAGAAAATTTTAATTTTCTTCCTTTTTACTTTCTAGTTTGTGTGTGTGTGTGTGTGTGCGTGCGCGCGCACACGCGTGCGTGCCCACATTCATGCACACATCAGGGAAGTCAGAGGGCCATTTGCAGGGGCTGGTTCCTTTCTTCCATCATGTAACCCTCCATGCCTTTGAACACACGTGTATGCATCATGCAAAACAGAATGTATAAAGAAGAAAGATATTAGAAAATAATAAGCCGATTTTTAAAGTTTCAGATTTATAGAAATTATAGACAAATTCTTCACCGTCTGCCTTATAAAGCCAGTGTATGCAATAGATAAATAACAAAGGATTGGAAAATGGGTCTTGGAAACTCTAATTTAGAAGTTTACCTCAGGCCCCTTGGACATCAATGGTATCATTAACAGACTTGTATATGTGTAGTCAAATTCCAAATGTGAAGTGAAAAACCATCTACAGTCAGTATGTTATGCCTAGAATCCTGAGACAGTGTAGAAACCTAAAGAAAATTCAGGAGTAAGAAGTTTAGCTCTGGAGCCAGATGACCATATTCTTCCTGGGAGGGCCCACAGAATGGTGCAAAATTCTATTAATGTACAAGGGTAAAAGTGAAGCCTGACTTTCATTTCTGCTCTGGAGGCCCCGTGGCTGGTGACTGCAGGTTTCTGCTGTCAGCCTTCAGTGTGCTGGCAATTCTACTCACTGCTTCTTCAGATGTAATTTCAAATCTCTTAGAGGAAAAATTCCCCATTTTCTCACACATCCTCCCTTATTTTCACCCTCCTGGCTTAAATAATCGAACTCAGTCTGTGGTCTTCTTTGTACTTTATGTGTTGCTCTTACTACATTTACTTATTTTCTCTCTGTGTGTCTGTCTTTGTGTGCACACATGATCAATGGGAAGTTATGTGGAGGTGAGAAAACAACTTGACCTGTAGGAGTTGGTTCTCTCCTTCCCACCATGTGAGCTTCCTGGACCAAATTCAGGTCGTTGGGCTCACATGAAGAGTCATCTCCCTACCCTTCTTTTGTTTCGTTTGAAAATGTAGTGGTTTATAATTTAGGTCACCTGACCTCTCTCTTTTCCCATCCTGTTTATGATTGACCACTCAGACAAGACAATATATTTCGATGGGTAACTGTGTACGTAGTAGTCTTGTTCAATCCTGAATAGGCATCTGGGACAACTCTACTAGATGGAATATGTTCTCTGAGTTCATCTGTGTCCCATCAACTGATCCTTCTACCCAGTCCTTCACTCCACCTCCTGATGCTAAGGAGATTAACCAAATTCCAAAATACCTGGTGGTGTTTCCTGCCTGGACATGTGCTGATTACCCTGTACCAAGTTCTTTCCTGGGTCTCATCTCATTTGACCCTTGAAATAATAATCGAATAATTGACTCTTCTCTCTCTCTCTCTCTCTCTCTCTCTCTCTCTCTCTCTCTCTCTCTCTCTCATGTGTGTGTGTGTGTGTGTGTGTATGAGAGAGAGAGATGATACATGCTTTGATACAAAGAAAAACCCTATATTTATTTGTGAAGTTTGTATGAGCAAATAGTAAAGGACAGGAGGAAGGACATTGGTGGCAGTGTTGGCCTCCAGAATGCAAGGGGGACACAGATGAGATTAATGCATAAAATTTCACAATAAAAATAAATACAGAAATTTTATGTAGTTGAGAATAACTATTATTCACACTTAACAGTCAAAGACATCAAGTCTGGAATAGGAACTGTGCTGTTCCAGTAATGGCCTCAGGAACCAATAGAACAAGGCTCCATTTTAAATATTTTGTTTGGGAAGATGGTGAGATTCTTTTGCAATAGAATATACTTGTTCTCTGTAGGAAAAGCATAGGACAACATAGGATTTAAGACAGTTTGGCCAAAGTAAAATAAAATCCTTCAATAGTGAAGAATGGGACATTTTTGACTGAGGCATTAATGCTGGGCGTTGGCTATGATGTTAGCCATCAGGAAGATGTACTGCACCGGAGTCCTCAGTATTTCTGAATCTAAACACCCACTGACAGCTCCTGACTCTTGGTCATAAAATGGCTCTTGGGCCTTTAGCTCTGAGAATAAGGAACAAGATTAAGGATGGCTTTTAAATCATGAAATAGGGGAGTTCTGAGCACTTAATTAGATAATGGTTTAGCTTACTTTTTAACCTCATTTTTTAAAATGTCAGTTTTCATGTTTGATGCTAGTAAAATTAATTTACATACTGATGTTTCTTCACTTCTTCCATAAAAAACTCTTCAAAGGTGGGGGATGGCTACATATCACAGTGACCAAAGATGTTAACAGCACCGGGAGTTGAGAAAATAAGCAAAAATAATAATTCAGACACTTGGGGGTAAGCCTACCAGATAACCATAAAGTTTAGTAACTAATGCTAAAAATAAGCCTAGAACTCCATGTGTCAATTTTGGCTTGAAGTCACATATGAAGACACAAAAGCCTTCGGAAAAATATAGCCTAAATAATTCAGATGCACAGTATGTTCCTCAGAACCCAGAACACATGGGTGCACAATGGGGCCCTAGGGATGGACTTCTGCCTCCTGGTTCAGCCACATTGGTCCATGCTTTTCTTTAGGTGTTTTCATCTCATTCGTTTCTTATTTTCTCCTTTTACGGGTCCCATGGCCCTGTTCTCTGAGTGCATGTCCCACACCTGCAGATTGGTGAGGCTCCTCTTCACCCTAAGTGAGTGTTGCCTGGGAGTCTTACTCAGTCTCCACAGAGAACACAGCACCCACTTCTTCTGAGCCTATGCTGAGAGAGGCAGGGGATCCATCAGGCTTTGTGCTGTGGTCATCGGAGTTTAGCTCAGAAACCTCCAAGCTTTTTGGATAGTGTATAAATTGAAGGTAGGGTGAAATCAATGAAGATAGAAGATTATCTCCTATACACAGGGGCTCATCTTGCATAGCCTTTGGGACTCCTTACTGCGTGGTTCCTTCCTAATTACAATGCATGGGCTTCTGCTCTTTGAAGGCACATAGTTTACATTCCTGGAGAAGGAAACACATGGAGCAGATAGCAGCGCACCTGGAGGTACTGATGGTCTTTAGGGTCCCTGGGATTTGCTGATCGCCTGTCCTTCCCCTGACTCTGTGCTCCCATCGACAGTTTGATGAACATGAAGTGAATCTACGGAGCACTAGGTTACTTTGATATTTTGAACAAAGCGCTATGCCTTTAGACAGCTGAAATATGTCATTTGGAAAAGACAAATGAAGACCTCCTACGGGGCCATTTTTCTTCTTATAGATTCACTGTGTGTGACTCGGCAAGGTTCCAGCCATAATTTATTACAGAAACACAAAGATAGATACAAGGAGGCTGATCTCATCCCTCGGTGCCGGGAGATTCATAACACACGCCTGTGCACACAGCGCCAGGCTGGTGGTAACTGGGTGCCACTGAGAGGGTCCCACCCTTCACTTGGTCATCAAGAAATTGCTAACAAGCAAATGTGTTAAATGGCAAAGGGGATGAGAGCAGGGATATGAAGACAGAACATTTAGGAGGAAGCTGAACAAAAGACAGATTAGGCAGGAGCTAGCTCGGGGGGAACCACACCAGAAGCCGTGATCCTTCACCCAGAGCATGCTTCTTTCTCTGTCCTTGGGCTGATAATACCACTGTCTACCGTCCCATATCTCAACCAGCAGATGAGGAATATGTTCTGCCTCCCCCTGGGCTTACAATGAATAAAGAGTAAGGGTTACACCTTGTGAGTCTGCAACATATGCTATCAAATGGCCTAATATCGGTGGGGGAGGGCATTGTTAGATGGCATTCTTTGAGCAAATGTATGGGATGAGAGCCACGTTAATACCTCATCCCTCTCCACCAGGGTAGGCATGGAGAGATTTGCAGCTATAGAAGACAGTTGAGGGCCACTTTAATCCTATGAACTCTCAGCATCTAGGTGGGGTTTCTCTTCTTCTCTACTCTTACCCTTTCCTCAGAGCTTCTTGGTTAATTTCAGGCTGGCTGGTTCTGTCCATCTCTCTACAGGTAGACCGCGATGTCAGAAAGCAAAGAGACATTCTCGTGCTTTTGGGGAACATTCAGAGTCCTGTCAGGTTACAGAAGTATGTTGATTGAAACGTCTCTTGTTCTCACTTTGTGTCGCACAGAAAAAAGAGTTCCAGTCACTGGAATGGCTCAGTGGGTGGAGTGTCTGCCTTGTAAACCTTGTAAGCCTGGAGAACTGAGTTCATTCCCGGAGCCCATGTAAAGGTGTGTGAAGAGAACAGACCATTTTCAAAGTTGTCCTTTGACCTCTACTTATGTGCCAAGGCAAGTTTACCTCCATACAAACATAAATATGGGCATACACACATAAGTTAATAAGTATATTAAAAATCTCAACCCCAATACAAAATTACAAAAAAAAAAAAATGTTAAAAGAAAGTAGGTAAAAGTTTCTGATAAGTTCCACATGAAGATTAAGTACTACATGGTTCTTCATCTGTTACTGTCTGTGCTTGGTTAAAAAATCTCCTGTATGCAGCCACTAAACCCACTTCCTGTGCTTACTGGCAGAAACCTGATATGGATGCCTCCTCAGAGGCTCTGCCAGAGCTTCGCTGTTACAGAGGAGGATGCTTGCAGCTAACCATCCAACTAAACACAGGGACCCCAATGAAGGAGCTAGAAAAAGGACTGAAGGAGGTGAAAGGCTCTGTAACCCCATGAGAAGAACAAAATGATCAACTAACAAAACCCACCACAGCTCCTAGGGACTAAAACACCAACCAATGAGTTCTCATGGAGAGACCCATGGCTTCAGGTGCATATGCAGCAGAGGATAGCATTGTCTAGCATCAATGAGAGGAGAGGATTTTGGTTTAGTGAAGGCACGTTTTTTCCAGTGAGGGGGAACGCCAAGGCACTGAGGTGGGAGAGGGAACAACATTACGGAGGCAATGGGAGGGAAAAGAGCGATGGGACTGGTGGAAAGGGGATAACATCAGAAATGTAAATACAGAGAATATCTAACAAAAAAAAAAAAAAAAGAACCATGGCTCTACAGATATACTTTATTAAAAACTTATCATAAACCATTTGTGTTCTCTAAGATATGTGATATTTCTTCAAACTAAACGCACTGTTATCCTTTTTAAAAAAATAAAGTCCATGGATACTTAAAAAAAAATCTCCTGTAGATTTGACTTCAACGACAGTGCCTTCAGTCACTCCAAGCACCTGGATTCACTGTGTGCTTCCTTATCAGTGAAGCATGCTCAGCGGAGGATTCTTTGGTTCCAAAGAAAGAAGGGGAAACTTGGAAGCAAACGGATGGATGGAGGAGCGACGGAACGACGGTGACTGGCAGTGACTGGATGAACGACAGCAAGGAGAGTGTGTGCCGGGGCGGGTGTGAGCACGGACGGAATATGGTGTGCGACTGTGAACTGGAGCCCAAGAGAGGATGACCGTGGTACCCAGTGTGAGGGGAGCAGATACGAGCGCACATGCGTGTGAGAGGAGGAGAGTGTGGATACGTGAGGGGAGTGAACTAAAGAAGGACTCTGAGTGTGTATGTGTGAGAGGGTTTGTGACTGAGTGTGAGACATCAGTATGAGGTAAATGCATGTTAGAATGCATGTGCGCCCATGGGTACAGGAGAGGCATAGGGCTCTGGGGATGGGATGGTTTCCTCGGGGTCATGGGAGCAGAGTTGGCTAATCCAGACAGACAGCAGGACACAGAGAGAGTGGGAGGCCAGTCTGGGAAGAGCATGGCAGTGGTAGAGGAGGCAAGAGAGCCCTGAACCTCTTGGGAGTGAAGAAACCCCCTGTTCCCCACTGGTACCCTTTATCGTTCATCTTCCCTGCTGCCTGCGCCTGTCTCCCAATGCCGACCCACCTCTGAGTATTTTGAGTGACTTAACTAGAGACGTAGGTGATCCTTGGGGCCAATAGTGAAGATATGGCACTGACACCGGGGTCTAAGAGGATAACAGTGGGCCCTGGATTTGTATCTTCTGTCTGAGAGACCCTGGTCAGTTTCAAACTCTGGGTCAACACTTGAGGACAGCTGTTCACTGGGACAGTGGGGACAGGGAGGCTTCATTATGGAAGGCTGAGGATGGAGAAGCTGGGCATCCAATAATAGAAGTTACATGGAGTCTCAATGTCTTTGATCTATATTGTAGGGTTATCTTTTTTTTCTTTTGATCAACGCCATCGATGTTAAATGTTTTCAACAATGACTCCAAACGTTAGTTCTGGATCCACTATTTTTCCTTCGAATTCTCTGGTCCTTCACCTCTTATTCTCCCCGTCTCCCTCTATGTTTTTTAAACCTGTTGCTTTATTCTTAATTTTTTTCATCCATGTTTGCAATGAAATACAATCATACAAAGCTTCGTTTACATCATATAATTCCCCCATATCCTACCAAACATGTTCTTTTTCCCTCTTCAAGTTTTGGTACCATCCACATGTGCGTGAATGTGGAAGCATGCATTTGGCTGTGAGAAACCGACCACATCCTCAGAAAGAACTATTGTCTGTCTCCAGAGGCTGTCAATAGCCAATAGCTCCTCAGTGAAGGTGGTAGCCTGGAGAGCTCCACTCCTGTCTATGTTAAGTTTGAAATGGCTTGACACCATGCAACCTTGGGCAGGTAACCATGGCTGCCATAGGTTCCATAGGTTCATGAGTGAGAGCCAGGTCACTTCCGGCAAGCAGCATTTCACAGACTCTACCCCATACTCCAGCTCTTAGATTTTTTTTCTCCCTTCTGATCTGTTCTGTGAGCCTTCTGCTGAAGGAGTTGATCTATTCTCTCGGGAGATCACCTGCCCTCCCAGCCTGAAGGTGAAATGACCATGGGCTAAAACCACTCAGGTGAGAGGTATTCAATGCTTTCCTGGAGACCAAGAAACAAGCTTAAAAGACTCAGAAGTGACCCCTTTCCCATTATCCACTCTTTTGCTTATTTAATTGGCTTACATACACTTTTTGGGTGCATGGGTTTCTAAATTGACTCTATAAAGAGCTAATAACTATCTGTTCTCTAGAAAAGCATTTAGGATTTGGATCAGTAGTCTGGGGTGCAAATAAAGTGCCCCCCCATGTCTGGGAGTCAGGGACCCCGTGAAAGCACAGTAGGAGGAGGAGGAAGAAGCTTACCATTTCCACAAACATCAGTTTTAATGACGAGACCTGTGGGATGAAGAGGCATGTAGCTTTGCAGAGAATGTAAATGGAAGGGGGATGTTGCTCTCATGGCCCCTGTGTGACTCTGACCTCAGAAACCATGTCTTTGGCTTTGGGCAATCAGCTCTATTTCTATTCCCAGCAGATACATTTATACTATGTAGAATTACTCAAAGGAACCAGAGTGATTGGATGCAAAACTTAGTTTTTAAGTCTCAATAATTAAAAAAGTGCGGTATCTCTGCATGAATACGCTCAAGTATATGTGGCAGGTAATGAGGAATAAAGCCTTCCAACACTGTGTAGAAATGGCAGGCAGCCTTCTAGGAAACAAACACATATAAAAAGACACCTCCCTTGGTACAGAGGATCAATTGCACATGGATGGAAAATTTGAATTTTATACCAGCTGTACTGGCTGGTTTTGTGTCAACTTGATACAAGCTGGAGTTATCACAAAGAAAGGAGCCTCAGTTGGGGAAATGCCTCCATGAGATCCAGCTGTAAGGCATTTTCTCAACTAGTGATCAAGGGGGGAGGGCCCCTTGTGGGTGGTGCCATCCCTGGGCTGGTAGAACTGGGTTTTAAAAGAAAGCAGGCTGAGCACAAGCCAAGGGAAGCAAGCCAGTAAGCAACATCCCTTCATGGCCTCTGCATCAGCTCCTGCTTCCTGACCTGCTTGGGTTCCAATCATGACTTCCTCTGGTGATGAACAGCAATATGGAAGTGTAAGCTGAATAAACCCTTTCCTCCCCAATTTGCTTCTTGGTCATGATGTTTTGTGCAGGAATACAAAACCTGACTAAGACAGCAGGGTTTCTCAGTGTAGTTTCCTATGTGTTCTGGAACTCTATAGACCAGGGTAGCCTCAAACTCAGAGATTCACCTGCCTTTGCTTCCCCAGTGCTGAGATTAGAGGTGTGTACCACCACTGCCTGACTTGTCTTTTTTGTTCTGTTTTGTTGTTTTTGTTTTGTTTTTATTTTATGTGTATGGTGAAAGGGCATCAGAAATCCTGGATCTGGATTCTCTGATGATTGTTTGCCACCACACGGTTACTGGAAATTGAACCAGGGCCCTCTGGAAGCGTATTCAACGCTGTTAACTGCTGCCTATATCTTGCCTTAGAAGTTGATCTTCAACAACCACTTGAATGGTCTTGGCACTTGTAGCTGCTGCCTCTGCTTGGAAGTTTCTACCCTGGTTCTTTGAATGTTGTCCTTCACCTTCTCCTTTAGGTCTGTGCTGAAAGTTTACCTCTTAGATATACAACATGGCCTCCTTCCATCCTCTCAATTTATGTTCTCAACAGAACCAAGCCACTGACTGAGTGGGCTTCATTGACTAATTCTTCATCATGTATTGTCCCTCCTCTCACCACTGTGAACTCCAGGAGAGTAGGAACCATGTCTTCTTTCCTTTCCAGAATACTCTTGTGCCTGAAATAGTATCCAGTGCACAGTATGGTCTCACTAATAATACTTGCATGAATCAGTGAACAACCAGGGCCCAAGTCAAATGGTGTGATTTTATTTTAAGCACAAACGTCTAGGAAGTGGAAATGTCTTTAGCAAATGTATATTATGTGAATTAAGCCATTTAAGTAATGCTGACACTAGACATTTCTGCTGTCTTTTGGCACTCTCAGACTGGCACAGAAAAGGAGGCTTCACCCTTCTGTGTTCTACTATACATCAATTTATAAATAATTTTTTGATTTATAATTTGTTTACAAATCTAAAATTTATAAATCAGTTAAATTGAATGTTGAAATATATAAAATCAATTTATAAGTCATTTTCTTTTCATTTTATGTGCATCATTTTATGTGCATCAGTTTGCCTGAATGTGCCACATGTCTAATAGATATGGGTTAAAAGAGGCTGCTAATTCCACTGGAATGGGAGTTAAGAATGGGACATTGCATGGTTGCTAAAAACTGAACTGGGTGCTCTACAAGAACAGCAACTGCTCTTAAACACAGACTCAACTTTCTAGTCCCATTTACAGAAAATTTAAGCTCTTTAAAATCTGGATAAAAAATGTTTTCTTATATGATTTGTTTAAAACTTCAGTGTACTGGAGTTAAGAATGTTAACTGGATTTGGTTAAGTGCATCTTCTCTGACTGAACCCAGACCCGAGAGTCCTCTGCTGTATATGTGCTGGGGGACTCATATCCCCTGGTGTATGCTGCCTGGTTGGTGATTCAGTGACTGAGCCATCTCAGGAGTCTAGGTTAATTGAGCCTGCTGATCCTCTGACAGAGTCACCCTTACCTTCCTCCTGCTTTCCCCAATTCAACCCCAGGGGTCAGCAGCTTCTGTTGGTTGGGTGCAAATATCTACTTCTGACTCTTGCAGCTGCTTGTTGCAATTTTTGGAGGGCAGTCATGATAGGTCCCTTTTCGTGAGCATGCCACAGCCTCAGTAATGGTTTTAGGTCTTGGGGCCTCCCCTTGAGCTGGATCCCCTTTTAGGCCTTTCCCTGATTTTTTTCCTTAAGCTCTTCTCCATTTCTATCCCTGCAGTCTTTTTTCAGGCAGGAACAATTATGGGTCAGAATTTTGACTGTGGGATGGCAACCTCGTCCCTCACTTGATGCCCTGACTTTCTGCTGGATGTGGGCTCTACAAGTTCCCTCTCCCCACTGACTTAACCCTCAAGAGATAGGAGGTCCCAGGAAGTTTAGAGGTCTAATGGAGTGGGTACAGTAGGGACATCCTTGTGGAGACAAAGGGGTGCAGGGAGGAGGTATGGGATGTGGAACAGTGGGAGGGTAGACTGAGAGGGGAATAAAATCTTGAGTGTAGAAATAAAATTTTAAAAATACGAAAAACAACCTGAATTTTCTGACAAACCAAGAAAAGACATATATTTAAATTAAAAAGCTCTCATTTTAAATTAAGACTACAGGACCCATTTATTAAACATGCACTTTCTTGAGGATCCACTGCACAAAGTGAATTTATTTTTTCCAAAAACTGATTTGAAGGTATATTTTAATGGTTTAAATAGGAATTGTCCAAAGGCTCGTCAATTGAGTGCTTGGTCACCAGGGTGTGACACTGTTAGGAAATGTGACCTTGATGGAGGAAGTGTGTCACTGTGAGAGTGAGATTTAAGGTCTCTTATGTTCAAGCTACGCCCAGTGTGGACACAGGCTCCTGTGCCGTGGGATCCAGATGTTGAACTCTCAGTTTCTTCTCCAGCACCATGTCTGCCTGCTTTGCTTCCTGCCGTGACGATAAAGGACTGAACCTCTGAACCTGTGAGCCAGCACCAATTACATGTTTTTCTTTGTAAGACTTCCTGTGGTCATACTATCTCTTCACAGCAACAGAAAAGCCAACTAAGACAAGACTCTGTCATTGGGAATGAAATTATTTTAGGGACTTTATTACAATTTTTTTATTTTATTGTCCCTTTCTTTTTTATTTCTTTTGTTTCTGATATTATAATATAATCCGATCATTACCCCTCTTTCCCTTTATCCCTCTACTGCCCATTCTTCTCCTTTGCTTATGACATCATTTTCACACACACACACACACACACACACACACACCTGTCTGATAATGTTACATGCATGCTTTCAGGATTTATAATTTTGTATTGGATAAGCTATTGGTGTACTCTTCCTTGAGGAAGTCTATTTTATCATGGAGAGGTAATGCCATCATATTAAACATAGGTTCTTTTCTCATACAATATAATTTAAATATAGTTTTCCCTCCCTCTGCTTCTCCAAATACCTCCCCATCTCCCCTCCCCTCCAGAGATCCATTTTCTGTCTCTCTTTAGAAAAGAACAGGCTTCTAATAAGTATCAGCAAAACATAAGATAAACCCATCATATAAAAGTTGGGCAAGCCAGGCCAACAGAAGGAAAAGAGCCCCCAAAGATTTTATCTCAATTTCCAATGTCATTTTCATAGACATGAAAGTAGATGTTTTAATTTTGCAAGTATCTATGTTAACATTGGCTTAGTGAATGTTAACTGTGGCACACATGTATAAACCACTAGTGCCAAATATGAAGCTTTATAGGAACCGTTAGAGGGACTGGCATAGGGGGTTTCAGGAGACTGACAGTTCCTTTTAGGAAGAATGATTCGCCCTTTGAAAGCAATCTTTCCTGAGGGAGGAAGTTATAGGCAGTCACCAGGCTTTGGAGGGAAATGGACAGCCCTATTGAATGTTTAGACAGGTTCCAGACAGGATGTTAGGTGTCTTTCACATACTGGGGACTGACAAGGTGTTTGCTGACTGCCTCAAGCTTTGGGGAACTTCTGACATGTGACTAACTCTGTCATGTTACTATTCTGCTCCATGCCATCTGCATCCTGAAGCCATCCCTTCGTGACTAGGCACCTTTGATTTGAGACCAATGTAAATCTTATTTTTATTAAGTTTCTCACTAATCATAATGTCGCTCACTATAGTATGAAATCCCCGAGACTACAGAATCTTATCCTTCTGAGAGTGTTTTGCCATAACTTTCATTTGAAGGATTTTTATGTTAATCTTCCTGTAATATCGTGAATGAACAAGATTCTGTTTCCTACACCAGCAATCTGCGTGGCTTTCTGCAGCCCTTCTACACTGGGGTCCTGGGAGTTAGGCAGAACGATACCACCTTGGCGCTGAGGTAGCTATGGCAACTGGAACCTGAAGATGTGCTGGACCCCAGATGTGAGGATTACATCTGTGTTGTGGTCACACCTGTCTCCCCTGAGATCTGCAGCTCAGTATACTGAATTTCTGTGTGTCTACTTTGTGTCTGAATTCTGCTGGCATTCTAACCTGAAAGGGAGTTTTCCACTTTATGCACCTGGGTCTGAATTATAACACATTTCTATACCCAAATGCAGACACATACTCACACCATCCTCCGTGTCTGCCAAGTTGGAGCTTTGATGTGGTGCAGGACTCTGTGGTCCCATCATGGTCCTATTGTGGTCTTAAATCCGGATCTATGTATAATAAATCCATTGTGTCATGTTTTTCTGGGAGAAACAACTTTGAGTCATTGTGTTCCTACCTTAAACTTAACCCTTGAAAACAGCATCTTGTTTTGTATATAAGACCCATCCAGCTTTGGTGTTTGTTTTTCTAGTGAATAAACAAAGTATTATTCACACACACACACACACACACACACACACACACACACACACATACACACATATACACACATACACACACACACATACACACACACACACACACACACACACACACACACACACACAAAGATTCTGTTTCCTTCCATTCCTATGATTACAAACTAAGTATATTTGTGGTAGAATTTTGTCACAGTGAAAGTATGTATAAAGTCACATTTTAAAATAAATAAAATTGCAGCCCTGCTGAAGGCTGATGTCTGTATAGTAAGTCACTAGAATAGAGACATTTTCTTGGAAAACATGTTCTTGCTTCTCCCTCTTTTTTCTAAATTCACAAATCTGTTGTGACAGGTATTGGAAGTTGGTTTGAAGTTTACATCAACAATCTATCAAATAGTAGAGATATCTGAGTTGGGGGAAACAAAGAAAATTGAAAGGAAATTACTTTCTCTATCTCTAACAAGACAGAACTGTGAATGAGTCCCAGCCTGGATTCATTCTCTTCCCTTAAGCAGACCCATCCGAAACATTAGCTCCGTAGACTTTAGGGGAGCATGTCTCCATAGCCGTCAGGTACTATTATCAGGTACCTAATTTTTTAAATATATTTGATACAAGAATTTCAAGACACACACACACACACACACACACACACACACACATGATGTTTAGAGCAGCAGCATCCACCAGAGGTTCTTAATATGTTTTTATGTTTTCAGAAGGATAGAATAGTCTAAACTATCTTAATAATAATAGCAGCCTCATTTGGCTTGTCTTTACTGCTTTGTCATTTGCATCAATGACATAACATGAACAGACAGTGGCCCAAAGCACACTCGAAATTATTGCCCCCAGACTTCCATGCCCTAGAAGTTAAGTGGGCCAGTTTCACCAGAAGGAAATCCTTGATGAAACAGTGAAAGTTGGCAGAGTTATTTAATTTTGACTCTCGAACACACACATTTAATATTCTGTGTGAGGATGTAGTAATCCTTCAGTGGACATAGCATATGTGTTGTCATGTGATTAGTCTCTAAGAGTGGGTTGGGTGAGCCAGCTACTCTTTATATGGAACATCCTTTATATAAAAGAATCACTGAAAGGCAAACTATAAATATTTAGACACGTATTTTAGGCATGGGTTTTCTTCAAAATGATGGAAGTGACCCTGTGCTCCCGAGAAAAACAAGTAATGGTGTTTGTAAATTGGCAAACACACCCATGAACCTATGAGTCAGAGGAGCCACAGTAGTGCCTACTGAGCTCCTAAAGAGCTGCAGTGACTAATTCGGTCTTATTTCAGGCGAGCAAGTATTCGCATTAACAACCCACAGACGGTTCTTTGGAACATTCAGACACACCCAGGAGCACAGCCCCTGGGATTCGAGCATCTGTCACTCCGCCTTTGCCTGTGTTCAGCGGATCCCTTGATTTGTTTCCTGGAGCTAACCCTCAGTTGGTAGAAGCTTACAGCTCTTTAGTCATGGCAAGTCTGTTTCTCATTCTGTATAGAGGTTAAGATTGATGATGACTTCCCTGCTCTGTCAGCTTGGACGTCATTTTGGAGGCTTTTGGAGGATGCTGAGTCATACATTCTGCTTCAAGTCTCTGACTGGCTGAGTACTAACTGTCCTTGTCACTCACCTGCAGAAGTGCTTCAAAACATTCGTTCTTAGAAATGTGCAACTAGTGTGAGGGTGACCCTCAAAGGTCCCCACCCTGTGGCAGTATTGGGAGGTGGCAGAGCCTTCAGGAGGTACGATCTGAAAGGAAGAAGTTAGTTTACCAAGTTATACCCTTGGAAGGGATGTTGCCTCCTGAGTTTTTCTTTCTTTCCCATCCACAGTGAGGTGTAAATTTCTTGCATGTGGTGCGCTAAGTTGCTGCTGGCAAGGATACAGAGAAAGAGGAACACTCTGTCACTGTTGGTGGGGATGTAAGCTGGTACAACCACTCTGGAAATCAGTCTGACGGTTCTTCAGAAAACTGGACATAGTACTACCTGAAGACCTAGATATTCCACTTCTGGGCATCTACCCCAAAGATACTCCAACATATAACAAGGACACCTGCTTCATCATGTTCATAGCAGACTTATTTATAATAGCCAGAAGCTGGAAAGAACCCAAATGTCCTATAGCAGAGGAATGGATACAGAAGGTGTGGTACATTTACACAATGGAGTACTACTCAGATATTAAAAACAATAACTTTACGAAATTCCTAGGCAAATGAATGGAACTAGAGAATATCATCCTGAGTGAGGTCACAAAAGAACACACGTGATATGTAGTCAATGATAATTCCATACTAGCCCCAGAAAGCTCTGAATACCCAAGAAACAACTCACAGACCTTATGAAGCTCAAAAGGAAGAAAAGCCAAAATATGAAAGCCTCAGTCCTTCTTTGAAGAAAAAAAGAAAAGAAAAGAAAAAAAAATGTATATTCATCATATATTATTATGTAACGAATGTTGTGAGCTATAATAACATTTTATAAAATTAATTGATTAATTAAAAAGAGATGGAGAAGGAGGAGACGACAACGACAAAGAAGAAGAAGAAGAACAACAAATCTGAAGACTTTGTTCTCAAATAACTTTGAATCTCAGAGCCTGAGGGAACAGTGAACACTCCTATAATATTCTGGAATCGTTCCAAGATAAAACTGTAGACAATAGTCAGAGAGGGCTTGGACTCAAGCCTTGTTCAATGGAGCAGTGTTCTTGAGAGAGCCTGGCCTTTAAAGCCCCACAAGTGGTATTTGTCCCTAAGCTATCTGTCAGTGTGTCCTCAGCATTTCCATAAATATTTATGTTCAGCTGGCTCTCTGCTTGCTCCTATTAAAGGGTCTGGAATAGTCTTACTATTTCTTGACTGCACTAGCAACCTGGTCCTTTCTCAGGACAGCACTTCCCATTTCCCTAGGGATCCCACATGGGTATAGAGTGCCCTTTCTTACAGCCTCACACCAACTTCTATAACAGTGATCACAAACACAACTTCTTCCATGGTGGCTTTTCTATGGAGAGTTCATTAGCAATATGCAAAGCTGGGCTCCCCTCTCTCCCTCCCTACATCCCTCCCTTCCTCTCTCCCTCTCTTCCTCTCCTCCCCTCTCCCTCCCCCTCTTTCTCTCCCTCCTTCCCCCTCCCCTTCTCCCTTCTCCCTCTCCTACCCTCTCACCCTCTCTCTCTCTCTTCTCTCTTCTCTTTTCTTCTCTCTCTCTCTCTCTCTCTCTCTCTCTCTCTCTCTCTCTCTCTCTCTCTCTCTCTCTCGCCCCATCTCAGACATTTCGCCTGAATTCTACATCCTTCCCTGCATCCTTTAGGAGAGGACTTTTCTAAAGCACCAAAGGCACCTTTAACAACCCCTTTGTCCCACGTGACATACCCTATTCTGCTAATCTTAAAGTTAGGTCTATCGGATACCTTACATTTAAATATTTAAATATTTAAATATATTAATTGTGTTATTATAATTATATTATTAATAAATATATTAATATGAAATCGCCTAGCATTTCTATCGTTTATGCTGTGGTTTCAGCCACAAAAACTCAAAGAGCAACAACAACCAAAAATAAAACCACAAAAATCCCTCAAATCTAAATTGTACTAATAGTTTCCCTAAAATACCAAACAGTAAAGTTCCACAACACAGCCTGCTGTGTGGTGGCTGGGTCTCCTAACTTTGTGGTTGAACTGTGGCTGTGGCTAAGGATCATTCTGCAGGCCTTCAAGAAAAGAGAGGCTAAGGCCACCAATCCTTAGCCTGAGCAAAGAGCACAGCTCATTTTGAAATACAGTTTCAACTGAGTTGTAAAACAAATTGTAACAATAAATTGTTATGTGCTTTTGTTGTGTGCCTACAGAGAATTGACTGAGAAGAAGAGACTGGGAACATTGTATCAGATTCAATGATGTTTATTTGGTCAAGACTCCCTGTTCTGGGTCAGGCTGGCCCCCTGGCTCTGTAACAAGGAAGAAGGAGAACAGCAAAACATTGTACCCTAGTAAACCAGTATTCAAAGGTGATCATTGTTTACCCCACAGTATCAAAATGCTTATGGTGGGAACAGAAAGCTGGAAGCCCTTCCATGGCTTCTGCTCTGCTGGGAAATCTCTCAATTGGGGATTCCTGTGTGACCTAGCCAGGCTTTCCCACTTATTTCTGCTGGTTTGGGTAAGCTCCGAATCCAGTTATGTTGCTCTTTGTTCTTTCACCTCTGCTTGCCGTGTGCTTGATAGACTCATTCATTTCAAACCAGAAGTGTGATTGTGTTAGGTTTTTATCACAGCGTTGCTTGTGTGCCATTACAAAGTGAAAAAATAAAACACTGGAAATCGGGGATTGTCTGTGATATGCTTAAAATATAAATTAGATCGAATCACTTTTACTCAAAACCTCCCTGTTTTATTAAATCTAAAAAATATTGACAGAATACTCTACCTTGACTAATCTTTTATCACTGTGCACAAAACCTGACCAAAAGTGAAGAATGTGTATTATGCCATGGCCTCTTTAAGGACCCTGGCATCTCATGATGCCGCCTTCACCCTCCCTATGCAGGAAACATCTTACCCAGTAGTTTGTAGTCAACAACTTTACTTCCTTCAAGACTGTGCCCCAAAGAGGCACTCGTAAGTCATGGTATGTTCCCTCTCTAAATGTAAATTTAAGTATCTTTTACAATTTTTAAATTCCCTTCTAAAAGTTACTGGTACATCAAAAATAAAAATTATACGTTTCTGGGATGCTATGTGATTTTGCATATACGCATACACTGTGTAGTATTTTAAAGTCATTTAAACAGGGTTCCCTCCTTTAATATTTCTCATGCTGAGAGGCAGCACTGAGCAGAGTCCTTTTCTCACTGTTGATATACGCTCACTGGTCTCAAGCACCCTCAATGGCTCTTTTCTTTTCTGTGGCACTCATCATGTTCAGCATCTTATGGATATAGCTCATGCACAGACATGATGTGGTTACTGTTTACTGCCTGCTCCTCTCAGTATAATGTTCACTGACATATCCCAAGCACTCCTTGGCTCTGTCTGCGATGGCTTTCAATAAACATTCACAGAGCGGATAATAGGCAGCGTGTCACGGAGCATTGGTCTTCAGTGTGTCACGGAGCATTGGCCTTCACTCAGAGTCCCCGAATACACAGATACTGCACGCAGTCAATGAAAGCATTCTTCTTCCACCAACCATCCAAGCAACTGAATCTGACTACACAATCCATAGCTGTGGACAAATGAGCTTCACCTTCCAGAAAAAAATTTTCATGACAGTAAAGAGGCAGAACTCCTGTATGTTCTGCTCCTTCTCATAATTATTAGTGGATTTTACGTTTCACTGACTCTTGTTTGAATGCTAGCCACTTGGTGAAACTTGCTTCAAAGGCAATTGCAGGTGACAGTCATTGACCCTTTAGTATGTGAGTGTGGCCAACTAATGTAAGTACCACCATAATTCTTCAGGGGAATAGACTATAGGATAATTTATGTGGACAACTATGGGTAAAAAAGTAGGAGATGTGGGGAGTAGTGTCCCTAGGTAAAATGTCATACAGAGCACTATTTCTAGAAACAGAGAAAATTTCTAGAAACTCAAGATTCTAATACATTTTTTTTTTTGCTTGACATGTCTTTTTATTTGCTAGTCATTTTTCTTTTTATATTCCGAGGACTTAGAACAATAGCTGCATTTGCCTTTAGGGACTCTTGCTTTTTATAGAATTATGTGAATTTTTTTTACTAATTTATGAAGGCTCAATATAAAAAGTGGCATAAATCTCATTACTCATGCATACATCTGTCCATCAGCATGGTGGAATCCAGGTCCTGTAATATGAA
Organism: Micromys minutus; assembly: GCF_963924665.1. Lineage (NCBI taxonomy): Eukaryota > Metazoa > Chordata > Mammalia > Rodentia > Muridae > Micromys > Micromys minutus. The sequence continues at coordinate 14,515,239 of NC_137961.1, read as the reverse complement.
AGATATCTAATATAGCATCTGACTTTGAGAATTGCATCCTGTATGCAGAGGTAGAAATTTAGATCAGGAAGGCAGAAAAAAATACCATTACATTCTAGTACAAAAATACCCACATTTTGTTATGAATGTGTATGTGTGTGTGTGTGTATATATATATATACAAAAGAAGAACAGCTAGGGTAGCTCTAGTTTATCCACAAAGTTTTGAAATTAGTGACAATTGATCTGTATGTTGAAGATCAATTGTGTGGTTGCTGAGGATAAGGCAAGGGGAAAGCAGAGAGACAGAGGCAACATGGAATACAGCATGCTCTATGTGGTTTCCTACGTGACTGAAGCACAGATGACTGCAGGGGCGGGGCCAACGGACATGGTCTGGAAATTAGACATGGGACAGGCCTACAAGGATCTCTCACCAGGCTACAAAGCATAAGCTTCAACGGGGATGAAAATAATCAGACTCTGAGGGGTTATTTTAGATAACCTGATGGTAGTGATTGAACACACCCAGAGTAATGGAAGCTTCATTAATCTAATAAACTATGTATATTTAATAATCATTAACAAGACACCCACAACTTACCTCATACCTAACAATAAAATTTTGAATGCTATTTACCTAAAATCAAAAGCTAAGGCAAAATATCTGCTCTCATCACATCTGGTCAACACTGAAAAAGTGAAATATAAAACTATTTCAGTAGTTAAGAAAATCCTCTGCTTGTCCAGAGGACCTGTGTTCAATTTCCTGCACCCATATGATAGCCAATAGCTGTAACTTCAGCTCTGGAAGTTCTGACATCTCATGGATACACATGGAGGCAAAATTCCAATTCACATAAAATAAATAATTTTTAAAAGGCTGTTTTTTTTTAAATCAGGAGATAAAGAAATAGAAAAACATCCAGTGCTTTGAATATTTAAGATAGTGATAGTTTACCCCAGAATAATCTTGATCTAAAGATTAAAATTCATGTTTCAAATAACAGGTTCAGGGTTGTTGTTGGCACTGTTTGTTTGATTGATTTGTTCTGACAAATTTGACAAACGTACTCTAAGATTGATGTGAAAGTGTAGAAAAATCTTCAATAGCGTAAGCAATCTTGACAAAGAAAATAAAGCGGGCACCTCACATTTCCTCTGTCATTATAAATCACCACTACAAAGCAACTGTAGTCAAGACAGTATCACAACCTGGAAACATGTCAACCAATGGAATGATATTAGGTAGAGAAATGAATGACCCATGTCTGGTTGGTTTCAATAAGAAAAACAGAACTACTCAAGAAGGAGGAACATTGTTTAATAGTGATGCTGGGGCAATCTTAATGGAAGGGGATTCTGGGCGTGCCTATGCCATGTACACAAAAAAGCCTCAAATTGGAACACACATCTTAATATAAATCTCTTAGAACAAAGATCTTAGAACCAGCAGGTCACCTGGCTGGTTAGTAACACTTTCTTGGGTATATAACCAAAAGCACATGTATTTACAGAATAGAAACGATAAGTGGGACTACATTAAAATGAAAACCTTTATGATTTATAGATTTCTGTTGGCAAAGAAACATTTCATATGGCAAAGAAATCATATTGGGAATATATCCATATATCACACGGTTCACTAATTTAAAGAGAAGTCAATTAAAAGTTGGCAAAGATTCTAAGACATGTTTCACTACAAAGACTCATGAATAACAAGTACAGGAAACAGTTTTCAGTATCATCTATCCTTAGAGAAACGCAAAGTCCCAGCAAGACACTGCTTTGGAACAGCCATGGCTTTAGTTTAAAATCCAATAATAAAAGCCTCAAGTAGGTGAATAATTGAAGACATAGAGAAACTGGGACCCTGGCACCTTGCAAGAGAGAATATTAAATGATTCAGCAACTTTAGAAAATAATTCAATAGTTTTTCAAATTTTTCAATGAAGAATTACTACATGACCCAGCAATTTATTCCTAGACATATATTGTAAGCGTATTACATGTCAGCAAGATGACTCAGCCAGTAAAGATGCCTACTGCCAAACCTGATAGCCTGGGTTCAAGTTCTCGGACTCACATGGTAGAAAGAGAGTGAAGCTCTCACAAGATGTCTGGACCTCTACTCATGAGCTATGGCATGCATGTGCATGCACACACATGAAGTAAAAATCAAAAACCATCAATATAAATGATCACCACAGGCACTACTCATACTTGTTCAAAGTACAAAGCACACAAATGTCAGGCAAGAAAGAAATAGATTAAATGGTGGTGTGAGCATACAGTGGAATGTTATTCAATAATATAAAGAAACCAAATACTGCCACAGGCTCTCATGTGAATGAGTCTTGCAAGCATGTTAAGTGAGAGCAGTCAGGCACGAAGGACTGTACATTGTATGATTTCTTTCATAGACATAACAAGAATCAGAAAGTGTATGCATACGGAAAGTGAAGTTCTGGTGCTTCCAGCTCTAGGTAGGGTGGAGAAAGTAATGAGTTAGCTACCAATGGGAACTGAACTGCTTTGTATGGAAAAGAAAAATGTTTGAGGCAGGGACCCAGACTTCTCACGCTGCCCTTGAACTGGGTCTCTAGCCTAGGACAGCCACAAACTCCTGTCTGTCTACCTTTACCTCCAAAGGGCTAAGGTGACAGGTATGTATTGGCATGTCTCATTCATGTTCTCCTGGAGTTGAAACTCAGGGCATTATACCCTCAAGACAAGCATGTTTACGCTCTGCTAGAACCTCCGTCCTAAATAAATGTTTTTAAAAAATTAGGTTGTAGCAATGGTTGCATACCTCTGTACTCTAAAGCCCACCGACTGCACATTTGGAATGGATGAATTATATGATATGTAAATTGAATCTCAATAAAGCAGTATAAAAATTAGATTTAAGTTTAAAAATAACCCTGTGTGAGAAAAAGAGGACTAACACAATGTGAGGCATAGCTGTGGTGGGTTTTGATTTTCGTTACATTTTTTGGAAAACTTGCAAGATGTTCCAGTGCATTTTTATCATTGATTTTTAAACCTAAAACTTCAAATTCTTATCAAATTAAAAGTAAATGATGTGTACTAAAGAAGTATTTTTTTTCCAAAGACAACCATGCAGTGTATGAATGTGTTAAACCCTACTTAGACGAATGCATAAATAAAGTCAGGAAATTCTCCTGTCCTCTGGGAAAAACTGCTGAGGTCCCAACCCAAGCAGCAACTCTAGGGATGGAGAAAAAATGCTGAAAGTCTGTGAAACATTAAATAAATAAAGTCACTTAAGATCGAATACCAACTATGTACCCATGGGGTGGGGGTGAGATTTATGAATTATATCGGTGTTGTTATTTGGGACAACATTTTATGATCTTAAAATATTTGAAAATTACAGAAAATAGATAGTTCAATTCAAAGCTAGTTTTCAAAGAGACAGTGGTCTTCTTACCCAGGTGGACAGTCAAGTTCATAGAGAGCTCTCCGCATGTGCCATTAGCTGGCTTTGGAACACTGAGCTATAAAGAAATGATTCTCCAAGAGTGCTGCTGAGATCACAAGTGTCAACACTATGTTCAGATATACATATTCTCAGGCCTTACCCAGCCCCACTGAAGTGCAAATCCCAAGAAGTGAGCAATCATAGTGTGGGGTGTGTGTGCGTGTGTATATGTGGTGTATGTGTTTATGGGGTTTGTGAAGCTGTATGTGGGATGGCGTGTGTGTACATATACATATATGAAAGTATGTATATGTATAAACACTCTGTGTGTGTGCATATGCGTGTTTATGCATGTCTGATCACAGATACCAGACGAGTACATTGACTACCTTGATTTGTCCAGCCTCTACCCTCACAGTATCAGGAATAGAGATACATATATGTCCATGAGTGGCTTTTACATGGATACTGAAATCCAGACACAGCCCCTTGTGCTTGAGGAACAAGAGCTTTTATTTGAGAGGCATCCCACCTGCACCTCAGAGAATCATTCTTAACATTACCATTCTTCTGTAGGTTCTGAAGCATCTCTGTTTGGGTCACAATGATGTATGACACCCCCCATGTTCCCACTTAGATCTAAAACAGTAATTATGAGCAGAGTAATTCACGGAGGATCTAAGCATCCAGAGGAAATCTAAGGTGCTGATATTCGACCTATCAGTATGTAACAATGTTCATCATGGAGATGTGGAAAATTCTAGAAGATGAAAGAGTAGAGGGGTTTGTGATATTATAGATTGAGGTACCAGCACGAGTGCCGAGGTAGGAAATGTACAGTTTAATCATCATCCGAGAAGAAATCACGACATGGACAAAGATGGAGTAGACTTGGTTGAGTAGGAAAGTTAGTCTCAGATACATAATACTAGCTGTTATGCTCTCAATGTATTTATTATTATTCTTTGGATTAAACTAATCATATACAGCTAAGTTTCTGAAGGAGATGCTTTTAAAATTAAGGAACACACATTAGAAACTGCAAGAGCAGTCAAGAATAGAGTGTTGTTAGCAGTGTATTCAATGAAGGCACGCTCACCCAGACAGTCGAGAAGAATAGCCTTATGTGCCCGTCCTAGGACAGCAACTGGGAACAGGCTCATGACTTCAAGATACCCAGGAGCTTATGCTGAATCTTGTGAAGACTCTCTCACAATTGGCTTCTTCCTTTGCAATGACTCAAAATCCACTCTAATGCTGTCTTATACTATTGCTTTTCCAGTGTTATCTTCGTGAAAACCTTATTCAAGCTAACAGAAAAGGAAATCCATAATTCCTCCCAAAGCCTAATGAGTCTGCAGCTTAAGGCATTAAGAATTACTTCTTTCAACTAATGACATTTTAGCTGAGCTGGCATTAGCTTAGCTTCTTGGGTTTTCTTTCCTTCTTTCATATTCTTAATACTCTCAACAAAAGTTTCTAAAATCCATTCTATTATAGAGGCAGGAAAAATTAACTTTGTGACTACGCATTCTAGAATTCCTCAAGAATGAGAAATATTTCTAAAACTCTTTAGAATAGTTCTTGGGCCTTACTACAACTGCCTTGTATCTCTAGCTGACCAATGCCTTTGCTTGCTTGTTTTTTGTTTGTTTGTTTTGTTTTGTTTTGTTTTACAGATGGTTCCAAAGAAACACTTCATTCAGTCTTTGACCTGATGGGAAGCCACTCCTTCTACTTCTGCTAGAAGTAGTTTCTGATGTGAAGGGAGCATGCGCTTTTCGAATATTAGGTCCGACTTTTTGGAGAAAGCTGACAGGGCTCTTGCTCTACCCATGCTGTCTTAATATTTCCTAGACATCCATTCATTTGCCTTCTAGAGTGCACTTCAGGATGTACTCCCCAACAACAGGCACCAGGACACACTGAAACACAGTCACGTTAGATTTCTTCCACACAGCTTCTAAACACCAAGATTCAATAAAATGATAGATTTAGAAAGAATCCACGTCTAGGAAATACTCAGCGAATTTTATTTAACACCTGGGAAAAGGGATGGCACTATAAAGTTCAAGCAAAGGAACTTAAGAAATTTTCCATGAAACCTTTTACAACTATGTGAAAATAAGAGAAACACCATTAAATATTAGTGGAAATTGTGTAAACCTTTTGTGACATAAGGAAAAGGCTTAGAAAATGATCATAACTATTAGTAAGGCAAGATTTTACCCCCACCCCCAAATGGCTGGTGCCTATTATCAAACCATATGCAGAGGGGAGAATAAAATGTTTAATAAACCTATGGAAAATTGTGACATCTCACTGGGAATCACAGTGATCACATCACCAAACACAAGATGCTGTATGTAGGATATATCACTAAATACCAAGCACTTACATTTAGTGTCCAGAAATGTTTTGGCTTATGAAGCAGAGTATTTGATAAGCCAAAGAGATCCCTCCCCATCTTCCTTCCTCCCTCCCCCATGCCTTCTTTCTTCTCTTCCTTCCTTGTTCTGAAAATGATCCCAAGACCTTCTTTATAGTAATGAAAGTTGTAATGGATGGCTTGGAGAGGAATTTGAATTTATATAGCATTAGGTGCTATTATTCCGCTTTTGCATTATTATTATTGCATACTGTATAACTTACAGTATCCAACTGATCTCCCATCTCCATGAACCTTTAAACGGGGTCTTGGAAACAGTGAATTGTTAATCTGCTCTATAACTCTTAAGATACACTCAGAAATAAGGTGAGCTGTAAATATTTTATGCCACACTGCAACGACTGCAGACAAAAACCTCTCTGATATTCTGCATCTGTCCTTCTTTTGGTAGTCCTGATTGAGCCTGACAGGGTTTCTTCCAGATTGCTTAGGATCACACCTGTGCACATCGGATCTGATGCCAAGACACACGGAGTCCCTCAAGGCACAGATGAATAGTAGCATGTACACAAAACAGCCTGAGTTCCATGGTTTCCAGGTTCAGAAGTAAAATTTTACACTATTTTTGTATCTTCTCTATCAGCTGGGATAGAAAGGCAGAAGTTGAACTCATGGCCCTGAATACACATGTTCTTCCACTGAGTAATACCCCCCCCCAGACAATTGCTATTTCTTAATATTGCCCTCATCATGTAAATACTAAGTGAAGAATGTATCAGGAAGACTTATTTGTAATGTGGGAGCAAATCAGCTCTAACAGAGCACCTCTTAAAGGCAGTGTGCAGCCGAAGACAGTGATTTTTGTAATACTGTGATCCTGCAGATTCTAGGTTCTGTGATACAATCACACTCAAACTCCTTAAGGAATATGGCACTGCATTTCTATGTCTCCAAAATTTCTATCCTATTCTTGAATCAAATGCTACATGAAGACACAAACAGTATTAGATCGGTTATAAAAATAACACAGTCAACACTGGCCCCAGTATCATGGAGCCTAACTGGCTGACATAGGAACAAGTAGACATTAATTAGTTCGTTTGCTTTTTGTTTTGTTGGGAGGGTGCTGTTAAACTGTACTCTACAACATCCATTCTGTGGTTTTGAAGTCAGGCAAGTGGCTACCTTTGGTGTTAATTTTTAATATACAGGACCCTTGGGTCATAAGATCTGATTATTTTTTGTTCTTCCATTAATTACTTAGATGCTTTCAGTTTCCAAAAATTTACATTGCCATACATTTTGTGAATGCAAATTATATATTAATATTTCTACATACAAAACAATATCCTTCTAATATAAAAATGAAGAAACTGTATTTTGATTTTTTTTTCCTCTGCACTAAACAGGGGTTAGCAATGTTTAGTGATTTTGTTTGTTTGTTTGTTTGCTTGTTTTGAGACAAATGCTTTCATTTTCACCAAAGGAACTCACATGTTCATTCCCCAACAGAACACTTTCTCCCATGGTAAGACACATGGAAAAGTGTGAGATCTTTAGTTGGTCTCCATGGAAACTAAAGTCTCATTCATAACGGATGCCTGATTTATTATCTCAATAGTCTTCTACATGTTTTATCTCGAATGACTTTCTATGCTTCAGATGCAGCACCTTGGGGAAACCCCCCTTAATCTCTTTAGTCTGGCAAAAGATGAAGATGCCATGGGTCTCTTACTTATACAGGGAACTGTCAGACATCTCATAGAAAAACACTTCTGAAAAGAAGCTTGTCCAGAGACGGACTGACAGATGGGAAGGGAAAGACAGACTGATTCTTCAGGCACCCATTCCCTTCTAAAGCTAAGTCTGGCTGAGCCTCAAGGACAACATAGGTCAGAATTGTTCTGCCCTGTAAATCCTTCTTCATTTCCACTCTGCTAGGCTTTGGCTTGAGTTGGTTTTCTAGCCCTTAGAAACAGAAAACTCTAGGTAATGCTTGCAGGGGTTCTTATTTTTCTACACATGGCTCATGAGAATGTGGGTTATGCAGGAAAAGGCCCTTTAGGAATGCCAAGTGTTGCTTGGACTGGATGCTGGGTCCCCCAGGACATAAACCAAATTAGAAATCTGCAATGGCATCTTTCTACAGATGCATTACAATGATACACTCAGAACAGAATCCCCGGACAGACATTTCACACTTCATTTCATAAGCACAAGAGGCAGAGGTCTTTTCCTTGACTCTTTGAAAAACATGTTTTGCTGTAACTAAAGAATTTGCAGAAGTTAACACTTTGCCCAGACTGAACTCCTGCTGTTGTATGAAGGACCCTAAGCTTTCCTCTGGTGGCCATCGTCCTCTGTCGGCAGAAAAGTGATGTTGAACATTCCCTCCGCTACCATCTCCATGTTTCCTCTGCTTTGCTTTTGCCCATGTTTCTGAGACCATAGTCTGGTGACATATATTTATTGATGTTGAGATGTATGTATCTTCCTCTCTCAAACCAGAGTTTCTAGCTGGCACCCTACCATAGTGTCACACCAGGTCCCTCCTGGAAGCCCTACTCTCAGCTCTTGCATTCATCCTTAAAGCTCTCTGGCCCAGCTTTCCTGCCCCCTCTGTGGCTACACCTCATCTGAGCTGATGCTTCTCTTCCTTCCCTTGAATAATTCTCCCAATCACTGCCTCCCAGTCCTTAGTTTTGCCTGAATGTTATCTTTCCTAGATTTTCAGACACTGTGAAATCTAAGAATATCACAAAATTTTCAGGAAAATGGATGGATTTAGGATGTATAATATTAAGTAATATCACACAGTCTCAGAAATGTATGTTCTCCTAATATGAGGATTGCAGCCTGTAATTACAATGTGTATGCATATGTATGTATATATAATCATATAATATACATAATTATATACATATTGGATATAACATATTGTTAATAATATATTAGGTATTATATATACTATATAAAATATAACATGTAATGTGTAATATGCAATACATATATAATATGCAATAGGTAACATGTAACATGTATGTACACAGACTATTAGCTGATAAGGAATGAGTGATGGACACAGAGGACATGTGAGGAATAAAGCTAACTGCTTTTCTAGTTTCAACTCTATCGTGATTTTTCTTCTCTTGTGGTAGATGACTACATAAAAATGTAATTGGTAACAGAAGTGTAAAACACTATGTGGGGCTGCGTGGCTTAAAACATCCACACTCACTGGACGGAGGCTCCCTGAGATGTAGAGTTTGAACAGGGCAAGTGCTTGCGTGAGTAGATTCCTTAATTTAGCATTGTGATGTTTTTATTTATAAATTCATTACAATATGGCAATTTTTAATTAAAAAATAGACACTAAAAATATTTTCTCAGAGGTTAAGAGTGCTGACTGCTCTTCCAGAAGACTTGGTTTTGATTCCCAGTGCCCATATAACAGCTCACAACCACCTACATGTAACTCTAGTCTCCGGGGAATCTGACGCCATCTTTTGGCCTTAGTAGGCAATAGTTATGCACATAATATGCAGACATAGAACAGTCATATGTATAAAATAAATACATTTGAAAATGTATTTTAAACCTAAAAAAAAAAACCCAAATCTATAGATTTAGCCTAAATTTCTTCTTTCTTTTCAGACTTAATGTAAATCATTACACTATGTCATTGGGTCTTAAGTTTAAATGTCTAATGGGTTTAGTTCATTTTTTATTACTCTAATGAAATTATACTTTTTAAAGAAGAAGGGCTTGTTGGATCTAATTTGGGAGGCAGAAAGTACAGGATCATGTTGTTCCATCAAGTTTTCCTCTGTTTAGGAACCCATTGGCTGTTACCATTCGGAAGCATCAAGGCAGAGTTAGGGAGGGACAAGAATGATATTCTATAGTCATATAGGAGATCACAGGGCAGGAGATGCCGGTTTTGCTCTGTTAGAGCAAAGCACTCTTGTGATAACTCAGTGAGGTCCCACAGGAGCTACACTGTCCACACACTGTGTCATAATGACCTGTTCACCCCCACCAGGTTCTACCTTTGTAACTTACAACATCACACACAGTACCAAACTTTCAACACACAAACTTTGGGGGAAATGATCAAACTCTATTCCAGGCCCAGAATGAATGCTCTGTGGTGCCTTTTTTTCCATATCTATCCACCTTGCTCAGTATCATCTCATTCAGTAGCTTCCCCCTTCACCTTTACTTCACACCTGAACCTTGCCCTTTCACGAATCAAATCTCCTTATTTTGCTTCCTATTTGGTCACCAAATTCCCTTTTAGCTTTTAGTATTTCTTTTAGTTTAATGTCTTATCCCCCCTTGGTCTATCTAGTCAGCCTTTGAAACGTCTGTTGTGGTTTCACTGTGAAATTCATACCCACCTCCAGGCTCATGAGGATACTGTCATTGTTTTGAGATACTCTGACACTGTCATTGTTTTGGGAGGTTGTAAGTCTTTAGAACATGGGGTCGATCTAGAAAGCATACACTGCTTGGTGCAGGCCTATGAAGATGACGACATAGCACAGTGCCTTCCTCCACTCTGCCTTCTGATCCGCCAAGATGTTATAAGCAGCCATTGCATGTTTCAATTATCATATTTTTTAGAGTATATTAAAGACATGTTTGTTGGGAAGCTGCTCTCTGGTGAGTTCATGGGGAGGGGGAGAAAGAAAGAAAGGAAGTGTACTTAGAGAGAGAAGAGAAGAAGGAAAGGGAGGAGGAGAAGGGGGTAAAATGTTTGGATTATGTAGGGGAGAAGCACCTGCCTACAACTCTATAGGTGTATACCATCCCTGCCACAATAAATGGCTCATTTGGGAATAATGGGCCAAAATAAATCTTTATTCCCTTCAGTTGCTTCTGTCAGGCATTTTGATCATAATGATGAAGAAAGTAACTAAATTGCCTTCTTTATTCACAAGCTCTAAATGATCGTCATGGGAAACAAATCTCCCATATTGAGTCAGTCATCTGGTTTTCTAAGTTGTTCAGATTACCATGGGTGTGCACCATAGTCCTTCCTGGTGCTTCTTAGCTGTGGGCTATGAAATGAATTCTAATTTTCTCTTCTACTGAGGTACAACAGGCGTGTTTACTTCCCTATCCAACATTCATCTCTCAGAAGGAGCCGGGGTGGGGGCATTGCCCAGGAAACCATTCTCTGTGACTTCTGTATTATTTAGTGTTTTTTCTATTGGATTATATTCTAGTTGGGATTCTATTTGTTTAGTGTTTTTTATTTCCTTTTGGAATTTTTTTCCCATTTGTTCACAAGTCTGGCTTTGCTTTAAGGCACAGCTTTCCCAGCATCAGAGGCTGTTGTCTCTTTACCTTTGTGACTAAACTAGAAGTAAAGACTGAGAGATTGCTTCTCCATGGGTTGAACTGAGTTAGAAGACTGGCTAGGTTTACAATACACAAGAGTCCAAAAGACTATGTAACAAAAGTATACCAGAGAGAGACGTATTTATTGGAACCATTTGAAATGGGCCACACATCAGGATCACCAGGGCTGTCATCAGCCCTGATTATTTTCCTCAGATTAATTGACACTTAATGAGGTAGACCTTTTTAGGAGATGTTTTATTCCTCTACTACTTCCATAATTACAGACTGCACTGCTGCAAATTCAGAACTACAGCTTTGTAGTGTGAGAATGTAAGACAGTTTGCTTAGACGAAGCCTTTTCTTGGAGCATGCGTGAAAACTTTAGAAGACACAAATTCATTGGCTTCTTTGTCCAAAATGCAAAATATCTTTTTATCCCTTCATTCTGCTTCTAACATGCTTTAGCACACAGAAACAAAGATGCTGCAGACATTGCTGCAGCAAGCCTTAAGGTGAGAAAGTGCATTTGTTTATAAGTCTCTACCCAGCACCCTGTGTCAAGCTATTGAGACGGGACTCACTCCTCCACTACTGGGTGATAATTGAAAAGATCACACCACAGGAATAGAAAGGAAGGTGATGCTGCGCAGGCAGGTGACACCATCTGCGCCTGAGTCATGGTAACACAGATAGATAAGGAGCTTCCTTGTTTAAGAGTAGTGAGGAGGCTGTTGAGGGTCAGTGTTCAGAAATACAGGCTTACAGAGCCAGGAAAAGCAGATTTCATTTACACAAGTGCATCAAAGCCAAATGAGTCTATAGACTAGGTCCCTTCATCCTTTCAGTACCACTTAGACATTCATGAAGCGCTGGCTAAATAAAAACACTATTTATTTCATTTCTGCTACTCACATGTGAGATAGTGTCGGGACACTAGACTGTGCAGACGGAAAACTGGAACCCAGGAGGAGAATGATTTGTGAGGTGCAGAAACAAGATGAAAGACCAGAGAGTAGACTGCATTCTTACCCACACCAAAGTGTGGCCCTACCAGCAGCAGCAGCACCTCAAAATGCTTATGATAGATCAATTCCCAATCTGTGCCCCAGAATGAAGAGATGAGGAAGTCTGGTCGATGATACAGTGATGTGGGGTAACTTGGCCAACAGGTGATGCTGTTGCTGCTGAAATCAGTACATTATGTTATAACACCATTGTACACAACAGTTAGAGACCTGTAGAAAATTATTGCTGTATAGCACAATTGACTAAAAATGAATGAATTCTGTTTGGTCCTAGTTATAACCTTTTCAAGGTATCAGAAGGGTTCATAGTCACCTAAAAATGAGGATAACCCCCTGTAATAAAGAAAGACACATAGAAGAGATAGTGGTATCAGTATCGAAATGATCCCGAAGTCAGAAAGAGAATAGCCTGGCACGAAAAGGGATTGAGTCCCTACATAGAATGGCTACTGTAGGGAAAGAGCAGGGCTTCTGGCAGTTGCCTCAGTAGCTTCTTTATTCCCAAGATAGCATGCACTTTAAAAGCACGGTGTTAGAACATCCATCTCCTAGATAAGTGGCTCTCAGCCTCTGGGTCATGACCCATTTGGGAGTCGCATATCAGCTACTTACATTATATTTCATAACATAGCAAAACACAGCACAAGGAAACAACTGCATTGAAGGGTTTCAGCATTGGGAAGATATCTTATCTTAACTTCCTTTTGGCCATGGCTCTCCTGCCTCATGAGGAGACATCCATCACTTTCTAAGGATCCTCTGGCCTGAAGAGACAAAGCTATACCACAGTTAGATAGTTAGAATACAGAACGGTCTGATGCTTTCTCACAATCAGAGTGTCTCCGTAAAAAGAAGCCCACACTGCTATGAAGATCATAGAGCACGTACCTTCCCCTACCCCCAACGACTCTTCTCACAAACCTTCACTCATCCCAGGAGAGGCAACCCCTTAACTGGAACTGCAGGACACTGTGGACTTCACCTTGGACCTCAAAACATGGAACATGAAGGTCTAAATGGAACCAATCCTGACCGACCTAAATGGGACCCATCCTGACTTACCTAAATGGGACCCATCCTGACCTACCTAAATGGGACCCATCCTAACCTACCCAGGTTCATCTAATATTTCCTGTAACAATGATAGCTCAGTTTTTGTACATAATTTCACCTTTAAAACACGCCTACCAGCACTAATGCAGGAAGACCTGCATCTGCTCAGTAAAGTTAGCAAGGGCCTGTTATATAATCCACACATTTTTTTTTTTTCAAAAACAAAAATTGGAACATAGGGTCAACTAAAGGGCTTTTTTTTTCTGAAAAGAAAAGATATGTAAAGGAACATGAGTTCATTCATAGCAACCTACATATTTAAAAATCATCTCTTAAAAAGAAAATATAGAAGCCTGTGAAGAAATTCCTAGAAATAATGGTCAGCCTAATTATGAGCATGAGAATCTTCAAATCTCTCTTATCAAAAGGTTGGAGAGAGAAGCTGTGGTCCAGGACAGAGAAGAGAAGAGGGAAGGAGAGGTGATACAGGCAGGGCAACTGATGGGCAAGACTATGAAGCCTGTTAACTGTATCTGAGCATCTGGTACATAGAAAAGCAACTAAGCTGTGCCCACAATGTACAAGGACAGTTTAATGTCCCCAGGAGCATGGGCATGGGAGGTTTCTCTTCTGAAATGTCAGCTCCTCTGGGAAAGAGGAAACCATGTGAATGTCCAAATATCCATTTGATAGGCATGGTTCCTCAGAGGCTTGTGAGAGAATCAGCCACAGCTTAAGAAACGGAGCTGTCCACCATCCCTGGTGGTGCACAGATATTGTGGATGTCAGGACTCGAGTTTGGAATAGCACAAGTATTTGCTGTCCATGTTTTGGTGTGTGGCTACACATAAAGGAACTGGTCACTTCCTTGAATAAATCTTTCTACCAGATTAAGAAAGAAGGTGAACTTTACCTATGCTGATTTTTTAAAAAGCTTCCAAAATGTGCCTTTAATCCTGGATTTGAACATGTGTCACCTCAGGATAACCCAACATTTCCAAGTTAGCTACTTTTCATAGAGCCATTGGTCCCTAAAAGGAGATGATGCTCTGGGAGATGAGAAGAATGCAGAAGGTCCTCGAAAATTGCCCTAAACACAAAATCTTTTCCTCAAAGGACCCATTTTGGCAACTGCCTGCTGAGCTTCATCAACTTCCACTGTTCCCAGGGAAGCAATCTCCTTTCATATGGATTCTTCAGCATAGAGAGCTTTGGGTAGATCCAAAATGGTACATTTCTGGGGCTCAAAATGATCCTGGAGATCCAACCCCCATGCCATCACTGTGGAAAAGAAATATGAAGCAGGTGCTTCCTAGTTGTCAGTTTGTGAACTCTGGGACTTAGCCAAACATCTCCAGACTTCCATCATTGTTGCTTTGGCAGGTAATGCATGCCTGGAGTAGCAGCAATTTAAGATGGTTAATGAAAATGAAGGCTAATGAAGAAAAAACAACAAACATTTAAGCTCAGGCTGAAGTGAAATATGGACCACACATAAGTGAGTTTCCCTTTGTTCCCCTCCAAAGGACAGATAAGACTCCGGTTGTAATAATCAGGCAAAAGTACAGTCAGGCACATCTGCATTGCATAGTTGTTGAACATACCTGCAGCCCTTCAATGGCCAGTTTCAAGATAGAAGGAGTCAGCTTGGAGGCTTGCTTGAAGGAAAAATTACTCCAGTCGATAATTAAAATGAAGCCATTTATCTGGAGCTCGGGATCTTCAATAAGGACTTCCAAGGACAGGAGGATGGCACGAAGGATGTCTGTGAAGGAGTTCCTGCAGCCGGAACAGAAAGGAATGATGTGAGTCTTGATGGCTGACAGATGGCACACTGTGTGCAGTGTCTCTGCTGTCCTCACCCCACCCCTGTGAATCCTTCATGTGGAGTCATACTAAGGTTCTCAATGTTTCTCAGTGCAGACTAAATGACAATATTATTGCTAAACATCCAAAATCAATGCCTCAAAATGGCTAGGATGGCTGCTTCCTCTTAATTTTGTCATAACGCCACCCTTGATTGAATGAGATAGCACTCTTTTGCTTTCCATGGCTCTCTGTATTCTGCTCCCCTTGCATCGCTGTACACACACTGTGGACAGATTATCTGATGTGTGTGTGCACGTGCACACACACCAAAACCCAGAAACAAACAAAAAACCAGGCTCTGATGCCCACAGGACAGGAGCTGTGCTACAGACCTAGGTAGTCTCTTCAGTGCCCAGGTGCTCGGTGACTCTTTATTGAAGAAATGAGTGAAACCTCAATCATGGACCCTTATTTTGATTAAGTATCTTTTATTTCTTTTCTACACTAGAACCTTATAGAGAGTTTAAAAACACCTATGCTATTGCTACTGTGTTTTTAGATCTGACTCATGGGTAGCAGAAAGAAAGAAAGAAAGAAAGAAAGAAAGAAAGAAAGAAAGAAAGAAAGAAAGAAAGAAAGAAAGAAAGAAAGGAAGGAAAGAAGGAAGGAAGGAAGAAAGGAAGGAAGGAAGGAAGGATGGATGGATGGAAGGAAGGAAGGAAGCAGGGAGGAAGGGAGAAAGGGAGGGAGGGAAGAAGGAGGGAGGAAGGAAGGGAGGAAGGAAGGAAGGAAGGAGGGAGGGAAGGAAGGAAGGAAGGAAGGAAGGAAGGAAGGAAGGAAAAAGGGAAGGAAAGAAAGCAGGCAGGAAGAACAACTTATTTTCACTAAAGGTCTACAGGTTGTGATTCAGAAGGGAAATTACTTTGAGTACATCAGTAACTATGACAACGGGCAGACTTGTATACAAAGTAGGACGATAGTCCTCCAGGGTTATGCCTAGGCCTCCACATCACTGGTCCAAATCACTGGCTGACTTTCATTTCTAGAGTTTTCAGAAGGAAATCACAAGGAAATGATGGCAGAAGTACTTTCAAATGATCTTGTTGTTACGTCTAACTGTAACAACAAGATCTAACATGTTGCAAGAGTTTCATAGTCAAGGTCTTTGATGACCCGAAAGGTGTAAACCTGGATGTCATTTGTCTGTAAATTCTGACTTCCTTCATGCTTTCCTTAAAAGCAGAAAGTTCGCTATGTGAATGCACTGTCTAAGGGTTGTACTCCTAAAATGGTCAGTCTACTTTAGAACCCTAATCATAATGCCCTAAGAATTCAGTTTGAGCATCTGTGATGGAATAGGAGGACAGTAACTTGGCACACACGGATTACAAGCTCGGAGTTCTGTTTCACGCTTACACTTATAAGCTAGTGTGCCCTGTCTCTACTTTTAAAGATAATAGTTGGAGTGAGGGGGCTAGAAATGTGCTACATGTGTTGAGAGGGATTGATACCACATGCTCAGTCTGGAAAGAGTGTATGAAGAGAGGATGGTTTGGGGTAAGCCTTGAAGTGAAGTTGCTTTGGATGAATAACTCAAATGATAGAGAGTGGAGTCTTTTAGGGAATAAAAATAAAAAATAAACATCTCACTCAGTTCCTGCTATCAATGTCAAGTTATCTCTGTTATTATGCTAAAACTTCCCTTCCCTCCATAAACCTACTTCCCTACGTAATGACTACATATGTTAGACCTGATGTATGGGGACAGAGAAGCATGCAGAGCTACCCACATAGAACCCTCAACTGTGCAAACATGATGCTCATAGACCTGTATGACCTCTAGATGGAAATGGTGGCTTTTGAAGATTATTTTTTACCGTTATTGTTTCTTCTAAAACCAATGTCTATTTTAGAGAGAGTGTAGTCTTAGAAACATAGGGTAAGGTAAGGAGCTAGTTTTGATTGTGGCTTGGATTGAGGTTACCAGACAATTTATGTAAGTCAGAAATACAGCTTTGACTTGTGAAGAAATATTGATTTCAGGGGAACATGGAACCAAAAACTATATGTTTAGGGGATTTCAAATGCTAATTTAGAAAGATCTGGTGATGAGCTGGAAATAACCATTGGGGTACCTGGGAATCTGAGCTTACAGCACTGAAAGTGAAGGAAGAAGAATTAAATAAATCATGAAAGGTTAAAAAGATCAAGGCAGGATGGTTTAAGACAAAGAAGAGGACATTTGAATGCAAGATAAACTTCATTAGGAGTGCCTAGCCTTTGAGGTAACCATGGCATGTTAAAAACAAGCTACTGTGTGTGTGTGTGTGTGTGTGTGTGTGTGTGTGTGTATTCCATTCACAGATCCAAAGCTAGCTCCTGGGCAGGTGCATGAGTGTGATCTGCCAGGAGCCATAGTGGTGAAACTTGAACCCACCACTACATCAGGTGTTTCACTTTCCCGGCTGAACTTCAGGGCACAGGGAGACCAGATGGCACAGGTGTTATGAGGGTTCATTGCTAAAGAATCCTTGCTGCTTACCTTTGCTGGAAATAAACCCTTCGTTTCCTGCATCCTTGGCTTCCTCATATAAATCCATTGCTCCACCCCCTACCACCACCCTGGTCCTCTTTCCTTTTGGCAATATGCTTCATTTGTAAAACACTCCTGGTATCTGAAAATTAAAATAGCCATTAAACTGAGTCATTTATGTAGATAATCCACCCTGAAAGATTTGGAGTGTAACTGGCACTCCATCAACACTGGCTGAGCATGTCGACTCCCTCCAAAGGGTAGATAGAGTAAGGAGGCGAGTCATCACTCAGAGCAGAAAGTTGGGGACACAGCCAGAGCCAGGGTACCAATATCTCTGATATCTCCAGAAAGAAACCATCAGTAACATTTTTTTTTTTGCTATGGTGTTAAAAATGGTACTTTATTTCTAGAATTGCCCTCCCCCTACCACATCCTACCATCAAAGCAATAGTGAGGCAGACACTAAACACACTTCATTTGAAGGACATTTCCCAAAACAGATGACCACTATTTCTCACAGTTGTGAACTGTGTCAAAGCACAGGGAAATTCTGAGCAATTGTCACAGTCAAAGGGACTCTAAGGAACATGACAGCCAAATATAACAGTTTCTTGAGTGAAAAATGAGACAGAATTAAAAAAAAAAAAAAAAAAGAACCAAGAAGATCTGAAGTATGTGTGGATCATAGTGAAAAATAATAGCTGAATTTAGTTATTTCGTTGTGACAAATGCTGCCACCTGATCTCAGATGCTAAACGCAACAAACCAGTTTCATGCAGAATACCAAGTGAGTCTCTGTGGCACCCTCACCATAATTTGTAACTCTAAAATTGTTGCTAAATAGGGTTGTTTTTTTTTTTCTCAATAAAATAGACCTGCTGAAACTTGTAGCCTTTTGCCTTGTGTCTGCCCGCTCGAAAATCATTGCTAGGCAAACAAAAATGGCCATTAACAATTCAGCCTAAGGCAAACATGATTGGTAGAACAGAAGCCATTTTGAGTGTCTTCACCAGATCAACTGAAGTAGATATAGGTTGTTTAACTCTGACAACCCAGAGGAAAAAGACGACGTTTTACCCAAAGTCACAGTTAGTTCAGAATATGTTAGCGTGTGTCTCAGGATGAAATAACCAATAAAGAGGAGTATTTACATCTCATTCATTCACTCCATAATTTGCATAGCTTTTGTAATCTCAGAATTTAGTACGACACTTTTTTTAACTTCCTATGAAAGCACCATGTGAACTGTAAATTGCCAGTGAAATGCAAGGAATTACCCTAAAAAGAAAATCTTTTGGAATTTCCCCATGAGAATTTTAGTTGACTAGTACTTAGTGGGTTTTCACAGTATCTTCATCATCAATACTGAGACACCTAGAGACTATGAATGCAGATTATTTTTAAGGGTGTCTTGTGTTTGTAGTTTTATTGTTGTTTAATATCACCATTTATGGTTTTAAAATCTAATACAAATGGGAAACAAAACTGTGTAAAATAGGGTTTGCCAATTAGAAGATGTTTAACTTTTAAGAACTGACTCATTTCTTTCAATCTCATTCTAAGATTTGAAACCCAGAGCTTGTACTATATCAGAAAAAAAAAAGAGGTCATATTTGAGCAGATGACCATTTATGGGTTAGGTTTAGATTATAAGTAATAATTATTCATGGGGGAAAATAGTACAGTTCTCATCCACTTCCATAACCACAATGCATATTCCTGCAGTAATCTTTTCATTGTAATAAGAAGTCATGAATATTTGTAAAGTTCTCATGTCCATCTTAATATTTACCTGTGTGATTAAATATTTACAAATGTCTCCCTTAAGAATTTTAAAGGTAGCTTCTACCTCACCAGAGGCCACCCCAAATAAAACAACCCCCATCTCACCCATAAATACCCAGCATAACTCCCACTGCCCCTCTGCTCTGCATCAACATATCCTGGCACACACTTTATGGAAGCCAGAGGTCAGGCCAGCTTCTCGAACCCCAGTGATTAGGACAGCTTTCTGAAAACCAGGCAGAAAGCTCATAGCATGCAAGAAGCCTGGCCAAGATTCTTGGTCAAGTACATAGTCCAACTCCAGGCCCCAACTTTGCCAGCAAACTTCTATTGGAACAGAGGCATAGCAGACCATTAGAAGCCCAACACTCAAACTGGGCTGATAGCCTCTACTCAGTCACCAGTCAATCCAGCCAGAAGACCCGGAAAAAAATAGAAACCAAGGAAGAAAATACTCATGCAACAAAGACAACCACAGAAGTCAGCAGCTAGACCTATAATCAATCCAAATCCAGATGCCTAAACATCAGTGTAAGAAAATAATCGACAACAGCAATATGTTACCACCAGAAAACAGTTATCTTACTACAGCATGCCCTGAATATTTCAACACAACTAAGTCACAAGAAAACAATGTTAAAACCAACTTTATAAAGATGTTAGAAGTCCATAAAGAAAAAACTGAATAAATCCATTAAAGAAATTGAGAGAAAGACAATCAAAAGATTAGAGGAAATGGATAAATACATTAAAGAATATCAAGGAAGCCCAGAAAAAAATAAACAGTTGAAGGAAATAAATAAAACCATTCAAGACATTAAAATGGACAAAGAGGCAATTAAAAAAAAAAAAAGAAACCGAGGGAATTCTGAAAATGAAAACATCTGGGTAAGTAAGGAGGAACTATAGAAAGAAGCAACCCAAGCAAAGTTCAAGAAGTGGAAGAAATAATTTTAGGTGCTGAAAACACACATACAAAAATAAAGTAGATGCATCAGTCAAAGAAATGTTAAATCAAAAAAAAAAAAAAAAAAAATTCCTGAAACACAATATCCAGGAAATTTAGGAAACCATGAAAAGACCAACCTAAGAATAATAGGAATAGAAGCTGGTGAAAGTTCCTAGCTCAAAGACCCAGAAAATATTTGTAACAGAATCATAGAAGAAAAAATTCTTACTAAAAGACATGTTTAGAAAGGTTCACGAAGCTTAATGAACACCAGAAAGATTGAACTAGAAAAAAAAAAAACACGTCCCCTTACCACATAATAAAACACCAAACACAAAGAACAAAGAATATTAAAAACTGAAAGAGAAAAATGCCAAGTAACATATAAAGACAGACCTATTAGAATTAGGCCCAACTTCTCAATGTAAAATCTAAACAACAGAAGGGCCTGAACAGGTGTGCTGTAGATGTGCTGTAGGCATTTATGCCAGGCCAGATTATATATATATATATATTCTGGCCTTACAGAATGTACTGCAAGAAAAACTATAATCCAGGGTGGTTTACTACACCCAAGAAAACACAGACAATAAATCAATAAATAATCTCACACCAGCATAACCTAAAAAAAGGAAACAAACAAACAAAAAGAAAACACTACCAGCAACTACAACAAAATAACAGAAATTAACAATCATTGGTCATTTATATCTCTCAATATAATTGAACTCAATCCCCCAATAAAAAGACCCAGATTAACAAAAAGGATCTGAAAACAAGTTTTGTTCTTCTGCTGCATACAAGAAGCACACTTCAACATCAAACATAGATATTACCTCAAAGTAAAAGGATAGAAAAAGATTTTTCAAGCAAATGAACCCTTGAAGAAAGCTGATATAACTACTCTAATATCTAACAAAATAAACTTCAACCCAAAATTTATCAAAAGAGATGGAGAAAAATGATCCATATTCATCAAAGGGAAAATCCACCAAGATGATATTTCAGTTCTCAACATCTATGCTCCAAATGCAAGGCACCCACATTTGTAAAAGAAACATTGCTAAAGCTTGAACTACACACTGAATTTTACATATTGAAAATATTGTGATTTTAATATTCCACTCTCACTAGTGGACAGGTCATCCAGACAGAAACTAAATAGAAAAATATTTGAACTAGCAGAGCCAATTTGAATGAGCCAAATGGACCTAACAGATATCTACAAAACATTTCACCCAATCACAAAAGACTATATCTTCTCAGCAATTTATGGAACATTCTCCAAAATACCACTGTATCCTATCAGACCACCACAGATTAAAACTGGGTTCCAACAGTGACAGAAACAACAGAAGAACTTCAAAGTCATGGAAACTGAACAACTGTACACTGAATGACTACTGGTTCAAAGAAGAAATAAATAAGGAAAGTAAAGACATCCTAAAATTCAAGGAAATAAAAGCATAACATATCTCAACTTATGGGATATGATGAAAGCTATTCTTAAAGGACAGTTCATAGCATTGGGTGCCTTTATAAAGAAATTAAAGATATCTCTTACTAGCAACTCTATGGCACACCTAAAAGGTCTAGAACAAAAAGAAGCAAACACAACCAAGAAGAGTATACTATAGCAAATAGTCAAACTGAGTGCTGAAATTAATCAAATAGAAACAAAGAGAAGAACAGAAAGAATCAATGAAACAAAGGATTAGTTCTTTGGAAAAAATTTGAAAGTATATTTAAATCACTTCCAAATCTAATTGAAAGACAATGAGAAAATATCCAAATTAATAAAATAAAAATCAAAAGGAGGACATAGAAGACACTAAGGAAATAAAAAAAGGAATCAGGTCATACTTCAAAAACCTGTACTTGATACAATTGAAAAATCTAAATGAAATGGACAATGCTATTAATAGATACAACTTACGAAAGTTAAATCAAGACCATATAAACAATTTAAATAGCCCTATAATGTTAAAAAAAATACAAGGTATCATTACATATCTCTCAACCAAAAAAACAAAAAACAAAAACAAAAACAAAAATAAACAAAAAACAAACAAACAAAAACAGGGCCAGATGGTTTTAGCACAGAATTATACCAGACTTTCAAAGAAGAGCTAATAGCAATACCCCTCAAACTATCCCACAAAATAGATATAGACAGAACATTGCCCACTTAACTTTATGAGGCCACAGTCATTTTTATACCTAAACCACATAAAGGTTCAACAAAGAAAATTACAGACCAATTTCCTTCATCACCATAGAAGCAAAAATAC
Organism: Micromys minutus; assembly: GCF_963924665.1. Lineage (NCBI taxonomy): Eukaryota > Metazoa > Chordata > Mammalia > Rodentia > Muridae > Micromys > Micromys minutus. The sequence continues at coordinate 14,492,629 of NC_137961.1, read as the reverse complement.
TTAATAAAATACTTGCAAACTGAACAAAAAAAAAAAAAAAAACTCATAAGAAAAGATCGTCTGCATGATTAAGTATGCTTTATCCCAGAAATGCAAGAATGTTTCAACATATAACAATGTGTTAATGCAATGCACCATATAAACAACTGAAAGGAAAAAAACCACACATGAGATCATTGGATGCTGAAAAAGTCTTTGACAAAGCCCAACATCCCCTCATAATAAAAGTCTCAGAAAGATCAGGAATACAAGGAATATACACAAACATAAAAAAGGCAATTGATAGCAGACCTATAGCCAACATCAAATTAAACATAGAGAAACTCAAAACAATTTTGCAAAACTTAGAAACAAGACAAAGCTATCCACTCTCTATATCTGTTCAGTATAGTACTTGAAGTGCTATCTGGAGAAATAAAACAATTAAAGAAGATCAGGGGGATTCAAATTGGAAAGGAAGAAGTCAAAGTATTGCTACTTGCAGATGATATGATAGTATACATAAGGGACCCCAAAAGTTCTACCAAGAAAGTCTTATAACTGATAAACACCTTTAGTGAAGTGGCTGGACAAAAGTTGAACTCAAGAAATTAGTAGCCCTCTTGTAAACAAATGACAAAGGGGCTGAGAAAGAAATCAAGGAAACAACACCTTTCACAATAGCCACAAATAATAGAAAATGACTTGTGGTATCTCTAATCAAGCAAGTGAAACACCTGTATGATTAAAACATTAAGTCTTTAAAGAAGAAAAGCAAAGAAGATATTTCAGAAAATAGATGTCTCGTCCACTTATCAGTAAGATCAATATAACATAAATAGTCATTTATCAAAAAGCAGTCTGTGACTCAACACAATCCCCATTGACATTCAAATACAATACTTTACAGATCTTGGGAGAATAAAACTCAACCTCATATGAAAAAACAAAACCCCGGGATAGCTAAAAAAATTTTCTACAATAAAAGAACATCTGGAGTTATCACCATTCCTTATTTCAGTAACTGCGTGTTATTGGCATAAAAACAAACAGGTGAGTCAATGAAATTGAATAAAAAGCCTAGAAGTGCATTCATATGAGTATGACACCTGACAGTTATAAAGAAGCCAGAAGGCAAACAAAACAAAACTAAGCATTTTCCATTTATGTATTTATGTATTTATTTATTTATTTGTTTGTTTGTTTGTTTGTTCATCCATCCATTCATCCATCCATCCATCCATCCATGCATCCATCCATCCATCCATCCATCCATCCATCTATCTATCTATCTATCTATCTATCTATCTATCTATCTATCTATCATCTATCTATTTACTATACATCCCAATATCAGCCACCCCTTTCTCCCAGTACTACTTTACAGAGATCATGTTCTTTAACCCCCCTTCTCCTCTGAGAAGGAAGAGCCCCACCTTCACCCCTTATATCTCACATCCCCCATCTGCAGCACATCAAGTCACTGCAGAACTAGGCACATCCTCTCCCACTGAGGCCAGACAAGGCAGCACAGGCAGGAGAATGGAATCCACAGGCAGGCAACAGAATCAGGGACAGTCCCCACTCCAGTTGTTGGGGGCTCTGCATGAAAACCAAGCTGCACATCTGCTACATATGTCCAGGGGTCTAGATCTATCCAATGCCTGCTCTTTAGTTGGTGGTTCAGTCTCTGGGAGCCCTCAATTATCCAATTAGTTGATTCTGTTTATATTCCTGTGGAGTTTCTGTCCTCTATGAGTCCTACAAGCCTTCCCCCAATGCTTCCTCAAGATTCCCTAAGCTCCATCTAATGTTTGGCTGTGAGTCTCTGCATCTGTTTCCTTCTGCCGATGGGTGCAGCCTCCAGGGGGCAGTTATGCTTGGCTCCTGTCTGCAAACACAACAGGGTACCATTAATAGTGCTAGGGATTGGTTCTTGCTAATGGGATGGGTCTTAATTTGGGCCAGTTATTGAAGAATCCAAATAGATCCATATGTACCACCCTGCACAAAACTCAAGTCCAAGTGGATCAAAGACCTCAATGTAAAACCGCATCCATGAAATCTAATAGAACAGAAAGTGGAAAACAGCAAGACAGGGGTAGTGCAATCACAAAAATCTCAACAATGTGGTTCCTTAAGCAAGACCAGAATGATGAAACCACCAGTTAACATGATGGTGTAGATAGGGAAAGATTCCACAAGGCCAAACATAAACACAGAGCTACAGGCAGTCAGTGGCTATTAACAGGAAACTCAGTCTTCTCCAGACACACACCTCATGATGGATGATCCAATCCCAAAGTCACCTCTAAACATATACACTCAAGAGCAACACTAAATGAGCTCAATCTGATAAGAAGGAAGTGTGCATATGCAACAGAATAATTATTTTAAAAGGTCATAAATTTGGAAGAGAGGAAGAGCACCGAGAAGAAGTTAAGAGGGAAAGATGGAAATTATATAATCACAGTATGAAATTCTCGATACTGTAGTGGTTTTAGTAGGAATGGCCTCATAAATTCATGTGTTTGAGTGCTTGGCCATAGGGATTGGGACTATTAGGAGGTATGGCCTTGTTTGAGGAAGTGTGCCACTTTGTAGATTGGCTTTGAAGCCGTCTATGCTGATTTCACCCAGTGTAGAAGAAAGCCTCTTCCTGGCTGCCTTCAGATCAATATGAGAACTCTCAGCTCCCCCTAGCATTATGTATGCCTTCACAATGCCAAGCTTCCTCTGAAGCTGAAAGCCAGCCCCAGTGAAATGTTTGTCTTTCTAAGAATTGCCTTGGTCATGGTGTCTCTTCACAGCAATAACCCAAACTAAGACAAATGCAAATCTTAATTTTTAAAGCTTTATATGAAAAGGCATAAAATGACACTAAGCAATATCACGATAAAACTCTGCTAACAAGAAAATAATAAGGAAAATGGCCCTTCATTAATGTAAAGCAAAGGATAAAAACACGTTTCTGCAGACCACCCTGGCAGTTTTTCTGTCTCCTTTATAGCCAACAGAAATCACAATGTTCACACCTGCCATTCAGAAGTACTCTAAATGAAGCACTTCGATTCTAGCCTTCTGTTTACTTCTTGGAATGTGTTTAAAGAACAATAATACAAATTGTGTGTGGGGGGTTTGCACATGCATGTCATGCAAGATAACTTCACTTATGGTTAACTTTCCTTTGGTTTCAATGGAGACCGGGTGGGAAAAAAAAAAAATGCAGTATTGCATCACATTTAGTCCTAGTCTTACAACTCTTCCTGAAATTTCAGAAAAGGTAGTGGATATTAAGTGCATTTGCCCACTTGAAATTTATTAGTCTGCCCAATGCATAATAAGGGCATTAGCTCAGTAGTTAGTCAATGTCTTTTACTTCATATAAAACTGCTTTCCATACTATACATTCTCAGTAAGGTTTTCCTCCTCTTGATGCTCCCAGATCCCCCCCCCCCCCAGCTTCCCACCAACCCAACTCCATGCCCTTTCTTTCTCTCTCTCTCTTTTGGAAATAAACAGGAAGTGAACAAAAACAAATCAAACAAATCAGAAATGTTTTAAAAAGAAGAAACGTCCATACAGATGCACACACAGGTATACACACACCAAAAGAACAAACACTACACCCATAAAACACAAGATCTATTTTATATAAACCATAATATACAAGCAGAAGCCACCTGTAATAGAAAAAAAAAGGAGCCCAAACCAAAGCAATAGGAGATAAAACTGGAAAACCTGAATCTGTATAAGGGATCAGAAAGCCTTTGGACGTGAAGGGTAACAAGGTCTGAAAAGTATGTTTGAAGTTTGGTGGATTCAGATTCGAGTCATGGTTGCTCCGCTTGAGCTTGGCAAGTTTCTTTCTGCTTAGCTGCATCTCTGAGGGAAGATGATGCTACCCAACACGTTAGAGCTGATGAAGTGAGGCAAAGCCCATGGAACCAGCATAAAGTGACTGGTTCCTTATCCTGCTTGGAAGATCCTAATAAACATAATGGCTTTTAATTTTGCATGAGGAAATGTGGGATCACACAGGAAGTAATAGTGGCTTGCAATCTGCTTGGGGTAATAAAAAGAGAGTTTTCAGAAATTCTTTAGATGGTCCAGGAAGAATAGGAAGGTTCAGACACTGGACTTGAAAAGCAATAGGCAGAAAGAGCTATATAAAAAAACAAGTATGCAGTGAAAACATTGTTCTGTGTTTGGAAGAAAGGCATGGTCCTATGGAATGAAGCAAGCAATTATTAAAAGTGAGCCGGAAATGTGCTGGGATCCACCTGCATTCTGTCTTCTGGGACCGCTCGTAAGTGAGCACATAAGGGGAAAGCATCTGGGCACATAGAGACCCAGACTTGCTCAGCTGGGACTTGAATAGGAGCAGGGTCTAGAGAGAAGCCTAAGTAGAGGGAGATGATGTTGCACTGGACAAGAGCCAGAGGAAATGGCAGAAATAAGAAACACGGAGACAGGTGGGGTTGCAAGCTAATACAACCACTCTGGAAATCTGTCTAGCGATACCTCAGAAAATTGGATATAGTACTACCTGAAGACCCAGCTATTCCACTTCTGGGCATATACCCCAGAGACACTTTAATACACAACAAAGATATATGCACCACAATGTTCATAGCGGCTCTATTTATAATAGCCAGAAGCTGGAAGGAACCCAGATGTCCTTCAGAAGACGAATGGATACAAAAATTGTGGTACATATACACAATGGAATACTACTCAGCCACCAGAAACAATGACTTAACCAAATTCTTAAGAAAATGGCTGCATCTAGAGAAGATCATCCTGAGTGAGATAACCCAGTCACAAAAGAACAGACATAATATGCAGTCACTGATAGTGGGATGCTAACCCCAGAGGCTTGCACTCCCCCAGAAACAACTCACAGACTGTATGAAGTCCAAGAAATAAAGAAAACAAAAAATATACATATATTCACAAAACAAGAAGACTTTGACTATTTCCATGTTGCGTTTTGTTTTGCATGTACTTTACGCTTATTGCAACTAGTAGGTTTTCAATGCATACTGTCAAGCCCTTGAAAAAAATCAAGTACTGACTAAAAAACATATTCACATGGTTTTATGTAAAATTTATTTTAATGTCTGAAAAAACAGTACTGACAAAAATGTATAATTTTAAGCAAAAAATGTTTAAAATCTTTACATTTATCTTTGTTTTGCAAAATAAAGTCGTTTAAAAAAAAAAAAGAAACACGGAGACAGTCCACGGGACTCTCTGCAGAGGTTTGCACAATGATTCCACCGAAGATGAGAGGTGCACCATGAGGCAGGAAGTGAGTCGGAAGGGCTGCAGCACACTATGTTATGTATTAATGTGGCCAGGAGGCATTCCTGTCACAGTAGATGAAAGTCACTGTAAGTCAGCATTGTTCAAGGGAAACTATTTATTGTCCTTGTATCCTAAGTATCTCTGCCTCCGTGGACTGCTCTGTGAGCTCTAGGAAAGTTGAAAGCCTTGTGTACTCCCCTGTAAAACCTAATCAATTACGAGTTCTCTCACAGAGAGGAAGTTCAATAAATAATTGCTCGTGACAGAAGGAAGGACGGGAACTCAAGCAGCAGGCACACATATTTCAAGACACTGCAAACAGACCAAGCCCACGCAGTACTTACGCGGCTGCATTCTCCTAGGTCATTGCTGTCCTTTCTTGTCACTGATGCCTGATGTATGTCTTCTAGAGTTTTTCCTCTCCTGGAGAGATTAGTGGAGAGTGAGGAGCTACCAGGGACCACAGGCACAAGCAGAAGGAAGGAAGCAGGCCTTTCTGATGTGCGTTCCTTGTTTACTTTGTTATACGTCTTTTTCATTTTCTTTGAGTCTGTTCCCAAACCTTTTCATTCCTCACCTGTCACCCCAGTCTCTCAGGTAGCTCAGACTATACGCATGCGCCACCATACTTCCTTGGCTTGACTTTGGTTTTGATTAAAATGGCTGTACTTGCATCCGCACAAGGTTTGTGTGTGGGTGAAGGAGGTCACTAAGCAACCAATACTGTAGAGCAGTTCATAGCAGATGCTTTGTACATGTTTATAGACAGAAAGGCTGGTGTGTCACAGCGTTTTGTTTGACAAGACCCCTTCAGGACACCTGGATCTGAGGACAGGGTAACCTCACTCAGCAATCTTTATTAAGCTGAGAAAATTTTAAAAATAAATGAGTAAAAGCGTCAATGGAAGTGAGCATTCCATCCATTTCTAAAGCAGAGTGAAAAATTGATTTCATGCTTGTCTATTTTGGTAACTCCCTTGGCTGAGAAATATCGTAAAAGTAAGAATTAGGAAGGTTGTCAGGAATGCAAATGAGCACCTCATGTAGTTAAATCAGTACTGTTCTTAGTTCTGCTCAGCCTCTCTGCCTCCCGCTGGAGCTTCTCAAACTAAGGCTTCCCCACATTTATTATCTAAACACACGTGGCCACTCTCCAAGTTCCTCAGTCTTCCTGTACAACCACTGGGAATGAGCTCACAATGAGGAGCTCTGTCTCTTTGTGTGTCTGTGTATCTCTGTCTCTCAGTCTCTGTCTCCCTTTCTCATATACATACCCACACCACCACCACCACAACCACCACCAAGAACAACAAGAGCAGCAACACTAACACAACCACTGCCACTAGCACCACCACCATTAGGTTTACATGTTTCGTCACTGATATTCCACGAAATGTCACTGAGCATTAGATATACCACGAGTATCATATTTCACCAGATCAGAGTCACAAACGTCTTCCCCCCAGGTGGTCACTGGTAGAATTCAGCGAGCATGTACAGATCTAATACTGTGTTTATGGTAAAGTCACTCTTTAAAGTGGCACGGTTCTTTGTCCTGAGTTGATCTGACTCAGAACCATAAAGTCACTTTCAAGGGAAGAGGCCCGATCAAGAGAGAGAAGGCACGTGAGGCAAACACTCATCAGATGCTACCACGGTGCTCGGAGTGATTCCACACTCTGAGATCCTTCCCTCTTGATGACACTTTGCAGTTCTTTGCAATCAGCAATCAGGAGATAGTTTCTCAATGTAACCAATTCTGAAGATAGTGCTTAAGGCAACTCAAATGAAATAGTGCACTAGGAAAATGACCTATCATACAGACTGTCATAGAAGGCACACCAGTAATGAGCCGAGCATATATTGTATCTCATCTCACAATGTTAATTAGTACAGAAGATTTCCTACTGAAAACAAAATCTCCAAAGGTTTGTCCTCAGTCAAGGGATCAATACATTGTGGAGAGTCACAGGACCTAAAACTCAAGAGAAACCCAGGCTCTAAAATTAGTTGTCGATCACTAAATATCTGAGCCCTATAAACTGTAATTCCCACAGTAAGAATAAATAGGCACTGAACTTAGAGACTCTGCCGTCTGATTAAAGTTTACAAAATTAGTGTATCATGTCTCCTTTTAAAAACATCCAGCCTTCTTCTTCAAAAGCCATGGGGTCAGTAGCAATCAATGCATTCATGAGAGACGGCAAGAAGAAGCCACAGGACAGTAGTAGTGTATTTATATCACGGGGCTAGCTTCACAGTCTTCATTAATGAATGCAACTTGTCTGCTGCTTTGTAAGTTGCCACTCCTCAGTGCCTGTATCTTCTTCAGGACACCTTGAGATTCCTGTGACTTTAGCACTCTCAGACTCAGGGTGATGCTGCTCTCTAAGTACACTGTTTATGGGTCAAGGTGCCAGGAAGCAAGTCTGATGGAAGAATTCTTTGTCTTAGCCATCTCTCATGCTTAATACTTCACAAATAACAGCTGTCACCCATGGCTTGGCTATCTCCTGAAATCAAACCATAAGTGCTTTCATAGGCTGGAGGGAAAAAAGTGTCCGGCAAACTCCTCCATTGCTTCAGAAATGGAAGCTTTTTTTTTTTTTTTTTTTTTTTTTTTTTTTTTTTTTTTTTTTTTTTTTAACTGGAAAGACAGTAAATGGGTAGAGGCCAGAATACTGTGACTATGGGAGTTAACTGTTAGGCACAAACATAAATTATCTGACTATTTACATTAAGGCAGGTGTGTGTGTGTGTGTGTGTGTGTGTGTGTGTGTGTGTGTGTGTATGGAATTCATGGAAATCTTAACTTTACCATAAAAATGGAGCCTCCTAGGTACCCACTACACCCAGTTGATCTAAGCAAGTTATGAAGTGTAAAAGTGACAATTTGATTTTTTATACTATTTATTCATCACTTAATTTTGTGTGTGGGGGATTGCATATGTGGAGGAGGTCAGTAGATATCTTGAAGTGTGTGTCTTCTACTCACTGTTGACCATATGGGTTCTCTGCCTTATCTCACGAACCAGTTACTTGGGAGTTCTGTGGCCCGGCTTTCAATATAAAAATTCTAACATAAAATAATGGATGTAGGGCAATATGCCTCATCTGTCAACAGAAAGTGAGCAATAAAACTTAAAGGAGTAGTCAGTGGTTCCTGCCTTAGGAGTGGTGGAATTAGTTCATTTGGGCCCATCAGGTAACTTTCCCCATGGAATCTTTGGTGCCTCTCTGGGAAATTATATTACAGGAGTGGTTAAAGACAACCTTGGTTTCTTTGCTTTAATTACATCATAGATTATCACTGCAAAGTTCTCTAAGCTATTAGAGTCTGGAGTTATTGTTCCTGCCATTTACCCTTCAGGAGACATTGTGAAGCACCAGCAACATTTGTCTTATCTTCAAAATGGGTCCCAAATATTCCACACCCTGAATAGCAAAACAGAAGTGGGAAAATGCATTGCCTATGTGTATAAGTACATCTACATCTTAAATTCTCACAAAAAGAGAAAGTGCATCTTTCGACTTGGGATTTTTTTCCATAGAAGAAATTGGGTGCCTTCACATAACACAATCATAGCAGTTGATAACAGCTGGGAAACAGTAACAGTTTGGGACCTATGTTAGAAGACAAGGAGTTTAGTGTCCAAAAAGAGAAAATGTTAATGTTCTGCCTCTGGAAAATTCTTTCTTAAATTTTCTTTCCTGTTTTAATGCTTGAACGCTCAGGTTGACGTGTCATTGTCTGGTCCATGTCTGTTCATCTAACCACAGAAATACGTTTCCTAACTGTTCACAGAGTCCGTTCCCAAGAGAGAACACTAGAGCCGTCTGTCTCTCTTGTGCATTCAGGAGTCATTGGTTGCTCTAACCTATGTATAATTCGCTGCATCCTGAGACAACATATAAATACTCTAATCGCTGACTACAGAAATTTCAAGGAGTAGGGAAGTATGGAGGTTGGGAATCACGACTTACAGAATAGATTTGCAATTAAAATAGAATGAAGCAATTAAATTTTTATGATAACAGTGACTCTGAAAGGAAGATGGGCTCCTTCCCTCCCCTTTCCTTCCCTCCTCTCTTCCTCTCCCCTTCCCTACCCACTTAGGGTACATCTGCTTCTGTGCACAGAGAGAAAGGGAGTTGCCAGTTTGCACTGGGAATGCTACCAGTATTTGTTGGTGAAGCCAGTAATGAGTAATAACCTGCAAAGTACAAGAAATCCAGAAAAAGATCCCAAATGTCAGTTAACTCTTATCTTAGATAACGTAATGAAGTCCAGTCTCAGATAAGCTCAATGCAACTGTAAGGAACAATTCACTGCTCAGTGGAACAAGGACTGTGGCTCCTGCATCTAGTATCTACTGTTTCTGAACCTCAGACAACAATTCAGGAAGAAATAGTAACTGAAGAGGAGGCTCAGCAAGGTATGGAATCAAGACCAATTCTTCCTGTTCTCCCCATCCATTTAGAGCATTCTCCTCCTTTTTGTAGTATGGACTCTCATCACATTTTAAGTGTTGAGTACATTTTTACTTTATTTTTATCTTTTTTATTAATTATTCTATTTGTGTATATCTCAAATGATATCCCACTTTCTGGTTACACCTCCACAAACCCCCCATGCCATATCTGCCCTCTCCTCCCTCCCCTTTACCTCTATGAGGGTGCTCCTCACCCCACCCACCCTCTCCTGCCCCACCGCTTGAACATCTCCCTATGGGCATCAGACTTCCACAGGACCAAGGGCCTCCCCTCCCATTGACAAGGCAGTCCTCTGCTACATATGTATCTAGAGCCATAGATCCCTCCCTGTACACTCCTTGGTTGGTGCTCCTGGGAGCACTGGGAAGCAGGCTGGAGAGATGGCTCAGCAGTTATGAATGCTGACTTTTCTTGCCGAGGTTCTGACTTCAATTCCCAGCAGCCATCTGTGGCTCACAACCATCTGTGATGGAATCTGATACCCTCTTCTGGTGTGTCAGAAGACAGTGACAATGTACTAAATTTGTGTATGAAACAAATGTTCACTTTCTTAAGGAGACTTCTCCATTCAGGGATTCATATGCTGTTTACCAGAATCCCCACCTTGACGCCCCTCTAAGCCTGTAAACTCTGACTCCAACACCAGCTTTTATGAAGAATTCTGAAAAGCTATTCACTGAGAATATTCCACTGTGGGTAGATAATTGAATTCCTCTTCTCCCTCATTCCATCTTTGAATCCCTAACCAAGTTCTTCTTAGTAAGTGTTCATCTACTCCTTCCTTGTGCTGCTCTGGACAAATGCTCACTTGCTCTTGTTGCTTTCAGAGTCAAATTCAACCTTTCTCTCCTATCATAATAGCCTTGACTCCTACTACACACCTCTTGCATTGTCTTCTCTCTCTCTCTCTCTCTCTCTCTCTCTCTCTCTCTCTCTCTCTCTCTCTCTCTCTCTTTCTCTCTCTACCACTCCTAACAAGTGTCTGGTAAGTAATTTTTTAGAGTACAATAAATGAATATCAAATAGGCAACTCCATGGCACAAGTCCTGTACATAAATATCTCTAAATGGCCAAGTTGGCCTGGGCTGAGACAGAGAAGTTCTCTTTCCTGGGGATGACATCAAGGCATCCCTCATAGATTGTAAACAGTAGAGAATGGATTGTTCTGCCTGACATTAACCCAGAACAGCTTTCCTCAGGGACTGACACCAAGGAAGACTTGTTACGTTTGTTTGGGTTATTGAGCCTTGTTTAGATCTGAGGTCTTCAGTTAACCAATGTCTAAGACAGGAAAGAGTTGCGTTTCTTTGATGATCAGAGTACATTGGCTTACTGCAGTGGTTTAGGATTATATGGGTGAAATAATGGGCCTGGAGGACATCACATGTGCCAAGCTTTCCTTAGCTCTCCCTCACTCACTTCTCCTTATTTCTGGATGCATTGTTAACTCATTTGTCATTGCTGAGAGCCATAACAGAGGCCTTAGGGAAAATCAACTGTAGCGATTATTGTTTATTATCTAAGAAAAGGTCACAGATTTTTCAAAAATCATCGGAAGGATTTTGATGTTCCACATTAAATGCCTTGAAAAGAGAACACAAACATTTCTTACTTCCACCTAATGCAAAAATATCACTAAGAAGACTACTCTTTTTTGTTGCTCTCCAGACTACTTTTGAATCATCATACACAGAGCCTTTTCTTTTAGTATGCAAGGCACCATGTTAGAACACAACCATCTCACAAGACAGTGATTATATAAGCACAAGATATGCCCTCATCCTGGGCGAACTTTATTTAGCTGGCCCTCAGAAGAAAGAACAAGGATATATACCAAGAATAGTATGCACGAGGTACTGTGTATCCCATATTCCACACACGCCATTTCATTCATTCTCACAGCCACCAATTGGAGTGAATATGAGAACACACGAGTACAGAGAGGATGGCCCAATGAGGGACTAAGCGATACATCTGTGCAATAGGACTCTCACAAGCTACCTCCAGTCATCCAGATGAGACATTGGCTTAAGCTAAGTTTGTCTCTCAAACCAGATTTGTCTCTTGGCTGCCTGCCAACCTCTGTGTCTCAAATGTGCTCTCCTTCCTTTTTTTTCTAGGAGACTAAACAGCAGTAAGAAGGGTGCATTGTGTGGTAGATGGATTTGTATTTCTGTTTTAAATGCATGCCCACAAATGCTTGTTTAACCAAGTCTCAAAAGATGTGCCTAACCTAAATCTGACTCTGAGATGCTTCTCTTGGGGGTGGAGGTGGGGGCTGAGAATGAGGATGTGTCAGCATCACCCATGTCCTAAATATAACTTGGGCTTAGCTTTTGGTGATAATAAAGATCTTCTCTTCACCCACTCACAGCAAGCCCTACTCTGAGAGGAAGAACAGGTGGGGAAGATGCTTCTTCTAGAGAAGGATCTGGGCTCCCATTATTTCCTCTAGATCTCAGTCCACAGTGACTCCCCCCGCCAGCTCTTCCAGGACTGTCCACAATGGCTCTGCAGCATGTCCATGTGTCTCAGAGGCTGGAAGATATGTCATCCCCAAAGTTCAGCACAAGCCCAGAGGTAGTGTTCAGTAAACTAGAAGACCAAAGGACAGTTAGTTTAGGAAACAGGACTTAGCCACTGACAACTCTTAAAGGTCCAGCTGGTAAGTGTAACTAAACACAGCATCAGTTGGCTACTGCTGGTCTAGGGAGAACATTGAGCTGGGAATAAAAACTAGTTTATCTCAGGCTGATTATTTATACCTAGTAAGCTTGCTCCTGACTTGAGTAATAAATGTTTACCTGAGTCCAGAGTTCTTTCTAGATCCATCAATCTTTGAAGTTTCTGGTATTATTAATTAGAAAGACCCTTTTTATTTGCATTATGGAAACCATTGCTTTTTTTAGTTCTTGACAGATGTTGGTTTTACAGTCTCTGAACTCAATGCTATGTGTTAAACTCAGTCAGGTTACAAGAAGACATGGTCTTGGAGCTTATTTTTTCAAATGATGATGATTTAATTTGTTTCAGTAAGTACTGATCAACAGGTAAAAATATTTTTAAAGCAAAAGTTATAAACTATTATTTGTACCAATAACATAATTTTGGAAAATGCAAGCCTATGAATGTGGTGTTTTAATAAATAAGAATATAAGTTGAAAGGACTTACATTTTAAATTATGATAATACAAAATTTCAACGTTGCTTGAAATAAATGTAGAAAACTGAGTCTAGAGATATCTACAAATTTCATAGGTTTATTTCAGCCAATCACAGTGTAAAACTGTTAAAAAAAAAAAAAGAGAGAGAAAGAAATACATATGAGCTGAGAGAATCTCCTATTTCTGCCATGGCTCTCTAAGCAACACAGTACTCATCTATTTATGTAGCATTCACACTGCACTAGGAATTGTAATCAGTTAAGAAATGGTTTAAAGACCTGCAAGGATGCACTTGGTCCTTGTGTAAATACCATGCCACTGTTTTACAGTGGCTTTAGCATCTGTGGATTTGGTGTTACTGTCATACAGGCTGAACACATTTTTTGGTTGTAAGTCTGCATGATCATGCTTTGGGAAAAAAAACAAATTAGAATGCCTGGAGTCATAAACAAATATGAACTTATAACTAGAGGACTGACAGTGGGCAGTTGGGAGCAATGGAAGTAAATTAGCTAGGATTTGGACTGGCACACTTTGGAAAAGACACAGAGGGGAGTAAAATATGGCTGACCATGGCCAGTGAAAAGGCGAATGAGGCTGGCACACAGCCCTGGGAGGCCACATTGATGTGACCGGCTGAGAACAACTGACTTAGGGGAGAAGCAAGGCAGCAAGGAGGGAAGCCTGGTTCCCAAGCAGTCAAAGAAGAATTCCTCATCTTCCTCCTTTCCTTTCCTTTTCGGGTTGAGAAGAAAGAGAAAGTTATTAAATTACTGTTTTGAGAGGTACAGATTGGAAGCAAGAATATACTGTCACAGAGGGCGATTCATAATGTGAATAGGTTACCCAGAGATTTCAAATCAATTTCTCTGGTGACCTTAAGATATACAGAGTTTTAGAGCTCTTCTAAAGCTTTCATCTTTATACATGAGACAAGCTAAGACCCAGAGGACACAGCTAATAAATATCAGAGCCACGATTTGAACTTCAGTGTCTGAATATCACTATGGGAAGGGACAGAAAAGATCATAGAATCCCTAGGCAGACAGCAGGGTTTATTCTTGCCAACTTTTTATTAAGAAAATGTCCAGGCAAACAGAAAAGTTGGAAGGATAGTACAACAACACAGTTGGCATTTTATTAAAAAAAAAAAACTGTCAACATTTTGTAGAGCTGCTTAGAATATGTGCATATACATAAACATGCATGTATGTGTATGTGTGTGTGTGTGTGTGTGTGTGTGTGTGTGTGTGTGTGTGTGAATATATATGTGTTCCTGAACTTGTTCATCTTGAACTAGAGTAAGTTCCAAAGGCTAGCATACAATCAGGCTGACTCTTTCTGGAAGAATGTATATATAGACAGTGATGTGTCAGCACTTGAATTCATTGCCCACCCCAACTCGTGGGGAGTAATTTCGAGAACTCTAGCTGAGGAAGTCAAAGGCAACGTCAAAGCTTAGCATCAACTGGTACAAAATGAAATTGTTATGGGCATGGATGAGAGGTAAACCAGCTCCATAGTTAAAAGTGTCAGGGGGAAATATTTTTAACTGACATGAATATGGGTTCATATGCACTTTTAGTCATTTAAATGTGTATATATTTCATCCAATACACTCTTTTTTTGGTTTTTGGTTTCCTTCCTTTTTTAAAAAAGATGTATTTTATTTATTTGAGTACACTGTAGTTGTCTTCAGACACACCAGAAGAGGGCATCAGATCCCATTACAGATGATTGTGAGCCACCATGTGGTTGCTGGGATTTGAACTCAGGACCTCTGGAAGAGCAATCAGTGCTCTTAAGCACTGAGCCATCTCTCCAGCCCCACTTAACAGACTCTTATCTGACTTAAGTAGGCCTGTCTTTGATTATACGGACAAATTCACAAGCCAGATTCTATACTATGACCCATAATGTCTGGCAATTACTAATCTGTCCTTGATTTCTAAAGTTGTATCATCCTTGGCATATCATAAATAATGTCATTAAACCTTTGCAGATTGGCTTTCTCTTGCACCCAGCATAGTTACCTAAACTCTATCCAAGCTGGTGCATGTGTAATTCCCTTGTTCTTTTTTATAGCTTCGTCATATTCCATGCTGTTGATGTGAAAGAAGTTGAATCATTAAACCTATAGACAGGAACTGAAATGATTTAACTTGGGAGTGTTGCAAACAGAATCGAATGATTTCACACAGGCTTAATGTGAGTGTGTGCTATAATTCATCTTCACTTTATGTCTAAGAGTAAAACTTCTGCACCTTATAGCAGCTGGATGTTTGTTACACTTAAGAAATTGCCAAGCTGAGAGATGATTTTCCATCTCCCTGTACCCTGGTTCTGTTGCTCCTTCACCAGTAGGCGTCACTGGCTCTGCCCTTCCTTCTTTATGGAGTTGGGTCTTCAAAGTAGAGACTGGAGCATCTGACATGAAGCTATATCTTCACCCTAATGTATATATATATATATATATATATATATATATATATATATATATTAGACCTTCTGATAGATGATCAGTGTTCTGTCACTGACATCTTGACTTACATTTTATAGTGGCATTAATTTTTATTTTATGTGTTTCAGTGTTTTGCCTACATGTATGTCTGTGCATAAGTTGCATGTCTGTTGCCCTTAGGTCAGAAGACGATACTAGATCCCTTGGAACTGGAATTATTAATGGTTGTGAAACATCATGTAGGCGCTGGGAATCAAATATCAATCATCTGGGAGAACAGCTAGTGCTCTTAACTGCTCAGCTATCTCTCAGTTCCGATTTTATTAACCTTTAAAGCTACCTTTTTGTGTTGGTTTTTCTATACTTCATTTCAAGAGCTTTTCTTCATAGTTATATCTCTTCTGCTTTCTTGGGCTTAGTTTTGCTCTATTCTCCTCTTTAGTTACTTGAGGGAACTTAGAATTTTGTCTTTTCATCCTTCCTCATGTTGTCCATGTATTTCATACTGGTTGTCTTTCAGCTGTGTGTGTGTGAGTGTGAGTGTGGGTGTGTGTGAGTGTATGTGTGTGTGTCATGTGCACACGTGTGATATTAGTATGTGTCCATGCATGATCTCGTGCATATATGGATGTCAAAGGAGGAAGTCATGTGTCACATCCTACTGAATTGCTTTGAGGCAGGTTCTTTCACTAAACCTAGAGCTAGTCTAATGACCATAAGTCCAAGCCACCCTCCTGTTGCTGACTCCTCAGTGCTGGGATTATGGTGCCTATGTGGGGATGTATCTGGCTCTTTGGTTTGCTTGAGTGCTGGGGAATTTGACTCAGGTCCTCTGGCTTGGCAGCAAGCACTTGTATAAGCTGTCATATTCTCAGACCTTTCTCAGGAGCATTTTACCAGCATCTGCATTTGTGGATATAGTCTATTTTCAGTTTCACTGGTTGTATGTAACTTTTCAAACTTTCTTGGAGTCATCCCTTTGGTCTGTGGACTATTTACAAGTATGTTGCTTAATTTATATATTTTTTTATTTTTTTCATTATCTTTCAACTTATTTGTAGTTCAGTTATGCCATGGTGAAATAACACACTTGCACAATAAAAGTTCTTTGTTAAGGCTTACTTTATGCCCTTACATAGGGTCTTTCTTGATGAATGTCCCATAAACACTTTGAAATTGGTTTTCTAACACCAAGTGGTCACCCCTAACAGCATAATACAATACTAAACAGATTTAGCAAATTGTATTCATATATTTATTCATATATGTGTGAATGTGTGCACAAGAATAACTAAAGAAAAAAATTAATGAATTTTAGGGGAATTTGGGAACATGTAGTTGAAGGGATGTAAGAGAAATGATATATTTTAATTAAAAACTAAATAAATTTTTAAAATGTGTATCATGCTATTTTTGGGGAAGAATGTTCTGTTATTTTTGTCAGTGAGACCTTGGTCAAGTATGTGGCTCAGAGTTCCCATATCCACCTGTAGCATTTCCTAGGAAGAGATGTAGAAATTCCCAAGTATAATGTATTCACATCTCTAAGCTTATAAATTTTTGTTTTGTGTATCCTGAGATGCTTATTCAGTTTGCATACACATTGGCCATTGACATTATTAATAGTCCAATAGATGAATCATTCTGTAATTATGAAATATCTCTTGCTTACAGTAATAACCTTTTCTCTCATCTTCATCTAGCCATTTTTTAAAATCTTTAATCATATTCATATGACTTTTGTTTTTAATCTTTTCCCTTTAAATTTACCAGTATGAATGAATTTCAATAGAATCTCTTACAACCAAACTATTGGGGCATTTTAACAATTCACTGAAAATCTCCATCATTTAGTGGGTGCATTAGACTACTGACATTTAACATAATCGTTGGTATATTTGTGCTTTCTTGCCACCTTACTGATTGCTTTTTGTTTACTTTCTCTGGTTATATCTTTTTCCGTTTCCCCCTTTTTATTTTCCTCTGTGCTTCTTGGGTTCTTAGATTTTTTTAAAAATTGTATTTTGATTCTTTTACAGTGAAATTCATTGTCCTTCCTTGTGATTTGTATAGCCGTATTACAGTATTGAAAACATATTAATGGTAATATTTAATTCCCCTCATTGGTCCACATTTCTTGTGGTTCTCACAGATCATCTCCTTCTAACCTCCCTCATACTACTTGTTTCCCTGTCCCAACCCCCAACTCACACAGGCATCTCCTAATAATCCACAGGCCACACCTGACAGAAAACAAAAATCCCTTATGAGCATATATGCGAAAATATTTGGAAACAGAATCCAAGAACACATCAAGAAGATCATCCAACATAATCAACTAGGCTTCCTGACAGAAATTAAACAATAGTAGTTTAATATATGAAAACGGATATTGTAATGTATCATATAAACAAACTGAAGACCAAAGCAAAACAAAGCACATGATCATCTTCTTAGATGCAGGAAAAAAAAAAAAACCTTGATAAATTTCAATAACCCTTCATGATAAAAGTCCTAGACAGATTAAGGATATAAGGGAGATTCCTAACATAATAAAAGCAGTTTACAGCAACTGATAGCCAACATCAAATTAACTGGATAGAAACTCAAAACAATTCCACAAAAACCAGGAGTAAGACAAGGCTGACTCTCTCCCTATCTATGCGATATAGTCCGTGAAGTTCTAGCTAGGACAGTAAGACAACTGAAGGAAATCGAGGGGATACAAATGGAAAGAAAGAAATCAATGTATCTTTATTTGCAGATAAGTGACTGCCCATGCTGGTGAGGATGTGAGCCATAGGAAACTCTCCTCCAGGGGAAGTGCAAACACGTATGGCCACTGTGGAAATAAGTATGTCAATTCCTCCAGAAAGATGGGAATCAATGTACCTCAAGATCCAGTTATACTACCCTTGGGCATATACCCAAAGGACACACCATCCTAGCACAGAAACACTTGTTTAACCATAATATTGCAGCTTCATGATAATTGATAACAGACACAAACCAATACAACCTAGATGTCTCTCAACAAAAGAATAAATAAAGAAAATGTGGTACATTTACACAATGGAGCATTACTCGGCTGTTAAAAAATTACATTATACGGGGCTGGTGAGATGACTCAGAGGTAAAGAGGCTGCTCTTCCAGAAGACCCTGTTTCAATTCTCAGCACCTACATGGCAGCTTAAAACTGTCTGTTACTCCAGTTCCAGGGGAACTGATACCCCCAAACATATATGCAAGCAAAGCATCAACACACATAATTTAAAAAAAAAACAAATCATCAAAATATTACATTATGAAATTTGTAGGCAAACAAATGGAACTAGGAAAAAAAAAAACTCATCCCGGGGGAGGTAACTTAGACCCGAAAATATAAATATGGTATGTATTCACTTATATATGGATTTTAACTATTGAATAAGTGACAACTAGTTGACAATTCTTTAGACCCAGAGAGGACAGGCATAGAAGGGACTGGGAGGATCCAATAGATCTCCATGGGAGGTGAAATAGATTTTACAGGTGGAATGGAGTGAGGAGGTAGAATGGGAAAATCATACAGGAAGGGGAGGGAAGATGGGATCGAGGGAGGGAATAAAAGGAGACACAGCTAGAACTGAAGGGCATTTGAGGGGCAGTATGGACACCTAGTGCAGTGGAAAATGATTCCTAATGAAATTCTGCTACACTAATAGATCGGTGTCTTATTCACCCATAATTAATACAGAGATCCCCAGCCAGATACACGGGAGGGGGCCGGTAAGGAGAGGAAGGGGGGAAGGACAGGAGGAGAAAGACATTTGAACACAGCTCTAAAGAGGTGTCTCAGGAAACTCCACAGAAAAGAGGGCAGAAAAAGTAGGAGGACAGAAGTGAAGGGGGCCCCAAGCGAGCAATGCTTATATGAAATCACAGAGGCCGAAACAGCAGGCACGGGGTTTACTCCGGTCAGCGCCAGGTCCTCTGCACATGCTATAGCTCCCAGTTTTTACGGGACTCCCGAGTGTGTGAACAAGATGCTCTTTGGTTCTTGTGCCTGCTCTTGGGGCCCTTTTACTATTCTGTAGGCTTCACTTGTCCAACTTCGGTATGATAGGTTTTGTTTTATCTTCTTATAATTTATTCCATTATCTCTTAGAAGCCTGTTCTTTTCTGATGAGAAACAGAGAGGGCGTGGATCTGGATGGGAGGGGAGGTGGGGAAGAACTTGAAGGAGAAATGGGGAGGGGAACTGTATTCAGATGATGAGGAAAAGAATGTATGTTTAATAAAACCCACCCCCCAAAACCCTTCCTGTTGTTTTCACCTCTTAACTACCATTATCTGGACCGTCAGATACTGGGAATCTTTGAATCAACCATAATGCGTAATTTCCAAAATGTATTAAGTAGAAACCAGTTTTTCATCTGGGACCTGCTTCTGCTCTTCTCTGTCCTGTCTTAGTAAGACCTCCCAATTCTCTTTTACTGTTTGCTTTCTGTTGGATGGGATTTCACGAGCCAGGTTTTAAGAGTAGATCTGCCAGGAGCAAGGCTTCAGCTGTGTTGGTTGAGAACAACTGCATGTCTTCTGGTGTTTGAAAAGCACCTCCACCAGCTGTAAAGGCCACAGCATCACAGCACGGAGAGCTTTCCTTCTCACCCTTGGAAAACATGCTTGCACATATTTTTGTTCCTCATGCTACAATATCCTGGTTGCGAGGCTATGAGACTCTGCATCTTATTAAGTCATTTATTTTATCAGGCAACCTCCATTCTCCTGTCTAAGTTTCAGTCCTGTTTGGTTTGGTTTTGCTCTCAGGATTTTGTGACACAAGATGTCACCCTGCAGCCCACACTGGAGTGGAAGCCATGAGAAGCCTCCTGCCTTAGTCTCCTGAGTGACAGATTTACACACGTGAGTCACCACACCCAGATGTCACACCTTGTTAAGCATGCTGATATTTTGACTTGTGGCCCTAACAGAAGTTTTCCTTCAGAGCCTCTTGCGGTGTTATCTGGTATATCTGCAGCTCCCACTGGTCCTGGCTTGTCCTATCTTATGTGGGAAGACATTTTTATAGGCTGTTGTATGACCATGTAGAAAGGTGAGTTGGAATTTTCTTATTAATGTTCAAAGGCTACAACAGTATTTTATGCAGAAAACAACACAAAACATGGGCCCACAGGTACAAAAAGGCTTCCTGGCCAAGGCTGCTTGCCCTGACTGTTTCCTTTTTCTGGGTGTGCCTGCTTTGTCTGATGTTTCCTTTCTAACGCTTAAGGGGACCAAATTTATCCAGCAACCTGGAACTTCCATCTGAGTTAGTAGCTCAGTTACAAAGCATTTATAAGTACTTGAGTGTGTTCTACATGGTAATGTCCTCATAGATGTATTAATTAGTCATATATCCCTGGGACAGACAAAACAACATCCCACCCATGTTCTTACAATATTTTTGAACCTTCTAATCTTTTTAAGACACTTTGTTCATTCCACACTGCTTTCCAGATGAGTGGGGCATCATTTCTATCCAAATCGTCACCGAGAGAGAGAGAGAGAGAAAGGTGTGTTACCTTCACAGGAAGTAACCTGGTGCTGGACCCAATGCAGCATCATAGTGAGGGTAACATCTCCAGTGAACTAGAGACTTCCCTCAGTTTTGAGTCCTCTACATGGGAGCTGTGCCTTTGTGTTTCGTCCTTGATCTCAGTGCACACAACCACAAACAGTTTGTTAGAAGACAGGAAAAGAGAATACTTGTTAAGCTACCTAGAGTCTGAAAATGATATCAATAAAATTTCTTCAGTTCCAAAAATGTATTTAACAAGATGGTAGACAAGAATGCAAGCTTATCCTTGGAGTAATAAACACCACCATTCAGGTGGTGGTTCACTCAATGGTCTTCTAATGGTTTATTGAAGTGGTTCCCCCTTGTGACACACTATCACCGTACTTTAAATGTGGAGAAAAAAATTTGTTTCAGAATAGCATCAGATAACATCAAGTATGTTTTAAGAGGGATGGCTCTCTGGGGGAAATAGAGGAACTGAAACAAAATTAGTAGGTGAGTATGATAGGGAAGCTCTGGTGAGGGAGGTAAGCAATGGCCTGCATGGGACATGTCACTCAGTGATCAAAAGCCCTCAGGAGGGCCACAAGCAGAGAGGAACAACCTCTTAATGAGTTCTGCTTAATTGTCTATTCCACACGTTTATTAGTCTATAAAGGATACAAAGTCAAACTGTCCTGAAAAAATTCTTTGCATGGCAAATCAACCAATGATAGGATCTAGGTTGATCAGGGCTCAAAAGTGACTGGGAGATAGCACACTGTGTGTGCTCGGGGAGTTCTCTAGAATCTGGAGTTTGCTCCTCCCCAGCAATGATCATTCCTGTGGGTGACTTTAATATGTTAGGCTTATTTACATAATTTCTCTCTTTGGCGTTTTCAAGCCAGGAGAACTTGGGATCAATTACACTGAAATTGAAAATCACGTGAAATTGTTTCTCACTGACTCCAGTTGGGAAATTGAGAATATTCTCAGCACTCAGGTTAAGGCTCTAATGGATAACAAAATAAAACAAAACAACCAGAATACACACACGCACACACACACACACACACACACACACACACACACACACAGCTCGGGGTAGGGAGAATAAATCTAAATGAAATTTCTTGGTCTGTGCCTTGAAATACCTGACCACCTAGATTTGCTCCTCCTCCATTGGAGGAGTTGGGACCACTTCAAACATGGTTCCTATGTAGAAATCCAAGGAGCATTCTTGACTACCCCTTCCTCTTCCTCTAACTAATATACAGTAAGTGGCCAGATTTGTTGGGTTTTCACCTCATAATGGCCAGAGCATGGACAGATGGAGTGTTGTTTGTGTGACTGCCTTTGCTATTAGCAGGGAAACCCCATGAGTATAGAATGATCATCTGTCTAGGCTCTGGCACTGTGCCTTACACATGGGAGGTACTCAATGCCTGCCAAATGAATGGACACATTATCTGGGGGAAAATGAAAATCAATTCACATAAAAATTTCCAGAGATCACCATATTGGTAGGTTTCCTAGGGAGGGGTGATGCCAAGTTGAAATTAATTATGCACTGCTTTTTAACTAATTAGAGATATACAAAAAGATTATCATTAGGGCTTGGTAGGAATTTTATTATACATATCTATCTATACACACCTTAAGGATACCCAAGAGATTCCCACTGTTATATACTCTTTGATTGTTTTATTTTCTTGTCTGCTTTACTATAGGGAATCTATGTAGGGACAAAGTTCTCAGCCCCACTTTTGTATATGGGAAGGTTTTCTAGAATACAAATTCCCTTGTCTCTTCCCCAAATAGGCTGGTATAATCATTTTAGAGTTCTCAGACCGCTTGAGCAAAGAAATGCTGACTGATATTTTGTACCAGATGTGAAGATGTCTTCAGGGAGGGTTTTATGTGGGGGAAATTGGATGGGTACTCATATTTCAATAGTTTTTGTTAAGATCTAATGAACAAAGAGATGCCATTTAGGCCATTAGGCCAACCAAAAGCCTCATTTTAAAGTAAGTCAGGAGAAAGCTAAATGCACTCTCTCTTCATTGCCTCTAAAACAGCAATTTAGTGCAGGTATGTCTGGAGCCCTTCAGTCGCTTTCCTGGTGATTCTGTCTGAATTGCTTAAATACATGCCCTGTAACTCAAGTCAACCCCCATTCCTGTCTAGCCCCAGGAGATAACCAGCCACAAAGTCAATCTCCTCTCATACCTCTTACCTTGTTGCCAGCTAAGAAAAGAAGCTAAGAAGTTTCTCTCTCTCTCTCTCTCTCTCTCTCTCTCTCTCTCTCTCTCTCTCTCTCTCTCTCTCTCTCTCTCTCTCTTTCTCCCTCTCTCTCTCTCTCTGTCCCTCTTTCAACATGTGTGATAACATGATGCCAATCAATATCCCAAATGTACACACACACACATACATACACACACTAAGCAGAGAGACTTCATAGAGAGCATCCCAGTGCATATCAACCGATGTGCACACAGAAGAGTCTTTAGGACTTCTTTAAGCATCATCACTTCTGTGTCTGGGTACATCCTTGCTTTTAAAGAGAACTTGCCAGCTTGTAGTTCTGTATTTCTCAGTGCTTCAGACTCTGAAAGCTTCCTAGTAATTTCTTTCACAAAATGTTCCTGATATTGCAAATATCAGGATACAGACTAACTTGCTTTGTGAACAAAAAAAAGCAAATACAAATGTGATTTTGGAAGTGGCTGACTATACCCTAAGACTCATTAGCAGCAATGAGAAAAAATACAATTAGCACCATAGCAAGATGAAATCAGTAAGGCACGAACAGGGCAGAGGGTCATGAGTAATGACTACACATGCTTCCCTTCAACTGCTGTGGATTTACAGCCTGATATCACTGCTCTCCACTGTAACAGTCCCTCCAACACAGGAATCGCGCTTTATCATAAGGACAGTTTAGAAAATCAGCCCTATTGCCATGAAAGAGGCCTCAGGAGGAAGATACTGTCCAGGTAAGCAACCCTCAGCCAACACAATACACATTGCCTTTTTGATGCCACAGCAGGACACACATGCAGTTTTCTACATTAATCCACATACATTCCTACTCTTTGAAATAGTACTTTGTCTTCCTTCTTTTTAGTCTATGAATAGTATATGCTTTTGTTAAGCCACAGCTTAAAGTGAGGAAAGGAGCCAAATGACCAATGGAGCTGGTCTCGTAGCCAAAAGAGTTATAGAAAGTTTTGGAACTAAGGTAGAGTAAAACTGGTTCCTTTAGTAGGGAAAATATCTCAGGTTCTATGTGAACATTCACTTATTCATTCACCTGCACAGTGAGTACTGTGTCCAGGCTCTCTTCCCCTTCGGAAACGGCTGAGATAGAACAACTATACTTCCAGTCTATACTTCACGTGCTCGTACATGTTGGAAATGGGAGCGGTATCCAAGAAACCTGGGTGGCTTTTGTCCTGGTGCTGTCTATGACACCGCAGTGAGCAGGGTTTCCTGCCTGATTCTGCTGGTTGAGGAGGGATTGTTAATGTGGTGGTAGGTTTGTTTGTTTGTTTGTTTGTTTGTCCTTGTTTTGTTTTTTGACTGTCTTCGGGGCATGTTGCAGCTTGGGGGACAGGCCACTGGGTCTGAAGGTTGTATCTGACTTAACTAGCTCTTACATGGGCAGGGTTCTTTCCGTTGTCTTGAATTTCTCTGTGCTTCACATTCTCCATTTGTATATTAAGTTGACAGAACCAAGTCTTTACATCCTCTGGCATCAATGGGAGGAGAGGCCTTTGGTTCTGCAAAGGCTTGTGTTCCCAGCGTAGGTGAACGCCAAGGCACTGAGGTGGGGGAGGGTGGCTAGGAAAGGGAGCACCTTCATGGAGGCAATGGGAGGGGGGAGGGGTGGGATTGGGGACAGGAAATAACATCTGAAATGTAAATGCAGAGAATATTGAATTTAAAAAAAAAAGAACCAAGTGTTTAGAATACTGTAGAGAAAATAGTACAATAGTACCTAAAGAGCAGGGTCTAGCATAGAATGTGCCCAGTATTGGCATCTTACGGTGTGTGCTCTTTATTTGGAGATTGCCACATTGTGGGCTTTATTAACATTATGTGTAATGTATCTTGGTTATGTAGTTCTTTGAAACTATATAGGCACTGCATACTTGTTTAGTTCCTCATCCCTATTTGTTGAGATTTAAGTAAACAGAGGAAGAGACTAGCATGTATGTCGAGTTTTATTTATACAGCCTTTTCTTTCTTGTAGGATGCTGACGATTCCTCACAGGCATCACCAAAATGAAATCTGTCATCTCTAGGAAGTGAAGTGACCTCTGAGAATTTTGCCTTGGAGACACTGAGTAATTGGAAAGAGGATGAATGAGTTTACTCAGGCTAAATTCTGTAATTGACCCCCCCAGACCCAGACACACCCACAGTGGCCTACAGTTTGTCTAAGTCTTTGTGGAGGTATTTTGAATTTTCACTTCCTTGCTTGTGGATGTTTGTCCTCATTCAGATTTTCTGAGTACCTAGAGGACTGTGTTCGTCTGTGGATAGGTTGCCCTGATGATACCAAGGGAAGGACAAAAGAGGTAAATCAGGCTGTACTTGCTTTGATGAACATATCTCCTTCAGTTGTTTAACAGACCTGCCAACAATTAATCTCTACTCTAGAGCTGAAGAAAAGCTGATCCTTTTTGTGGCTAGCCACCTAGAGGTATAGTAAACTTTATTTGTTAAGACAAAGCTAAAACATAAGCCAATAAATTCCCCATATAGTAATATATATTAAACAGTTGGTTATAAATCAGAAAACCAGAACCACCAAGGCCCAATCAACCAGGTAAAAGCTCTTCCATACACTGTATTGATGTGCATGCACAAGTGCACAGTGCGTGAAGGTACACATGCAAAGGTGCTGTGCAGGTAAGTGGAGACCACAGGTCCATTTTTATTTTTTCTTCAGTCACTCTCAGCCTTGCATCTGAGACCAGACATTTCTCTATACCTGAAGCTCATTGCGTTGACCAGACTGACTGACCAGCAGCAGAAATCCTCCTATTTCTGCCTCTTTATAAGGGACTTAGAAATCACCACTACTATATCTGCCGTTTTAAGGTGTTTGTTGGGAGTCTGAACTCAGGTCCTCACGCTATCATTTGGACAACTGAGGCATCTCCTAGACCCACATTTATGCATTTTAAGAGACCCATGATATGCTAGTGAAATTCATTTGAAGTCTTGTTAATTGGGTGGAACACTTCTCCTGTGTAGAGAACCTAAGATCAACTCTGATGGCAATACCATATGGACACTTGAAAACTTTCAGACTTTTACAATATTGGGTCTCTATTTCTTGTACCTCTTTACTCTCTCATAAGTCGCTGTCCTTTGATCATATTGGCACCCAGCATGGCTGTTCTGGATGTTGTTCCATCTTTCCAAGTTCAATTAAAACACGCAATAATGAAGTCTCGCTAGAGACAAATCTGCCCACAACACTGTTGAGCTCTGCAGGAGGTATAACTTCATTATTTGCTGTTCTAGGACTGATGCCAGAATGTCCATCTAGATGGTTCCACTGGATGCATAAAGCAGCCTTCATAAGCCACAGCATCTCGACGACTTGGTTAACACTTTGAAAGTAGCAACAACTGTCACTCGGGTTTCCAACAAAAGATGCCTAGGTGCTATAAGCCAAGAACTGTGTCAGATGCAGAGGTCAGGGAATAGAGGTAAACATCATTTCTGACTTTAAGTTCACTGATTAGGAAGAATAGAATAAAACACACAAAACCATTAGTGTGGGGGAAATTATGTGATTATTGAGATGGGCTAAGTCATACAGGCAAGAGTCCAAATTCAAGGTCATTAACTAAAGACTCTAGGAGCCGAGTCCTCTCCTCCTTGGGTTATCTTTTTCCTAAAGTAGAAAAAGAGTACTCTCTCCTCAGTTTAAAGGCCTTTCCCCTATCAAGCCAATGGTGCAAATTAGAAGAATCTTAAGGTGGTCCCACTGAAGGATGTTTGTTGACTTCATCAAGAGGCGAAATGAAGTGATGTTGGACCCGAGGCAAATAAAAGGGGTCTGAAAAGCAGGGGCATGTAGCAAACTTCCAAGGACTCGGGGTAAGACTAACCATGATTAGCACCTTCAGATCTACCAGAGAGATCTTGGGTACACCACCAAGTCACCGAGTATCTGCCTTGCAAACGTCCTTTACAAATCCAGAAGCTCACAGGTGGCTTTCTGAAGGTTGGGAAAAATCTATTGCTTCCTATGAAAGAATTATTTAACAAATCCTCACGACTTTTTAAAATCTGCTGAGCAGTGAATGTCCTCCTTGTCCCATGTCAGTGGACTCAGTGTTCATTCAAAGAAAAGAAGCAGCAGCTGTGTTCACTCGGAGTCCTCTTAAAAGCCATCAATCAGATTCAGGTAGCATTGTTCCATCTGCTGGTACAACACTGGCTTCCCCTCCAGCCTTCATTTAAAAGGGTGGAAACACTGCCAGTCTGTCTCTTGTGTATACTCCTTTTTGTCTAAAACAAAGTTCCCAACCCCAAGGGAACTGTCCATCCAAGTGACTGCTCAGAACAAATCAGGCTGGATTGCTATCTGCAGGGTGTGTGGCCTCAGCAGCGAGGGCCACCAAAATGACCACACCAGATGGCAGGTCCTAAATTGATTAGGAGCCTCCTGATAGATGTTTGAGGAGATGCACATAGACATGAATTCCTGGTCTAGAATCCAGGGCAATAATTTGAACATGCATATTCACAAAGGTCCCCAAAAGAGATTGGACAGCCAGCTGTGAACATGGTGTACATGTGGAAAATGGATGACAAAGAGCTTGCTTGGGCAAGCCAGAGGATGACTATGTTCATTTGTGCATGTTAACACGGGTTTATTATCTTGAACGGCTTCCTGCTGCCATCCAATTTCAGGCTCGAAGCAATCCGCAACCCTGGTTCTTTCTAAACAGAATGGTGCGCTTAGCAACATGTGGGATGGAGTTTATTTGTTGCAGTGTCTGAAAATGGCTAACAACAAAGCAGCTTGAAGCTGGAAAGGAGATATTTTTTCTATTGTCTTCCTACGAGGCTTTGTTTATTCTCTTTGGTGCATTTTGAAATTCTATGTTTTTATCAACAATACTTTTAAGCGTCTTGTCCTCCTGCCTGCATCTTGCCCACAACTCTCTCACTGGGCTGACAGCATGGATACCTAAGACTCAGAACACAGCAACTCAGACCCACGGTACCAAATTGTTTTCACATTTCCCAAAGTGCCGACTCAAAAACATCCCACAGCACAGATTAAAGTTATTGAGGCAATTAAAATTGGAGATAATTCAGGAACAGAATTCTTGTCTTCTTCCAAAGAGCACAATATTGAAATTAGTCCAAATTAAAAAAAAAAAAAAAATGTGCCCAGTGATAAGACAGCCACCATGGTATGAGAATCCCTCAAATGCATTAAAGACGGGAATGTCGTTTGACTAATCAGCCTGCTTCTGAGTATAGAACCAAGACAAAAGGACTAGAAGGCTGAAGAGACACTGCATGCCCATGTTTATTTTAGCTCCGATCACAACAGCTAAACTATGAAACCAAACCAAGTCTCCATTTATGGATGGAAGGATAAAGCCCAGTATATATGAGAATGAACTGTAAGTGTGCTTAGAATGAAAGAAATCCTATCAGTTCTGACAACGTGGATTATTGAACTGTTAGAACATGGTATGGAAAATGGGCCAGACACAGGGCAAACCCTGTGACTACAATCTTACTCATGTGTGTAACACGGAAGCAGAGCAGAATAGAGTCACCAGGAGCTGGGAATGGATGGCAGATGTTGGTCAAGATTATACATTTAGTTAGTTATACAATTTAGTCTGTTATATATCATAACTATCACTTAGTTATATACATACAATAATTATCACTTAACTGTAGTTAAATAATGTCATTTTAAACATTGCTGAGATTAGATTTTAAGTGTTTATACCTAATAAAACTATGTATGTGATATAATGAATATGTTAACTAGATGATTTATACATCCTGTAATATATGCATATTTCTAAAAAATCATGTTGTTTGGCATAAATACACACAATTTTAATTCACTAATTAAAATAACCAGAGAGGAAGGGAGTAAGTCCAGAATTCAGGAAAATGTAGTGGCTGATCTTGGTTGTCAGCTTGACTGAATCTATAACCAACTGAAACACAAGCCTCAGAGGTCTCCTGTGTGACATTTTCTTAATCACATTGTTTGAGGCAGAAAGACTCGGCCCGAACGTGGGTGCACCTTCTGGTGGCAGCTCAGGTAAGAGATCGTGGAAGAAGGTAACTGCTTCTTCCTGCCTGTTTGCCCTCACACTCACTAGCAAGTTTATACGTTTTGTGGTTCTGGTGATCCTTAGCTGATATCAGAACCTGCTTCTTTGGGCTCCCGGTGTTGACTGAAGACCAGAAGCTGTCCAGGACTCCAGCGAGCCACAAGCACAAGACTGGAATTGCTCATGCCACTAGCCTTTCGGGTTAAGTAACTACTGGATTCTCTCCTAGTGTGAGACAGCCATCACTGGACTACCAAGACATCTCCTATAAACCAGTGTAATAAATCTGCTTAAATACATGTGTTTATTCTGTTAGGTTCCTTTCAAGAATGCTAATACAGATTGGTAACATTCCTTCTCACCTTTTACTATTTTACAGTCCTGCCTCGGTGTTAGCTATTCTGAATATTTGTTTCCTGATAAGACGTGCCCAAATTAGGGAAGCACTCTCAATATGTCCCCTCAGAGGACAGGTTAGTAACCAGCTCATTTGTCATACTCCTTGAGGGACGTGTGGTGACCTCTAAGAGCATAGATCACTAGCTCAGCTCAGGGCTTCACCTTTGAACACCTTACAAATGGATGCTAGTGATTCTGCCTGAGCTTAGTTGTTTGATTTCTTTCTTTTTTTTTTTAAATTTCTAGCATCCTAAGCAAAATTCCAAGCACCCTGAAGCTCTGTCTAGGCAGCACTGGCTATCTTTCCAAGTGCTGGAGTGCAACTGAGGCTGAGGTTTGATGAGGGTTTTCACTGGGTCACCGCAGCCCCCTAGTTCCTACTTATGTAGGCTAAGGGATGGGCAGCACTGACCTCAGGCTAGCTGTGCCTGAGCTGGGGAAGGACAGTAGGCACATTTCTCTTCTTTCCCTGAGATAATCTCAACCCTCTCAGAATCACAGCAGCCATGCTCACACACAACCAGTTCCCCTCAGCACCAGACACACTACCCGGTAATGCTGAGATGCTACAGTGAATAAATCAGACCCGGTCTGGCTCTGTTTGGCAACTGGGCACAAAGACGCTGGAAAGCTAAGCAACCAGCATCGACTCAGGGTACAGGCCAAAGGAACTCCTAGCTAAGGTCCTGGACTCAGCCACAGAGACCTTTGTGTAAACTGCACTAGAGGCAGAAAGCAGAGACACCGATAGGGAGCTCCTTCTGAGAGAATCTGTTGTGAGGGAAGATGAATTTCAGAAAGAACAATGATATCATCTGGAAATCAGAATGTTCATGTCTGGAAGCCTGCCTTATTTAGCTGGGTGATCTTAAGAATTTTCCTAACATGCCTGAGCCTCCATGGTGTGCTCTATAAAAGGAAAGGCACAGAGGCATCGTCCAAGCAGGGTCCATTAAGAAGACGATGTTACAAGTAATTTCTAGGTGTCAGCCCTACCATCCTGCCTCTTTCTCTTATCCACGGATGAGTCATTTATTTAATGAGTCTAGTCTTTGGTCCTCTCATTTTAAAAGTAATGACAGCAATATCCCATCTCCTGAATATATTTCCCAGAATAAAAGGCTGCATACAAACACATCACAGAAATGAAAATTCAACTGGCTAGATCTGACAAAGCTAGATCCGAGCAGTGGGACACAGCATTGGCAATCTCTAAAAGATGGAAGATGTCTTGGTAGTTCTGGAGTGATGGGAAGTCTCGTGGGGACTTTGTCTGAAACAACGCAGAGGTGCTATCCAGGGCTCTACTAGCGCCTACGTCAGGAATCAGAAATGAGAAGCCAAGTGTGTTAGACCACTGTAGGGTCAAGAAGAGGACACGTTGCACAAGCTTTACTCACTGCTTTGGGCTGAAAGAGGGTTACAGTGGGTAAGTATTAAGTACCCAGGCATCTGTAGTCCTGTGTGTGATCCATTAGTCACTTTTCCTAACTGGCATCAGGCACAGACAGGCTGACTCTGAATTACGGATGTCACAGTCTGAGAGAGAAGTGGTACAATCTATGTAACCTTCACCCTGGAATCAGACACTCTGACAAGGCTGACACTGAACATCTGTTTCCCCGACGGCTCTTCTTGTTACATTTTCTTTTCATTTTGTGTTCAGAGACAGATGGATTTTTCTGTTTGTCTTGCCTATTTTGTTCTATTTACTACTGGTAGACAACATTCATTCTTCTACCTTTCCTTAGTTGTCCGTAGTTTGTAATGCTGACTTCGTCCAGTGCTTGAGAAGTTTCACATTAATGAGTTTCTCCTGGGCTTTTTAAGGAGTTTTTTTTTTTTTTTTCTTTTCTTTCTTCCCCTCACTGTTGATGTTATTATTATTAGGATGGTTGGGTTTTAGCTCCCATAAGTCTTCTAATTTCCTGTTTCTGTTTGCTCACTCATTGTACACACACACATACACTCACACACACACATACTCACACACTCACACACACACACACACATACTCACACATACATACTTACACACACACTCACACACACGCACACACATACTCACACACGCACACACATACGCACACCACACACACACACACACTCACACACATACACACACCACACACACATACTCACACACGCACACACATACGCACACCACACACACACACACACTCACACACATATACATACCACACACACATACTCACACACACATACAGACACACAAAACATACACACACAAATGCACACAAAGAATACACATTACACTGGCACACACATCCACACCCCTTCTCTGTCATACAGGCAGTACCACTGAAGTTTCTGTTCACTTCAGTGATTGAGCCAGATGCCAGACAGAGTTGTCCGTGGTGCACAAGAGGTGTGATAGCAAATGGGAGAGCACTGGAGTGCTCTCAAGAAAGTGTGTAGATTTACCTCTAGCTTCAGGAAGGACATTTTCCCCTCCCATTAGAAGCCTTAAGCCTATTTTAAGATGGCAATAAATGCCACAAGAAATACGTGGCATGCACCAGGTTGGGCAATGGGCCTCAAGTTGGGAAAAACGTGATTCTTCAAATGTGAGACTGTCCTTGGAGGAAAATGAGTGTCACCACAGCACCAGCTGAATAAACTGATGACCCAGGTGGATCACAGAAGACGGACAGATGGTCCAGCAGGTGGGTGGATATGGACCTTGTTTCCTTCACTGAATCCTTATCACCATAGGAATTGCTCCTCCACCTATATAGCATTTCATCTAGACCCCTCCTTTATTCCCTACACTGTAGGCAAGCCAAAGTTCCCTTATCTGCCATACAGGATGCCCCTTCTGGGTCACACAAATAGGTTTCATTCCAGCCAGCACTCAAGAGGAACCAAAGGGAAGTGGCCTGTTTACTTCCTCCAAAGACACAATCTGTTTTTACAGCGGTCTGTTGCTCATAGAATAGAGTTAGATGATGTGTTGCTTTGATATCAGCTCTGCTAAAGCAAGAGTTGATGCTTTTGAGACAATAAGTTCGATGCAGAGAGACAGCAAAGGCCTTGTGTTGGAAGATAAGCTCAAAATACATGCCCGTGCATCCCCTGGGTTTTAGTAGGTGTTAACAAATAAACTCTTGGTGTGAAGAAAATGGATGTAGCAGCCCTGAAAGGAAAACTTCCACTAGCCAGCAAAGCCCATTTTCTCCCTCATCCTGTCTTGGGTAAGCTTGGTTGCACAAGGTTTACAAAGCACATTCGCCTTCACGATCTCCACTGTATTCTCTACTTAGGAGCTGATGGCCTCGTCTCCACCTGAGCAGATCGTGGTCACCTCGCTTAGCCTAGGCTTCCTGTTCCTCTTCCCTGTATCACTATGGCAACCGGCATATTCATTTGTCCCTTCCTTATATTGAGATACTTTCCTCAGTTTTCTCCCATCTCAGCCTCTTCTCTTTTCAGGCCTGGCCATTTGCCTGTCTTTACTGACAATGCTCAATTGACCTGATTCTTAAGATCGTAGATAAATAGCCGCAGTTTAGAAATCCCACCAGTCTTTGTGTTTTGAGAACCAGCTGATTGCAAAGGACCTCCCTCCCAGAAAACTCTGGATTAAGCTGCCACAGACAACCCCTTACTTAGCAAGGACAAGGCTGGATGCAGCCCCTTCCAAGGCTTGTCCTTTGCCTCATTAAGAGTTAGATGAACTGCTTTTCTCCAGAAATGAATCAGAACAAAGGGACTGGTAAAGAAATCTGGTTTAGAGTCTGTCTTTCCTTAAGCCTCTGTTTCTGGCAAAGCCAGCGTGCAGTCCCTGCCTACACACAGGGCACAGCAGCTGACTCTCTGACGTGCTGTGTCACCATGTCAGGCCCTCATTGTCTCTAGTCTTATTTAGCTACTTCCAGAGACCTTGCAGATCCTGGGGTCACAGTATTCCTACCATGGCAGCCCCTCTTCTCTACTACCCACTGTGGTTGTTTTTGATAATTGTAAAATTCAATCTGAATTTTTTTTTCTTCATGAGAGCTACTCTTATTCCTGGAGTCACCACATCCTAGAGAGCCTTAGGTTACTGAAACTTGATCCTTCTCAAGCTTTTCTGTTTATAATTATTTCTAGTGTATTCTTTTGTAAAAGAATAATTAAACCTTTAAGTTTCTCCGTATTCTCTTATTTTTCCATTAATTTATTTACTTATTCCTTCGAATCACTATCACAGCCCCTCCTCACAGCCCCGTCTCACACACAGCCTCTCACCACATCTCTGCCTCCCCCTTTTCCTCTGAGAGGGAAGAGCCCCTCACCCCAGGTACTAACCCACCCTGGTACATGAAGTCACTGCAGGACTAGGCACATCCTTTCCCACGGAGGCCAGACAAGGCAGCCCATTTAGGGAACAGGATCCAAAGGCAGGCAACAGAGTCAGGACAGTGCCTGCTTCCGTTGTTGGGGCACCTTCACGAAGACCAAGCTGCACATCTGCTACACATGTGCAGGGGAGGCAGCAGCTGGGTCCATCTCATGTTGTATGCTCTTTGGTTGGTGGTTCAGTCTCTAGGTGCCCCCAAGGACTGAAGTCAGTTGATTCTGTTTGTCTTTCTGAGGAATCCCTATCTTTTCTAGGTCCCTCAGTCCTTTGGCCAGTTCTTCCATGAGACTCCTGAGCTCTGTCTAATGTCTGGCTATGAGTTTCCATATCTGTTCCTGCCAGCTGCTAAGTGGAGCCTCTCATAGGACAGTCGTGTTAGGCTCCTGTCTGCCAGCATTGCATATTTCTATTTATACTAATGAGTCCAATATACAGGCTATTTTTTCAACAATTTCACTTCCTGAGCAATATAGTCAAAATATAATTAATAAGCACATAAGAATAAATAAACGAGAAAATGTGTTGCCTTAAGAAATAAATCATTCAGGGGCTGGAGAGAGAACACAGAAGTTATGAGCCCTTGTGGCTTTTGTAGGAGACCGGGTTTGATTCACAACACCCACATGGTGGTTCAAGACTACTTTTAACTCCAGTTCCAAGGGATCCAATGCCCTTTTGACCTCTGTGGGTATAAGCATGCATAAGGTTTACATACATACATTTAGGCCAAACACTCATACACATAAGATAAATAAATAAATCTAAAATTTGAGAAAGATAATTTATACAGATATTTTCAATGATAATTCATATAGTTAATAATAGACCATAAGGTCATATAAAGAAAAAGTACATATATAAACTTTAATAAAGCTTTCAGCTTTATTAATGACTGGTTGAGCTGACATAGGGGACATGCTGGCTCCTGACATCTTAGTTCTTGGGACACTGAGGTGGGAGCCATGCCTGCATTGTGCCCTGAGATCTGACTAAGCAAACAAACACAGATGGCAGACTGAATCTGTGAGGTTAGCTCATCTTTATCTAAATTGCTATTAACATAGAGAAAATTACTATTCTTTAATGGTCCACACTATAGACCAAACAATACCTGTGAGGTGGTGGTGCATAGGAGGTATAGTGGCAGATTTGAAGAGGTAACCAGATGGGCAAGTGGTGCTGTCCCAACAGAGCAGAGAAAGCAAACTAGGAAGAAGCTTCTCTATTGATAGCACAAACTCCTGGGGTGCCCAGGAGATAGAACACCCCGGAAAATCAGGCAGGGGGCCAAAAGAGGACTGTGTGGAAGAGGTTAAAGGAACAGGTCTACAAGCAGAGAGCCATCCACCAAAAGGACATTTTAGTACCTAAAGCACAGGGGGTCGGGGGGAGTTAAACCAAATCCTAGCAGAGGTCGAGGCCAAGGCTGCAAGTGGACAATGTGAAAAATCTACATCCTAAACTGAAAAAGAAATCACTCAGCCCCACACGCTTGCTGCTCCTTTTCCATTCAGCCCACAGAAACCTGGCAGCCCATCCTTCCCTCTAGTCAGGAGATGGAAGAGTCTTCCCTGAGATTTGCATCATTCAAGGTAAAAGATCTAGCTACCATGACAGTCCTGCCTCAGCACGGCCACAGAAATGTGAGATAGCACAGAGCCCCCCAGTTGCCCAACTCTTCAACTCACAGAGCATCGAAGCATTAACCTTCCGACACTTGAGGAGTATTCATCAACCAACAGTCAGTAACAATCTGTGCTCCTCTTTCAAACAAGAGAACAAAATAGATCTGTAGAAAACTTAGGACTGAGAGAGCTAGAATTGACATCTTCCAAAAGACAATAAAAGATACCAGAGCTGAAAGGAAAGGAAAAAAAAAAAGAAACGAGACAGATGCGCAACCACCAACAAGAATAGGAAAATGCAAAATCCAACCCCAAAGGAGAAGGAGCCATCATTGTGGGAGAAGACTCCAGGAAAAAAAAGTACAAAGAGGCAAAAACTGTAGAAATTAAACATTCAAATAGTAGTTTTTGAAGGTAAATGCCAGAGAAATGTTGGAGGAAATTTAATAGTGTGTAAGGTAAGAAAAAAAAAAAAACAAACAAACAAAAACAAAAACCCTGGCTAGTGATTATGGCTTTTCAAAATGGATGGTCCCTTAGAGTTCTCAGCTGAGAGTATGAAAGAAGGCCTGGCAAACACAGCCATATGAATTACAGAACAATATGAGATGCTCCCAGGATAATTCAAGATGGAAATGGAACAGAAGGCAGGTAAAAGGCCAAGGAATAAAGGATCACTGGACTTAACGCTGTGTTAGAAGCCTAACAATGAAGTAATGCCTTCAAAATGCTGGACCACCGACTGTCAATCTACTGATTTCAACCAAGCTTTATGGGAAAAAACATTTGTCAGCTTGTGTGTTCTTAATAAACCAAGAAAGAAAAACACAGGGGATTGAGGAAACATCAGAGAAGACACCTAGAGAAGACAAAAGGGAATTCAATGGTGGGTGGAGGAGGGAGGATGAGTCACAGCAGTGTGGTGAGCGGGTAGACAATGTAGGTAATGTGGATGGCAGGTGGAAAGGGGGAGGGGAGAGATAATGAGAGAATATAGTAACGACAAAGGCAGAAGTAAGTGTTCTTTAGAAGTGAATGGGAATGTGGAAAGGACCTAAAATAATGCAGAGCTCCACATTAGGAAAGCTTCTTAGGTTGTGATTCATTAGCATTTCTGCTTTATTTTTTTTTTCCTTACAACATGCCTCTGAGTCAGTCTATGACAAGATTCCTTACATGTCCAATGTAAACAGAAAGCGGAAGAAAAATCCAAGGGGAGCTATAGAGAAAGACAGTCTATCCACTGACACAGAACCAACAGAAGTGGGGAACCACGGAACCACAGACAGTAAGCAATACAGAATTCCAGCCGGGGCAGGTTAGAAACAGACATTAATTACTCCAGGGGCTTACAGACTATCAGGAAGTGAGGTAGCACTCTACAGTGAACATTGTAAAAGTGAAGACAGAACGATTTGCATGATGGAGGAACAAAAGACCATTTGGTGATGGTAGTGATAAAGGAGGTAAGATTCTGGCTGCCCTGAGCAAGGTGGACAGGGATGGAGGGTAAACTAGGCTGCAGATTTAAAACAGTCCATCCGATCTCACCAAGTTCTAGTCTCTAGACGAGCCACAAGGTTTCCAAAGCCTAGATTTTCTCTCCTTGATAATTGCACGGAGTAACTTTCTGACTCACAGCTTGGGGAGGAATAAAAGGTGACACATGAAGCTCTCTTGACAAAGGACAATCTAGTGAGGCACCCTGTTGCTATTACTACCAGGATCACATCACTAATTGAAACAAGTTTCTTCGACTCCACTACATGCTGACGAAGAGACCTGTCCTGTTTTCTCAGTGTCACGGTGTCTGGCACGTGGTTAACAATACTGAGGCCATGTTGAGGAATCTATCAAGGAAGACACTAGAGTCTGTTGATGAGAGAAGGATCCATGCTCCTGACTTAGTTGGCGCTACATGCTGATGGGTGAGGGCATCACTAAACCTAAAGATATTGTCTGTTTACTAATCAGCTTATTGATGAGCACAAATGTTAAAGAAGGTAATAGATGTGCAACATAAAGACATGGCCATGACAGAAAAGGAAAAAAAAAAAACTCTACACTAACATCTATACACTTGTGTTCACCGCTGGGTGCCAAATCACTCAGGATGCGCAGGATAAACCTTATTACAATGCACATAATACATGATGGGTGTCATTTCTTTACGAAAAGGAAAAACATTGGCCTTATTCTTTGAATGGTTTGTCTTAGAGTTTCTATTTCTATGATAAGCACCATGACCTAAAAGCAAGTTGAGAGAAAGGGGTTTATTTGGCTTACACTTCCATATCTCAGATTCGTCACTGTAGGAAGTCAGGACAGGAGTTCAAGCAGGGTAAGAACCTGGAGGCAAAAACTGATGCTGAAGACATGGAGGATGCTGCTCGTTAGCTTGCTTCTCATTGCTTGCTAAGCTTGTTTTCTTATAGAACCCAGGACCACCAGCCCAGGGTGTACCTTCCTCCATCAATTACCAATTAGGAAAATTCCCTACATGTTTGTCTACTCCACCCAATCCCATGGAGGCATATTTTCAACAAAGGTTTCCTCCTTGCAGATGAGTTGAATTTATGTCAAGTTGATGTAGGAATCACCCATCACTGGATTGATGTGGAATTCTCTCTACATTTCTCTACAATCGCACTCACATAAAGGCGGGTGTACTCACATGTGTGTAAATCTCCCTTTTCTCAATCCCCAGAATTCTATTTTATCCCATTCTCTGCAGTCACCCAAATATCATATTCATGAGAGCTGTTAAATCGAAAATCTAGGAGCTGAGCTGAGCCATGTTTCTAGGGTTTTCAAGTATTAAAAGATAAAATCAGCAGTTCTCTGGCTGCATTTATTATGTGGAGAGAAATCCCCTAAATCACCAGAAGAAAACGCCGTCGAGAGTATTGGAAGCTGAGCCTGCTGTAAATAGAGCATCAGATTTGACCTCAATTCTTCCTCCTCTTCCACAAGTACCTATTATAGTACATATTTACGCCAGATAATCTTCTTCATGACATAAGGAATAAAATTAATTGCAGTTGGCTTCTGAGATACATTATCTAATGGCTGTGAAGCCTTCCCTTCACAAGCCACGTTTGTCTCCAATGTGACTGTGCTGTGCAGAAGCATGGTCTCCATCCACTTCTTCCAGCCAACCTGGCTATGTGGCTAGCACTGATCAACAGGACATGCTAGAAGGAACGGCTCAGTTCTAGATTTCAGACCTCAACCAATATGGTAGCATTTGCCCCTTCTTTCTTAGACCCAAGTCACCGTCATTCCACCAAGAAACCAGATACACTACATAGAAAAGCCTGAGGAGGTGACATACGTCTTTAATCCCAGCACCTAGAAACCTGAGGCAGGAAGATTGCAATTTCAAATCCATCATGACCCTGCCAAACAAACAGACCATAAAATCACTGATACAGGCATCCATCTCTCCAGCTGCTATGACTGAATTCACCTCATAGCTAATACTATACTTGAGTGCAGCCATGTGAGAAAAGCTGTGCAAAACCAGCAAAGAACCACCCAACTGATCCACAGACTCCCAAGAAATCCTCACTTGCTGTTACTATAAGCCATCCAGTTTTGATAGGGCTTGTGAAACCAAAATTGCAACAAACACACACTGGTACCAGGAAAGAGGGATCCATGCCTTGGAACACGAGGCCTTGGCTTTAGTTCAGATGTGGGTGGGGACAAAAACTAAAAGACAGTAGCAAGGCTGCTTTTTAGGTGAAAAGTGTGGGAAGGAGAACGGCATTAAATGATTAAGAAAGGCAATCTATTTATGGAACGATGGAACATTTACAAGACTATTTTCCGAGATGCTGTAGAGCATCAGAAACGTTACCTAATGAGTTCGAGGATCTGGCAGAAAGTTGACAGTGTCAATTGGCACTCAGCTGTGTATGATAAATTATGTCAAGAGAGAGATGAACTAAAGAAGGAAGATTTCAACTTCTGAGTGTCACTTAAAGAAAGAGAAACGGGCCCAGAATTTGTTGAGTTGGAAAACTGTTTCATATTCTCAATCTGTCCCGAAAGCAAATGAAGGATCAGTGTGCAACGTGGTCTCACAGTGAAGATCAGAACAAGAAGGTGGTTCTGAGGCTTTCCTTAAAGCCCTGGAAACGCTTCAGTGATGCCCAGTAGAGAGAAACTCAAGGTACTGCTGCGGAGCAGCCATTTATCTAATGGTAATGTCTGTTGCTCACACACAGTTCACATGGAAAACACTGAGGAGATACACAAGACAGTCAGAGGTTTTCAGGAAATCTGTATTGATGGAATACCATAGATCAGAAAAAAATAAAGTCCAAGTAGAAGAGACTCCTTCCCCTGACCCCTGTCTCCACTGTTTGATGGGAAGAAGACTGAGAACACTACTCATTTGCCAGACCATTACTAATTTTTATTTATTTTTTAGTTTCATTGAGATATACTGAATCAATGCACTCACATTAGACTTTTAATTTTATGTTACTTGTGTGAGTGTCTGTTTGCATGTCTGTATGTATGTGTGTGCACCACATGTGACCCTGGTGCACACAGAGACCAGAAGGAAGCACTAGAACCTTAGGAACTAATGTGGGTCCCGGGTACTGAACCTGGATTCTCTCTCTACAAGAATATGGAATTCTTTTAACTACTAAGCTATCTCTTCAACTCCCATCTCTCAGAGAAAGAAAGAACCAAGAACCATGCGGCAGAGAAAATCTCAGAGAGGATAATAAAGGAGGAAATCACTTTATCAGACTATAAACCAGTTCATATTAAACAGCACCTTCCGTCTCCACAGTCGGAGATCATACTGTGAAGGTGAGTTTTCAGGTAGCCTTGCTCTACCAGTTCATCGCTGTCTTGACCACAAGTGCCCTCTGCATTGTTTACATGAGAGGATGGTGGAAGAGAGAACATGGCATTTTAGGGCACAGATGTTGAAAGTGATGGTGTCTGTTGTCTTTGGCCTCTTAGGAAGTCCCCTAAAAAAAATCAGCCACTGAAGAGACCTGGAGTGAAAGAAAAGTCTAACTGTTCACTCATTCCAGTTGAACCCATTGACCAAATGGCACACCCCTTCCCTCCAACTGAATACATCTGTCAGAAAAGGCTCACAAAGAGCCAGGGAAGAATCTCAAAGTCAGCTCCCAGAACTGTTAAGAAATAACACATGTTGAGACAGTAAATTTTTTTGTTGGTTCTCGGACAGCAGTGGATGGATGAGATGACCATTGTCTGGTCTCTGAATACTTGAAATGTATTAAGAAGGAGAAAACAGCCGCTAAAGAATGCACTCAAGGATGCTTCTGCTATGTAATGTACCAATTCAGCCCTAAGATGGGGTGGAGCAAAGTGATGACTCAGTTTTGTCTAAAAAAAAAAACACTGAGGAATGCCTAAAGTAAAGACAGTCTTTATATTAAATCTTGAAGAGTGTTTAAATTAGGGAAATCGCAAACAGAAACCTAGAATGTTCTAGAAAGCGTGGATGACTGTTGCAGTCCGTGATGGTTGCTGCATTTGGCAGGAGACCTGAGTTTGCGTGCTTTGGTTTGTTTGACTCGGTTCTGGAGACAGTCGGCCTGAACAGAATGATGCTGACCCCTGCAGTGACCTTGCTTGGTTGGCAGAGAAACAGAAGGGGAAACATCTGCATACAGAGGAAAGCAAGCTCATGGAGTAGCTTCTCCATCACAACATGCTTGTAAGAAGAGATGAAGTCCCTATAACACCAGTGTCCCATAGAACCCAGGGCCACAGGCTTTTTTCTAAGCCTCTACCTTTTACAAGACACATGCCACAGCCACAATAAGACCTTTAGGGACAAGCATTAACAGTCATAAATTCACTTATTGATTATTTGGAATGTGAAGAATTGGCTCACGAAGATGAGAAGAATATTTCCATTAATGGTAATTAATAATCTGTCCTTCTGTTCCCAGAAGAAAATAACAGCTGCCTCCCCCTCCCCATTTTTCCATTCTTTCTAGCTTATTTTATTTTCACTCTTTGATAAGAAAAAATCATATTAAGGTGGGATGGGAGGACATTGACACTAATGGAAGGCTCTGGAAGTCCCTACGGCTCATGCAAACTTTGTCCTAGAAGAGCAAACTTTCAGAAGAGAGGTGACTCCAGGTAGTAGTTACTCTTCCACACTTTATCAGGGTGAGCATCTTGGGATAATGGTTCTAACTTATACTCAGTGTTCAGCTTCTCCTTCTAAGATGGTCAGGACTTGATGCTTACCAAAAGAGCCATATCATATCTTCTCCTTTATACCTGCAGATTAGAGAAGAGCATCCTTGCTTGTGTAAATAAGAGCAGAACACGCCACATGCAGGAGAGCTCCATCACTTATCCAAGGTTCCCTTAATGAGCACCTGATAGTGTTTGCCCGTGCCTGTTTGCCTACTTGGGATCCAACAGAGAACTGGATCTAAAGATCTTTATTCTCCTTCTAGGAGTTTATATTTTAGTGTCATTGAAATTAGGCTAAAAGAGGGGTAACTACAGAGAGTAGATTAAGCACGCTAATGAAAAGGTAGTGCGTTAAAAAAACACAGAACAGAATCAGAAAGTAAATTGCAGAGGAGACATTGTAGTGCTAAGCTGGATGGTCAGGAGAAACCTCACTGAGAATATGATACCAAAGATATTGAATATATCAGATATATTGAATGAACTTCTAATGTAAGTCCACAATAAGGAAAAAACAATATCTGAGAGTAAAATGAAATTTCTCTTTTTAACAACTCAGAATACTGCATATGTATAACATTAAGAAACTGATAAAGGAGGTCAGTCTGGCAAGCAGTACTGCGTTGTTAGAAAAGTCCTCATTATTATAATTAGAAACAAGAGAGCAGTCAACGGTTACAATACGGGGAGCTTGTCCCTGACACAGAGAAATGCTCAAATAGAAAATTTAGTGTGGATTGTTCTCACAAAAAAATCAAATGTCATGATAGCACAGATAGGGAGCAAGCAATTTCCAGGATTTGGCAAAATGAAGAGGAGAAAGATGATGAACCAAAAGAAAGAATGTGTTAGCATCTAGAAGCAAACAACCAGGTAACCCAGAAAGTGGTCTGTAAAAAAAAAAGCCAGGTTGTTCTGGGTCCTTAGAAATAGGGTGCTGGGAGGCAGCCAGAGAATGAGGACAAATCCAGTCAGTTTCCCCCAGTGTGAGGACACAGTAAAAGTCATTCATGCAACATCCTAGGGGAATGAGTTGTTCCTTCCTGAATAAGGGCTGTATTCCCGAATAAGACATTGGAAATTCCAGCTCACTGAATCCAGAGGGGGAAATGTTAAGTATTCACAGAAGCAAGAATGAGGTACACTGGAAAAAAGGAAGATATGGCCATAGGCCTATAATCCTAGCATTTGGGAAGCTGAGGCAGGAGAGTTGCTTTGAATTCAATGATATCTTAGAGGACATACCAAATGTTCTAGCCAGAGCTACAGAATGAAACTAAGCCAAGAAGAGAAGGGAGAGGAGGAGAGGCAAATTTGAAAAGGATGAACTAGAAATTATAAGAAAAAAAAGATATACTAAGTTAAAACAGAGCAGATGTGGCTATTAAAAAAAAATTAAGAAACTAGATCACAGTTTCTTAAAGCTACTCCATAAATCTACTTTTAAAAGATAGAAATATAGAAAATATAAAGAAAGCATTAAATGTCATAGAAATATAATGAGAACTTCTGATAATAGATTAATGGGAGTTTCATATGAAGATGATAAAAATAATGAGAACAATCCAATAGCTGAAGAAATAAGAGAATTTCTTTGATAAATTAAAGGGATTTTTTGGGAGTGCTGATGTTGAAAGTTTGAATGTGAGTCTACTCAGTGTTAAGGTTCTTAAAACCAGCTGTGAGTCCTCAGTGAACCCTCTACCTAGTGTCCAGCAAACATGCATCATGCAGTAATATATATATATATATATATATATATATATATATATATATATATATATATATATATATATATATATATATATATCACCAAGCTATGGAACTATATTACTGGCTAACATTATTTAAGAGGAACCATACTTTTTAACATGTGAAAATTTTCAATTATTGCTTTGGCCCCTACTTC
Source organism: Micromys minutus (assembly GCF_963924665.1). Classification (NCBI taxonomy): domain Eukaryota; kingdom Metazoa; phylum Chordata; class Mammalia; order Rodentia; family Muridae; genus Micromys; species Micromys minutus. Next base: position 14,448,834 of record NC_137961.1, on the reverse strand, counting down.
AGCAAGAAGGAAGGTGAGAGCTCGTATGAAGGATTACGAGTGTCAGATTTAACGGTGAGCAAAGAAAAGTAGAAAACCTTGGGAAATTTAAACAAGCTCAAATTTAGAATTCCAATAACAATAATAAAGAGTAGCCATGGAAGACACAGTAGAACTGAAACACAGGCAGCAAGGACTGTGAAGACAGAAGATTTCAAAATAAAGTCTAGGATGATTTTTCTCCTCCTCCCAATATGAACACAAAAGTTGACTGCTTTTGCAATGTTGGGAAAAATATGTTGTTAAAACAGCCACACTAAAATGTTGGAGGTATTTATAAAAATGTGTCGCTTCTCAACTGGAAGGGAAGAAGTCAAGTTGAGAATGCAATGTAATCAAACCAGCAAAGAGCAGTATTTTAGGACCGGGGTTGTATCTCTGAGATGTAGCACTTCCCTATGCAAAGTGCTTTGTTCAACACACAGAACTGAAGATAACGCAATATAAAAGTTCCAAGTACACTTTATGGAAGCTGAGAAGAGCTGGGCCCTGCCCGTAGGAGCAGAGACTAGACCAACATTCTAGAAAACAGTGGACTACGTATGACACAAATCATAGTTTTCATTGTTCACGAATTAAACTTCCTAGAATTTCTACGGGGGGGGGGGGAGGAATCTTGCAATGTGAAAAAAAAATATAGAAATTAAGGTGTTCTTCATCATTAGCTTTGCAAGTAACAAATGGAGATTGCCTGATATCTGGCATAATGTCATCTGATGTAGCTTAAACTGCTTCCAGTTTCAGATGCTGAAGATCAATGGCCACAGTGACAGTACAGAGGGGTGGCTTGTAGAAGCAACCAGAACCTGAGAGCCCCTTCTTTCACGAAAAGAATAAGCAAACGCACCAATCTAAGAGACGTCCCTAGTATCTGGCTCATTCACCCATCCACACTCTAACATGCAAGAACACAGTACATCTTCTTTCCACAGCACGGGGCAGGAAATCCCACCCTGCAGCTGCCTTTGCCAGACAGCCCTGTAGCCTTGATCCTGACCTTCCCCAAGAAATATCAGAAATGAGTTTCCTCTCCTCGTATGCTACCCCAGCTTGAGTGTTTTGCCCAATAAGACAAATACTTATCAAGCAATTCAAGTAACTCAGTTTGGCTGACATGGGCTATTTATCAAGACCCTGCCTTATACAACATGCAAACACACAAGGAAGGAAATGGGTTAAAGCGCTCTACTTACCCAGAAATGTCGGCTACCCAGTCGACATCAGGTGCCATGGAAGAAAGCATCACTCACGCCGCACTGAGGCTCTCTGACTGTAAAGATGGTTATCTCAGTACTGGAGGAATCGAAGCAGTGCAACCACAAATCTGCCAATATAAAAGGTGTGGCTCCTGCGGTAGACCACAGCCAAGTAAGTCATGATGATCCTTCAGAAAAGAGGAGGTGGGGGCAGCTTTGATGAAGAACCAAAGGAAAAGACAAGGAGATGGGAGCATAAACCAAAAGCCAGACACTATTTTCTTCCCCCAACACAGCCTTGTTGTAAGACAAAGTCTTACATTTAATAGAGAGCAAAATCTACAAGTGAAGAGACAAGCGAAGGGAGTCATCACCTAGAGAAAAATGAGCTTTAGTCGAGGTTCCGGTGAAAACACAGATCTCTTTCCCAAAGGCTGGGGAGACGACTCAAGAGAAGAAAGAGGCAGATGTCCTGGACATCAAAGTACAAGGCTGAAAACATCCTGGAAGAAAAACTGGCCAGTATATCAGGTCTACTCGGCTCTAGAGTCTAGAGCCTCGAATAGAGTGGCTGTGGAGAATGGCTTCTGCCCCGCCTATTGCTGCTATAAGCAGACTGTACTTCTGGACATACAGATAGGAGGCTGTAAATCCATTCCTAGCTACAGCTAATTAACTTGGTTCCTTGGGATTCCCCAGAGATCTAGGCCCAAAGCACATATTTTAGCAAGTTTGTTTCCAGACTTGCCAAACCACAAAAAAAAAGAAAAGAAAGAAAGGAAGGAAGGAAGGAAGGAAGGAAGGAAGAAAGAAAGAAAGAAAGAAAGAAAGAAAGAAAGAAAGAAAGAAAGGGGTGTTTTGAAAAAGAACTACCAATAGCTACTGCTATAAAAGGGAATGAAGAAACTATTAAAAGTATTCACAAGGGCAAAGAGAGAGTATCCAAATTAACAAAATCAGAAAGGAAAGTGGTGACATAACAACTGAAACTAAGGAAATTCAAGAAATCATCAGATCCTACTACAAAAACTTATACTCCACAAAATTGGAAAATCTGGAGGAAATGGACGAATTCCTAGACAGATACAAGGTCCCAAAGTTGAACCAGGACCAAGTAAACCATCTAAATAACCCTATAACACCTAAAGAAATAGAAGAAGTCATCAAAAGCCTCCCAACCAAAAAAAGCCCAGGTCCAGACGGGTTCAGTGCAGAATTTTATCAGACATTTATTGGGGATATAACACCAATATTCACCAAGCTATTCCAAAAGATAGAATCAGATGGGATATTACCCAACTCATTTTTCGAGGCTACAATAACCCTCGTACCTAAGCCACACAAAGACCCTACAAGGAAAGAGAACTTCAGACCAATCTCACTTATGAACATTGATGCAAAAATACTCAACAAAATCCTTGCAAACCGAATCCAAGAACACATCAAAACCATCATTCATCATGACCAAGTAGGCTTCATCCCTGGGATGCAGGGATGGTTTAACATAAGAAAATCCATCAATGTAATCCACCATATAAACAAACTTAAAGACCAAAATCACATGGTCATCTCACTAGACGCTGAGAAAGCATTCGACAAAATCCAACACCCCTTCATGTTAAAAGTCCTGGAAAGAACAGGAATCCAAGGCCCATATTTAAACATAATAAAAGCAATATACAGCAAACCAACAGCCAACATCAAACTTAATGGCGAGAAACTTGAAGCAATCCCACTAAAATCAGGGACTCGACAAGGCTGCCCACTCTCTCCCTACCTATTCAACATAGTACTGGAAGTCCTGGCTGGAGCAATTAGACAGCAAAAGGAGATCAAGGGGATACAAATCGGAAAGGAAGAGATAAAAACATCACTCTTTGCCGATGACATGATAGTGTACTTGAGTGACCCCAAAAATTCCACCAGAGAACTCCTACAGCTGATAAACAAGTTCAGCAAAGTGGCCGGATACAAAATTAACTCAAACAAATCAGTAGCCTTCCTATACTCAAAAAACAAACATGTGGAGAAAGAAATTGGGGAAAAGGTACCCTTCACAATAGTTACAAAAACTATGAAATACCTTGGTGTGACTCTAACTAAGGAAGTGAAGGACCTGTATGACAAGAACTTCAAACCTCTGAAGAAAGAAATTGAGGAGGATCTCAGAAAATGGAAAGATCTCCCATGCTCATGGATTGGAAAGATCAACATCTTAAAAATGGCCATCCTACCAAAAGCAATCTACAGATTCAATGCAATCCCCATCAAAATTCCAACCCAGTTCTTCATGGAATTGGAAAGATCAATGTGCAATTTCATCTGGAATAACAAAAGACCTAGAATAGCGAAATCCATCCTCAACAACAAAAAAACATCAGCGGGAATCACTATCCCTGACCTCAAGCTATATTACAAGGCAATTGTGCTGAAAACTGCATGGTACTGGTACAGAAATAGGCAAGTGGATCAATGGAATAGAATAGAAGATTCAGAAATGAGCCCTCATGTATATGGTCACCTGATTTTTGACAAAGGAGCAGTAAACATTCAATGGAAAAAGGACAGCCTATTCAACAAATGGTGCTGGTCCAACTGGCACTCAACATGCAAAAGAATGAAAATAGACCCGTTCTTATCTCCTTGTACAAAGCTCAAGTGTAAGTGGATTAAAGATCTCCACATTAAACCTGATACACTGGAATTATTAGATGAGAAAGTAGGGAAAACCTTAGAACACATAGGCACAGGAGAAAATTTCCTGAACAAAACACCAATGGCTCAAGCTCTAAGGTCAAAGATTAACAAATGGGACTTAATGAGATTGCAAAGTTTCTGTAAGGCTAAGGACATCGTCAAGAAAACAAAACGGCAACCAACAGAATGGGAAAAGATCTTTACCAACACCACATCAGATAGAGGCCTAATATCTAAGGTGTACAAGGAACTCAAAAAGCTAGACACCAGAGAATCAAATAACCCTATTAAAAAATGGGGTACAGAGCTAAACAAATCTTTTTCAGTTGAGGAACTCCGAATGGCCGAAAAACATCTGAGGAAGTGCTCGACATCCTTAGCCATCAGGGAAATGCAAATCAAAACAACCCTAAGATTCCACCTCACTCCAGTCAGATTGGCCAAGATCCAAAACTCAGATGACAGCAGATGCTGGCGAGGCTGCGGAGAAATATTGGTGGGGTTGCAAGCTAATACAACCACTCTGGAAATCGGTCTGGCGATACCTCAGAAAATTGGATATAGTACTACCTGAAGACCCAGCTATTCCACTTCTGGGCATATACCCCAGAGACACTTTAATACACAACAAAGATATATGCACCACAATGTTCATAGCGGCTCTATTTATAATAGCCAGAAGCTAGAAGGAACCCAGATGTCCTTCAGAAGACGAATGGATACAAAAATTGTGGTACATATACACAATGGAATACTACTCAGCCACCAGAAACAATGACTTAACCAAATTCTTAAGAAAATGGCTGCATCTAGAGAAGATCATCCTGAGTGAGATAACCCAGTCACAAAAGAACAGACATAATATGCAGTCACTGATAGTGGGATGCTAACCCCAGAGACTTGCACTCCCCCAGAAACAACTCACAGACTGTATGAAGTCCAAGAAATAAAGAAAACAAAAACTATACATATATTCACAAAAAAAAAAAAAAAAAAAAAAAGTATTCACTAAGTCAGAAGGTATGGTAGGGTGGACAAGGTAGCAGGGGACAAAGCCCATACCTGAGGGACCAGCATTATGATTGTTTAGTCTCTGCCACAATTATTCACCATCCTCACAGACAGTGTTTTCCACCAAGCCCTGTGTAACAAGGTTTGTTTACTTTAAACAGGGGCAAATAAAATAAAAATTTAAATTGGGTCTCAAGGACATCCCTTGGTTATTGGGAAATTCAATATGTCCAGAATATGCTTTTCTTTTCCAAAGATAGAAGGCAAGCAGGGCATTGCAGAGGAAGAGTCCACGGATCAAACACCAGCTGCAGCACTCCGCCAGTGGGAGGTGCGGTTAGCCCATTGGCATGCATGCAATGAAATTACATGATGGATTGACCTCTCCAAAACACGCGAGGGAGTGGGTCGTTGCCAGAATTTACACAAGCCTTTCAGAGTGAGGAAATGCTGATCAGAATAGGAAGCTATTCACTGAGAACGAGGCAAAGAACAAGGGGCCTTCCATACGCCCTTGTCTCTGGACATACTTAAGCATCACTAGCAATGGTGGCATCTACAACATGAAGCCTTTGCTTAAGTGTGTATGGTACACAGTGACACTAGGTATGAATGCAAATTAGAAGCTTATAGGAAACAATCAAATCATGTTCTTCCATAGCCTTATTCCGTGAGGCAGCTGAGCCCATGGCGCACAGAAGACAAGCCTGTCCAACCTTCACTCCACCCACTCCCTGCCCCTGCCCTCATCCCTCTGTGGTTTTCTCAATGCTCTCTGTGCCCACTGGTTTTGATCTGCATGAGCATCCTATACGATTTCTCCTTTATTCTCAAGTTCAATCACCTTATTCAGTCAATTACTCAATCACCTTAGTAATGATGTTACTGAGAAGAGCCTAGAATGTGCTGGCTTGTCCAGAATTTCCATTGCTTCAGATTACACTCCCATAAGTTCAGGCAGCCAACAGGATACTTCTGGAACCCGCTCTGTAGCCACAGACGTGAGGGAGGAGCATCCTCCACTGGCTTCTTTTAGGGAGTGCACAGTGAAGATCATTGTGGCACACACTGAAAGATCAAAGCCTCTCACTGCAGATGTGGGACTTGAAAGGCAAGTAGGCACCTCACCTGGGGATCCACCACATATGTAGTCGCCAAATCCAAGCACTATAGCTGGTCCCAAAAAGTATTTGCTGGCAGGAACCAGACAGAAATGCCCCCTCAGGGACTATGCTAGAATCATATAGATACAGCTGAATTTGTTTGCAGCTAACCATCGGTCTGAACTCGGGAATCCCAATGCGGTTGCTAAAGAAAGGACGTAAAGGAGCTGAAAGGTGTTGTAACCTCATGAAAGATAACAACATTATTAACAAACCAAACCCTCCAAAACTCCCATGGAGTAAAACACCAAGCTTCGTGTGCACTTCGAGAGACCTATTGATCCAGTTGTGTGTATAGCTGAAGATAGAAGTGTCTGGCATCAATGTAAGAAGAGGATTTTGTTCCAGAGAGATCCTGTTTTCCCAATGTAGGGGAATGCCAAAGCAATGGGGTAGAGAAGGGGATCAGAAGGGAGTGCACCTTTGTGAAGGCAACTGGAGGGTGAGGGGGGATAAGAGCAGGGCGGGGTAAAGAATAACATCAAATGTAAAAAAAAAGAAAGAAAGAAAAGAAAAAAGAAGGCAGGTAGGAGATGTGTCCTTGGCATAAAACTAAATTTTCTGTTCCTGGCTTCAACTTAGCTCCTAAGCCTCACCTCTTCCTAGCTAACCCTTGGTACTCTATGCTCCATAGAACCAGTTTTGGTTTTCCTTTATTAGCAAGCTCTGTTTCTTAGGATCATTGTGTCTGGACAGTTTTGTCTTCAGTGGGCCTCCAGGTAGGGTAGGTGCAGACCTTCACCTCTCCCTCTTCTTTTCCAAATCCAGTATCCCTGTCTCATTCCCAGTTCAGTATTGAACTGCCTATAGAGCCCTTCCTCTTTGTCTTAGTCCCCATTTCCAAGGGACTAAATAACATCTGGTGGAACACCCTGCTTTCTTTCCTCCTGTGGACCACTCCTCAGCATCCTCCAGGCCCATCCCCAATTCTACTCGTCAGCTACCAATACCTAGAAACACATTTTACCCTGAACCCTCAGTAGCCACACCCAGCAGAATCCCAGAAGAATTTCCTACCAAGCAATACACAGCTCCCATACCCTCCTAACACAAAGAGAAAACAGAAAGCTAGGAACAAACTGCCCACCCCAAAAAGACAAGACCAGATATCATTCTCTGGAATTACAATTTCCCCAAAGCCAAATGTCTTTGAGCTAGAATAATAATACAATCAATTATAATCAGAGCAATATGTCTCTATTAGAGGCCAGCAATCCTACCACAGCAGGCCCTGAAAATTGCAACATAGCTGAGGCACAAAACAAATAGACTTTATGAATATCATAGAGGTCTTTAAAGAGGAAATTATAAATACCTTAAATAAATCTTTAACAACACAAACAGTGGAAAGAAATGAATAAAATAGTTTAAAATCTTAAATAGAAATAGAATCATTAAAAAAATACAAGTCAGGAAAATGCAGAAATAAAAATGTTGAAACTCAAACAGGAACCTCATAGACAAGCCACCCCAAAAGAATGCAAGAAATGGAAGAGAGAATCTCAGACATCAAAGGTATAATAGAAGAAGTAGATACCTGAGTTAAAGAAACTGTTAAAACTAAAAAAAAAATCCTAGTGCAAAACACCCAGCAAATCTAGAAAAAGTTAAAAGACCAAAGCCAAGACTAATAGGAATGGAAGAAAGAGAAGAAACACAAGTCAAAGTCATAGAAAATATTTCAACAAAGTCATAGAAGAAAATTTTCCTAACCTGAAGATGGACATGTCCATTAAGAAACAGGAAGTGAATAGAATAACAAATAGACTAAACCAGAAAAGGAGATCATCCTCTCTGCAAAAAAAAAAAAAAAAAAAAAAAAAAAAAAAAAAAAAAAAAAAAAGCTTCAAGGGATGAAGACCATGGAACACATAAAAGCAGATCTATTAGAATTTCTCAATGGAGAAGGAAGATGTTCTAAAATCCAGAAGGTAGATGTTCTAAAAACTGTAATAGACCACAGATGCTAGCCCAAAATACTATACCCAGTAAAACTTTTGATCGAAATACATGAAGAAAATAAGGCATTCTCTATAAAAGCAAATCTGGGTAACATCTATGTGTAAATTAAGCAAGATAGAAGGATAACTCCAGTCTAAAGAGATTACCTGCACCCAAGAAAACATAAGAAGAAATAACCTTGTATCATCAAATCAAAAGCAGGGACAAGCACCACAGCAAAGTAACAGGAATCAATGAATACTGATCACTGGTATCTCTTACCACAAATGGTCTCAATTCCCTAATAAAAAGACAGACATGAATAAATGGGATGCACTAACAGAATCCTTCTGTTGCATCCATAAAACATACCTTAGCATCAAGGATAGACACTACCTCACAATTGGGAAAAGATGTTCTCAGCAAATGGACCTAAGAAGCAAGCTGGTGTGGCCGTTTTCATATCTAGCAAAGTAGACTTTAAACCAAAACTGATCAGAAAAAAATAGAAAAAATCATCAAAGGAAAAATCTACCTTTGCAGTTCCCAAGATGCACCCAAGTTTGTAAAAGAAACACTACTACAGCATAAGCAACATATTGATCCTCACAACCTGACAATGGGAGACTTCAGTACCCAACTCTGACCAGTAGACAGGCCATCCAGATAAAAACTAAACAAAGAAATGTTGGAGCTAACTGATATCATAAATCAAAAGGGCCTATCACATATTTACAAAATATTTCACCCAGACATAAAAGAATACGTCTTCTCATCACCACATGAAACTTTCTCCAAAAGTGAGCATATACTGGACATAAATAAACAAGTCTTAACAGATACAAGAAAATTGAAATAAAGCCATGCATCCTATGTGACCACCATAAATTAAAGCTAGATAACAACAACAGAAAGCTTAGAAATTCATAGAATCTGAACATCTTACTACTGAATGAAGAAAGGGTTAAGAAAGGAATAAAATGCTTTCTAAAACTGAATGAAAAATGAACACACAGCATACCCAAACTTATGGGACACAATGAATGTGGTTCTAAGAGGCAAGTTTGTAGAACTAAGTGCCTCCATTAAAAACAAAAGTTGGAATGATAGTCTACCAGCAACTTAAGCACACACCAGAATGCTCTAGAATAAAAGGAAGAAGTCGTGCCTAAATCAAAGGATGCTGGGATAAAACCAATAAAATAAAAACAAAACAATACAAAGAATAAATGAAACGAAGAGTTGGTTCTTGGAGAAAACCAATAAAACTGACAAGCTCTTATTCAAAATCAACTTAATTGGTGAACGGCTGTCAAAATAGTCAAACTTAGATATGAAAGGGGGATATAACGCCACATGATGAGAAAATGCAGAGAATCATAAAATATACTTTACACAATTTAAAAGAAATAGATAATTTTTCTCAATATGTACCACTTCAGAAAGAGTGTAAGAGGCAGAAGAGTTAAAGGACACCAAGGAAACAAGCCTCTCTAACTCTACGAGGTCAATGAACATATGAATTTATAGAGACTGAGAGAGTGTGCGCAGGACCTGAGCAGGCTTACAACACAGGGGGACCTAGAACTCATAAAGGAAATGGACGCATGTTCCTCATCTCTAATCCAGAAACAATCCTCAGTTGATAACAACTTGCAAGTTAAAGTTTAGTTTTCTCCAAAGAAGTCTCACTGGGGACACAACTACAGTTAAGGAGTGGTTGTGTGCCCAACGGTAGAAGCCCAACAGAAAAACGAACACAAAGGCATCTTTGGGGGGCTTTTCTTGTCTCATAATGTCATGTCAGGGCTTTTAAGATTTTTATCTTATTTTTACTTTATCTATATGTATTTTTCTCTTATTTTATTCTAGAGATCCTTTGAGTATATGATGTAGGTTCTAGTTTAGTGTTTTTATCGGATTCCGGATCGTGAGAATAAACGAGTCTCTGCATCTGGATCTATTACATGCACATCTTTGCACCCTTTGAGGTCTTTTCCTTGTATCTGTTTGTTTTGCCCTATTCTGATGTGTTAAGTTTTGATTTCTCTCGTTGTATTTTATTTTATTATTAGCCTTTAGATGCCTGTTTGTTTTCTTTTTTAATTAAACAACTTTATTTTAAAAAACAGAGATAAATGTACAGATTTTAAAAAGCATTTTGCCATAAAACTATATGAATATATTGTTGTCAGTACTTGATTTTCTTAAGTTTTGATAGGGTGCATTGAAAACTTACTAGTTACGATGAGCATAAAGTACATGTAAAACAAAACGTAACCTGAAAATAGTCAAAGTTTTCTTGGTACGTGTTTGTTTTCTAATTGGAGACGAAAGTGGATGTATACATATGACAGGGGATGTGGGAAGGTACTGGGGGAGTAGAGAGAGGGCAAGTGATAATCAAACTATATTATATTAAAGTCTATTTTCAATAAAAGAAAAAATAACAGATAAATAGACAATAGCAGCTTCTGCAAACACTGTGATGAAGATTAACTAAAATAATGGGACATGTGGGTTTACAGGCCCAAGACAATTATTGATGCCAATGCCCTTGACCCAGAATAACACTGGTTGTTATTCCAAGGAGAACCATATTTTAAATTACTGCATAATGTGTCCAGCATGGAAAACTTGTGACCAGGAAGAAATAGAGGCAAAGAAAATGGGAAGAAACAGAAAGAAAATAGGCCGAAGAAGAAGAACACATCACCTTAAAACCTTCAGAACAAAATGCAGCCTCTCTTTATTTTCTTGCCTAATGTTACAGTTCGCAGTAGAGGAGCAATAACTTCTGCTGCTCTATAGTACACTCACAATAAATGGCTTCTGAGCTTGATTTACAGCCTCCGCTAAGCACGGCCACTTAATCATCTCCAGCAGCTGCTTAAGGCTCTGTATATCACCGTTCAGGGGTGATTATCTGGGAACCATATTTAAAGGGCGCGAGAGCCGCTGGTTGGATATTGAGGAGGCTCAGTGCTCCAGCGTGGGGTGGTAAGGCTGTGCCATGAGGTTTCTTCAGTTTGACGCTGTCTTTCTCAAGTAGTCAAAAAATGCTGTCCAGGTTCCTTGAAAATCTGAAGCACTTCAGCATAGGGCTAGAGAGCAGCACGCACATTCAAGTGCCTGCTACAACTTCAGGAAAATCTTCAAGTGAATGCAGGACACCACGATGAGCAATGCTCTTCCATGAGTTCTCCTTCAGGGACACTAGTTTCTTAGAATCAGCAAGATGACTAAGAAACAGGCTTCTGCTACCAAGCCTGATCCCCAGAATTTATGTGATGGAAGGAGAAAACTGATTCCCTGAATCATTTTCCTTTTACACACACACATACACACACACACACACACACACACACACACACACACACACACAGAGGGAGAGAGACTCACATAGACACACACCATAGTATACACATTTATAAACATACACAAATAAATATAAATAAAAAATTTTTAATATTTTTTTCTTTGTTTAATACAAGTTAGGACCATCTAGGGAAAGAGAAGCTCCACTGAGAAAAATGCCCCCAATCAAATTGGTTTGTAGGCAAACCTGTGGGGGATTTTTCCTGACTAATGACAGGTGCAGTAGGGCCCAGACCATTATGAGCAGTTCCACCCTGGGTCAGGTGGTCCTAGCTATATAGTAAAGCACCCTGAGTAAGCCGTAAAGAACAAACCAGTAAGTGGTGTTCTCCCATGGCCTGTTTCATATTCCTTATTCCAGGTTCTTGTCTGTGCCTCCTTTCAGAGGGATTGTGATCGTGAAGTATAAGACAAAGAAAGATTTACTTCTCTGCCCACACTGCTTTTAGTCTTGGTGTTTCAACGCCTCAGTGAAGAGCAAACTAAGACAAGGTTAATGGAAGCCATTTTTCATAAGGCAGACCACTCCAAATGGGGGAATTGACACCAACTTTCCTCAGGTTGCCTTAACCGGAACCTGCCTTAAAAAGGAAGAAGTCATCTTGTGCCTGCACTCAAGAGTGTTTTATCCACAAGATGATAAGATGACAGAGAAAGACATTGGTCCATCAAACGTTGTTCACTGAATTCTTACAACTCCTTAAGCTCAAATCCACTGGTCTTTGTAAGTAATGGCCATGAGACAAGAGGCACTAATGCCTTCCTTGGAAGTAGCACTCTGCTTACACAGACATGTTTACTGTGATATCTCTAAACTCAGACATATGGCTTTCTCATCCATTGGCTTACATGAGATATGGCTTCTACCAGGCCTAGAGGTGTTGACAGAAGACTTCTCTGAGCATTTGCCTATTGGTTACAATGAAAGTGATGAGTTGTGCCTATAAACAAGTACTGGTGTAGGAAGAGATTTGAATGAGACAGGGAATCGCTTGGCCATCTAGCATAACAAGCTACATTAAAGAAGCGGCAATGAAGGGATACTATAAGCCCTTCCAAGCCCATCCCTTCAGCAATCAGTAGCTTTTTTGAATTGCATAACACATTTTATTGTCTTTCAGTTGAATGGGAAATGTTGTTTTGGACATTAGAGGCTCTGAATTACGTCAAAGTAAGAGGACTTTCTTAACTGTGAAAAAAAGATAAGAAGGCTTCACTGTGTGGAAAACTCTTCCTACTGCACCTTAGCTCATCCCAGCAGCTATGCTGAGCACGTGCTATTTATTGTTACTGAATAAGGACATTGAGAAGAAAGTATTGCCATCTGAGGCTGAAGACTGACAAGCCAAAGAGCTGAAATTCTGATGTCAACTGAGAATCTAGATAGGACCACTTTCTTAACAGTTAAAAGGAATGGGTAGGTAAAGTTGGCCCCTATTGTTGGCTTAGATTGAGGTCATTTATAAAAAAACAATTTTCAAGTCACATTAAATTTTCTTTACTGGACAATGAGTTTGTGAAAATGAAAGTTATTTTATTTTTCTGTTGTCATGGTTGACTTTATCAAGTATAATTGGTTGTGGTGGCTAGAGCTGATAGTCAACATACTTGAGTAGAGAGAATATCAACTGAAGAATTGTCCGGATCAGATGACCTGTGGTTGTGTCTTTGAAAATTTTTCTTACTTGTTAATTGGTGTAGAAGGCCCAGCTTCCTGTGGGTGATGCCATCACTAGGAAGGTGTGCCTGGGCTATATAAGAAAGAAAGATAGCTGAAGAAACCAGAAGAGCAAGGCAATAAGCAATGTTCTTCCACAGTTTCTGTTTCAGTTACTACCTTTAGCCTCCTGCCTTGAGTTCCTACCTTTCCTTTTTTCGATGGTAGACAATAACCAGTAAGGGGAAAAAACGGGCAAACAGCCAAAAATGTTACATCCAAAGTTAATTTCAATTGTAGTGTTTATCACAGCAAGAGAAAATCAAACTAGTATATTAGATAAGAATTTTCAACCTGTGATCTTCAAGGCTTCTATTGGATTAGAGTAGGATATGATGAATGATTTGCTTTGTAGACCATGAGGTCTTTCATGTCCTTTGAGACCAGAAGTGACTAACAGTGCTTCCTCACAATTTCCTTAGCACTCTTCTGAATGTCTGTTTAGTTAGCCCCCAAATGGGCAGATAGGTTCCAGAGGCAAGCTGTGTAGTGTGCTATTGTACTTAAGGAGTTGGGCTTCAAGTTTTTGCCCATGTTAGCACTTTACAGCTCTGTGACCTCAGATAGATGATTTAACTTCCTTGAGCTTTATTTAATTTCATCACCTGCTAGATATGGTTATTAGAGTCTATGCGAGAGCACTTCTTAGCATGTGATAAATATCCAGCATTGCTTAGTTTTGTGTTTGGTCACTCTCCCTCTCCAGCTCACCTCCAAACTCCTAACAATTAGAGAACTGATCACTACCATAGGAATTCCGGGTTGTTGTTTTATAAAGAATAGGGTGCTAAACATTTTTGGTGGATCTCCCTTTGAATAGCCTTGGGGATTTGGAGAACAGCATTCACCTGACCTTAGTGAAATTTTTGGCAACTTCCCCAGCCCCAGTTTTTTTTTTTCCACAAGTGTTCAGCATGAATGTGTGAGAATGTGGCCTATCATTCAGGAAAATCAAACTAGATGAGGCACAAACTCCTGCCAGATGCAAAAGGTTCTTGAGTGCCTTTATAGGAGAGCCTCAGCCTGCCAACTTATTTGTAATTTTAAGAGGTACACCCAACCTATGGTCTCAGGATTTCAATAAAAAAAAACTGACTTAAAACTCATCCACGATAGACATGCCAGCCATCTTGCACCTTTTCTACACCCGTTCTACAGAGGTTGTTGCAGGTATGCAATCACCAGTGAGGTTTGACAGAGCTACCATCTCTAAAAAATTTACCAGATTGAACTATTGCACAGTGTCAAGGAACAAGGAAGGGAACAACAAGAAACCATACTGAGTTGAAAGACAACTATCTCTAGGCACAGACAGATCCAGGTGTCTTAGTTTGGATCTACCATCAGAAGGAAATATCATTTCCTCACCTTCAACACCTGAACATTCATGTTCCTCACGAGATGGGCCTGGAGGGGATGACTGGGGTACAACTGGGAGATGTGGTTCTTGAATAGAGCCCAGGACAGGAGAACTACATGGGGACCTTAAGGAAGCATAGCAGATCAGACTGTGATGACTATTCTGGTTGTTCTAAAATCCATGAGGAATGCATTCTTACTTATCACATTAAAGAATACCAAGTCTAGGGGGTGGGTAGATGCTCAGTCAGTAAAATGCATGTTTTGCAAGTATGTGAACCTGGGTTCAGTACCCAAAATGCACATAAAAGCCAGGCATAGTAATACAGATTTATAATTCCAGTGCCGGAGAGTAGGAGACAGGAAGATTCACAGAGTTCATGGGGAGAACCCAACTGAATGAATAAGCTCTAGGCTGAGTAAGAGACCCTGAAGAGTGATCCAGGAAGACCTCCCCCCCAATTCTAACCTCTGACATACACATGCACTCACGAATGTACACAAAGAGAGCTTTGCAGAAGCTCCAATGGTATTTTTGAAACATCTAATAACTCCAGGGCTGAGTAATTGGTTCCAGATGTCTTTGAAATTAACTTGGAATAGAAGCTGTGAGCCTCAGCTTTTCCATGGGTGAGTTACATTGCTCCCTGAAGAAGACCGCACCATCTCCTCCCAAACCCCTTTCTTCAACATCAGTAAGTTAGGGATGCTCTGTCTGCCCAACAGCTCTTGGCAGTAATGGAGAAGATGCTCTTAGAAATGCTTCAGAAAAGTAATACACTTGCAGCTGTGTCTCTCTCTGTCTGTTGTTGTAGGGACTGGAACCAAAATAACAGAATACAATTTAATAAAGGCTTTTTTCCCAAGAAACTGGCTTGACATGGCAGAACTGTGCTTAGTCAAGCCAGAACAAAGCAAATGTGCTGTCAAGCCTTTAGAAATGTTGATTTTTATTAACTATGTTTTTTATCCCAAGTGTGAATTTCTAAATCATTTCATTGGAATATGATTTATTTTAAGTATATTACTGAGGCTTTCCGTCCCTCTCTAAATTTTTTCCTCTACTGTCTCAGCTTTGTCCTAGCTCTGTGTCTTAAACCTTGCCTGGGGCTTGCTAATCCTCAGTCCTTTTGTCCTGTGTCACATGTTGAAAGGAGAAGCAGCCTGCTGAATGCTTGGCCTTCTTCTTGTCCCTGTGTATGATGATATGAATCAAGCTTCCTCACCAGCCTCCTTTACTCTTTAAAAGTTATCCAAATGTAAGTGTTTCTTGCAGTGCCTCAACTTCCCTAAAAAAACAATGTTTCAGGTTAGTTTTCAATGTGCTGGCTGATTTCTGAACCTTCAGCTGTGAGAAACAATGGTATTGACAGAAGAATGTTCTCCACATCGTCATACACTCTGACTTGTAATAGTTCCTCTGTTGTGGTCCCCCATCCTAGAACTTGGGATGGGGACAGCAGATAGTACTGTGGATGTGATTATAGTGTGTGATGGGACTTGTGTTGTCTGGGGTCCCCTAATTGTTTTTCTTACAACTGATGATCAACAATATGAAGAGGCTTTTAAACCAGGTTCATAAGAACAACAGAGTCTTCCAGTACAAGCTAATTTTGGAGTTATGGTCTGTCCCAGTTATCAGTTTTCCAGGTGGAAAAATGTTGATAATTTTATCAAAGTTTCTGTGTTTGGAAAGTATCTTTTTACCTGGTATCCCACTGTGTTACCTGCTTAGCTTATTTTTCTTAAGAAAGAAGTCCTTCTGCACATCAACCGGTGTAAATCTATGTCCACCACTCCTGCAAGCAAGAGACCTCGTGATAGGATTTCAGCTGCATGTTGTGGTTTCAACTGTAGGTGTGGGACTGGTTGGGAGGGTGCTGGAATTTAAGGTAGCCACCTGGCTTCAGTTTGTCAATCTCTTCTGCCTCTGGGACTCTTCCAAGATTGGGTTTGTCCTTGCAGCAGCCTGAAAGGCCTGATGCCTTACCCAGTTTCCACTTGAGAAAACGAGAGTGCAAACAGTAAAGCAATGGGACCCAAGCTTAACTTTTGTCTTTAACAGAAGTGAAATCCAGGAAGAAATACACACACATCTTTCTGCTTGCCTTTCCCTCTGTAGCACCAGGATCCTGACAGCAAGGGTGCACATGCAAATTTGCAGCTCAGATAAAAAGGCAAGGAATGGATTTTCTTTAGGACTCTTAAAGGGGCAGATTGTGAAGTCTTGCTAATGCTGTTCTGAGATAAGGCGAGCGATCAGAAGAATCACTGAGTAGGGAATGTTTTCTCCCAATGCATATCAAGCATGTGCACTGGAAAAATTCTGTTAGCCCTACAAGGGCTGGCCATGTTCACTTTATGAATGAGTTTGTGGTTCTTTTGTATTGAACCATTCAGCTCAGCCCGGCAGCTGCAGAAAGCATAGGAACCAGACAGATTTCTGCTCTTGCAGTCTCCACCGCTGGGCAAGACCAGCTTGAATTCTGGTAGCTCAGTTGCTACCTTGCATTTGCTGTGATCTGCATCCAGCTGGTCACTTTTATACATGTGTCATGTCAAGACAGATAAAATTTTACATCGTTTTAATAAATACTAATAATCACCTTAATCTCAGTAACGTGAGATATTCAAATCACTGCCTGATCATTTGACACCCCCCAGAGAGACGCAATCACATTTGCAAGGCTGAGATAATCCCGTGGCCTTTTGAACCTCCTCTGGACAGGGTCTGTGTGACAGGTATCTGGGGAAAGCAAGCAGGTGCATTAGTTCAGTGGGCGGATTTCTTTCGTGTATAATCCCCACTCCAGCTTTGAAATAGTGTCCTCCTGGATCTAGTTCTAACTTATTTGCCATCTGTCTACCATTATTTTTGAAATCAGGTTTTAAAATAGTAGTGATAACACCAGAAGCCAGCGTCTACTTGAATGCTTGTCCAATGCCACACAATGAACTTCAGTGTGACGTTGCTCTCTCCCACTCCACGTAAAGGCATTGCTCTTTTCCTCTGACTTACAGGAGAAGAACCAGTCTGAGGGAGGCTGCTTGTCTGAGGGCATAGAGCCACAAGTGGGATGCTCATATTCATGTTCAAACTGGTTTGTTTGCATTTGGTCTGATACCAACTGGATAGCCTTACCGATACTACCTTGTCAAAAGCAAAATGGTTTGGATAAAATTATAGTTAGAAGAAAATTAGGTCATGGGACTATGTAAAAGAGGAGAGGAGAGAGATTACTTTTAAAAAGTTGAGTAAATGGGGTGCCTATAAAGTGAATTTGAGAATCCCTTCTCATCCATTGGATGAGGCTGAATGGGCTTCTCACACATGAGCCATTAGAGCTAGAGTCTTATTTTACACATGAGGAATTCAAGGAACAGAGAAGGAAGTAGCTTGTCCACAGTTACCATAATCATAAACATTTCCATGATTTCCTCGGAGATGTGTTGCCTCTTTCTTCCTCCTAATACATTTGGGGATATACACAGACCAAATCTTAAAACGAAATAAAACATCTTACTGTGGCTCATTTCTTTATGTGAACAGCACAGCTCGGGGGTGCTCTGTGCATAGTTCGTCCCAGCAGATGGACGCCTCAGAACACTGGCAGTTTAGCACAGTGACATCAGCATGATTATTCTTCAGAATCATCAGAACCGCCTGGTTTCCAGAGCCAAAATGGGAGTGTGCCATTCTCGGAGCATAACTGTCCCCTTCAGTTCAGATAACATGTCTATGGTTCTTATTCAGTAGAGGGTGGCGTCTAGAAATTTATCTACTGCACCATGTACTGGACCATGACCTACACATGGGTCTTCACTGATGAAGGCAGTATGTCCTCAACATGGTCTTAAGTGCCTCAAACTCACACCTCTACAGGCTTCTTGATTAAATGAGAAATGAAAGAGTGTAAAAATCCAGACACCATTCTCCTCGGTGGAGCATTACTAAACAAGGCTCAGTGTGAACCACAACTGAACTTGATAAGTGTGTCTCTTCCACATCACTATAACCCGTTGAAGTGCGGCTCTGACATTTGTGCACTTTTCTAAAGTCAGATGGTCCTGACTTGATTTATCCACCAGGAATAAATGATTGTGAAAAACCCCTGCACTTCTGTTATTTGTAGGAAGAGCCATAATATGAGACAATTAAAAGACAGACCAGAAGTTCCTTTAACTAACATTGGGAAGGTTTTGATATATTTTTCCATTAAGCATGTGTCTTCCCATGGACATAAAATTTCTATCTATGATACTGTTATGAAAGCCCCAGCCACAGTGGATGTTCTAGCAAGTGGTTCCTTCCATTTTTCCCCAGTCAACATCTGCTGGTTCCTGTGCTACCCAGCAAAGAGATAAACATGCACAGGCATCATCTTCCCTGGTCACATGACACACAGTGATATCAGGCATCACATAGCTGGGCTATGACAACCGGCTCTCAAGGCATACAAACAGGACACAACTTCCGTTTTGGCTTCACTAAATGTGGAACAGTGAATCCAGGTCTGTAACTTCCCGTATTCTTGTGCCATCACATGTGAAGTATGAGTAATGGCAGGGACATTTATAATTCTATGGTCTCGGATGTTTAGCTGAGATCATACAAATACCTAGTAGACAATATGGTAAGCTCCAAAAACATTATCTGCTGAACAATATACTCTTACATTTCTGTTTTACTTGTTTTCATAAAATAATGTGAACCCACACTGGGTCGACAGTGATGGGGTCAGTGGAGTGGAGATACTGGCAAAGCTTTTTAAAGGAAAAGATGGGGATGGGTGGAATTTGGGGAGAAGTCAGATATTGGGACCGACACCAAAGTTGATTCCATATTTTGGCATGAAGGACTGGGTAGAGAGATGAACAAGCACGCATGGATATGTGGAGTCTGGAGATCTAAAAAGGACATTTAGGAAGGGAGTTCATCTGGATGGGAAATCTGCCACCCAGAAGGGTAGGATTCTAAAGTGACAGAGAGCATCTACAAAACTATTTTATGCGTGGACACCAATCTAGCAAATCCGGGTTTGTTGTTGTTTGGTTGGTTGGTTGGTTGGTTGGTTGGTTGGTTTGGTTTGGTTTCTAGTTGTTGGGTTTTTTTTTTTTTTTTTTTTGTACTGTTGTTGCTAAAAGTGATAATGCCAAACAGAATAGATGGGCCTTCTACAACACCAGCTTTGGATTTGGATTTGTTAAAAGAAATGACCCAATTTGATGAGTGAAACACCTACTTCTAAAGTCCAACAAAACTCAGAGGTATGACTCTCTTGTATTCTTGCTTTTGGGTGACATTACACTTGGGTCTTAGAACCTTGTTGGGGGCATATGGAATGAATTTGACCTCTGAAGCATGCAGGGATGATGCTACGTCAAAGCAAAGCCAAGTAAAGACACTATCTACATTTACCTACTCTGATCCCAATTGGCAGCAAACAGCAGGAGAATCTTCCTGCCATAGTGGTCGCGATTTTCCAGCACTCCAGGGAATCCATCAATCAAAGCCCTCTTAATCCCGGGATCGTCGGCCTTAAAGTTTTTGAACATGTCCAGGTTTAGCTGGCGGTACTGAAAGTACTGGGCCAGGAGTCTGAAGGCATCAGCTTGGTGAAACTTCCTGGCTCGGAGAAATCGCAGGATGAAGGCATCATCTGTACGTAAAAACCCAATGTCTGGCCTGGTAATGATCATGTCTCTGACCTGTTGAATGTCCTGATGTAAAACATCTGGGTTTTCATTCAGTTCTAGGCGAGCTTTCTCTATAGTGTCTGGACTGAGCCCAGCCTGCAAATGTGTCATCTTGGCCAAATCTCCTTCCCAAGCACTTAAGCTCTGAGGTTTGGGAAGAACAGAAACTGGTCCCATTCACATGGAAGTATGCTGAATCCGTGGCCCATTCAATGGTCCTCCTACAAGATTGCTCCCAAAGCAGACAGGTACAGAGTCTTCTTTCTGTCCTTAAAAAACAGCAGGACATTCAGGTCCTATGTGGTGGTAGCATCCAAAAGAGAAGGAAAACCGAAGCCATTGCTTACTGAAAAACAGATGCACACAAGAGAAACAACAGAGAGATGAAATAGAGAATATCTGGGCATATTAATTAAAGCCTATATAAAAATGAGTTTATTTCTCTTTTGATGAGGGTATACCTTGTAACTAAGTGCATATAATCCTTTAGATAGGACATTTGGCCTTTTTATTATCAACTTGAATAGTTAATATACAAATATTTAAAATACATTCACAAAGTTTTAGTTACAGTGAGTGACTCCTTAAGACAATGATCTGTGGTCAAATTAGTGATAGTGATATTTTATTAATAAATGGTTTTATTGTTGATGATGCTAAGGCAGGTTTATGAGGCTATTCCTGAACCAGAATACAGCAGAGATATTAAAGCTGCTACACAACTGCTTGTTTCTCATTAGCCTCACTTCTTAAGCAAGTATCTCAGACATAAGTCAACCAACCTCTCACATCTTTTAAAGGCAACCCTTCGCAGCTTGAGGATACTAAAGGTCACTCTAATCTAACCCTAAAGTGCCTAATTGATGGAAAGATTATTGCCAAGGCTTGGGTGGTACCAGACAAGTTCAGGGCTGGAAGCTTGACCTTAATGAAGGACATTCTGGGCCATGCAAAAGGTTTGCAGGCTCATGTGGAATCTGTTGTTTTGGCTTCTTCCACCCCTGCTAAGAAATCCACAGGCACACGAGGCTTTCAGTCTGCTCTCTACCTCACCCATATGGGCTTCTAAATCCATCCATTTTTCCATTGTCCTGAGATACTGTTTTACACAGGAAAAAATGTCTTGATTATCATCTTATTTCTCCATACAAATGATAAACAGCAACAAAAAGAAAATCACCTGTATTCTTTGAATCTTTCTTGCATACTTCCTTCTTCCAATCCATCCCTACACTCTTAGACATCCTGGTCAACATCTTTTCACCAAAAAAACCAAAGATAAGGGTATCATTGTTATAAAAACATAGGTATTAATGATACAAGCTAGAGTCATCTGAGAGGAGGAACATCAACTGAGAAATTCCTTCCATAAGATCAACTTATAGACAAGTCTGTCCAGAATTTTCTTTGTTAGTAATTGATGCAGGAGGGCCCAGCCCATTGTGGGTGGTGCCACACCTAGGCTGATAGTCCTGGGTGCTATAAGAATGCAGGCTGAGCAAAGCATGAAGAGAAAGCCAGTAAACTCAACACCCTTCCATTGCCTCTACATCAGCTCCTGCCTCCAGGTTCACACCTTCTTTGAGTTCCTGCCTTGGTTTCCCTCAGTGGAATGTGATTCAGGGTATGTATGGCAAAAAACCCTTTCTTTCTGAAGTTGCCTTTGGTCATTGTGTTTCATCACAGAAATAGTGGCTCTGGCTAAGACAGACAATGATGATGCTGGAACAAACATAAACTACAAGGGTACAAAGCAGGCCAGACAGTGTTGAATATCATTCATATTGCTACATCTAAAAGACAATTTTCAGTTTCCAGTTTGGGTGACATCCATTAGTACAGGATACTGACCTTTTCCTTTTTAGACTATCTTCTCCTTCCCTAACTCCTTTCTCTGCTCACACGCCCTGGCCATCCCTTCCCCACAGCCTTCCTCTGCTCATTCTTCTCCCTTTCTGCAAGCCAATACCAGAATTTCCAGGATCCTGCCCCACAATCTGTCTATCTGTGTGCAAATAGCTTCATTCCCTAGCTTTCCTCTGACCTCCAGGCTCCTGAGCATCTTCCTGCATATAGCCTACAGACCATACAAGCACATTACCTTCAAAACTGAACTATTCACAATTCCCCATCCCGAACTTGATGCCCCAGCTTTATCCCTTAGTGAATGATAATAACTCCTACGAAGGTTCGCATTCTGGAAATCTAAAAGTCATCTCTTCTTATGTGCTCTCCTTCACCGCCTGTTTCCAGGCAGTTGCGTTTTTACTAGCTCTCAAATCTTCCCATCTCTCCAGATCCATGGGTGCTGACATAACTGGAGCCATCATCCATTCCTGTGTTTAGGGTGAAAACAGGCTTTCTACCATGGCCTTTGCTGCCAATTTATTTTCTGCATTCCCATTGCTCTCTGTATTACAACTGAAACAAACTCATATCGCACTGTGATTAACATCCACGATTAGCTGCCAACTCTTCATTCTTCCAAACTCAGTCTGAGAGTCACTGTCCCCAGGAAACCCTCCCCAACCTTCAGAAATCAGATGATACACAGACACTTAACCATGCCATGTCTTATTAGCATCTCCTTCCACCCTTTTATTCAGAATTGCCTATAAAAGGAGGGAGTCTATTATTGATCTGTGAATCCTCAGGTTTTGAAACATAAAGAGGGTCAACTCTGTGAGCAAAGAAGTACATCGTGACCACTGACATTTTGTCAGCGCCTAGGACAGGGTACATGTTGCAGCCGATGCGACCAGTTATACAAGCATCAATGCAAACAACAGCCAAAATGCTGTTTTTACAAGTCAGTGAGTGGTTCTTCCACATCTGGGGCAGGCTAGTTTTTCTCAAAGCCATTCAGCTAACCTTTAATTCCCTCCCTTATCTATAAAGAACCCCCCCTCCCCACCACCTAGAGAATTTCCTCTAGGCACATTGTATTTCAGCTCCTGGTCTCACTAAAGCATTCTGGGTAATGTTCACAGTTCCAAGCCAAGGAACACAGCAGTAAGCACACAATACACAGCAACAGCTTGTTCTCTGAAGAAGATTTAAAGCTGCTTTGGAGCAAGTTACTTACCTCACAGTCCAAGGAACTCAACAATGTATCTCAGATAAATTACTGTGAGTTCAAGGGGAGAATTGAGGGTGCATATTTTATGCCCTGCCTCCATACATAGCTATGTATGGAGCTCTGATCTATAATTCCTAAAATAAATTTTCTCCAATCTACATCTTTATTCGGTGCTCAGCACGCAATTGAAGCTACTGGTGAGAACAGTCTAGCCAGGATCACTGGATTTTGTGCTTAATATGATACATATATTTCATTAAAGGTAAATCCTTCACACTGAAATCCTGAACCAACTGCTATTTAAATAACACCAATCAATGCTAGTTGAGGTACACATACACACACACACAAAAAAAAAAACTGTATGAAGAATGTTTATTACAATGTAGCATTTTCAACCAACCACTGGCTTTTTTTCTTGCTTGACTTTTCTGAATTATAAATAGGATTACATTGGAGTTGATATGCTACTCATAAGTGAAAGAGGTTTACTTTCCTGATAGCATCCATGATAATAGCTATAGTTCATTATTTATTATTGCTGTATTATTACATCCCAGACACTCACATAGTCTCTTTAGATACTACACTACATGTCAGAACAACTGGACAAAATGAGTAGAATCTGAGATGCAAAGAAATGAAATGTCTTGCCAAGAGGGAGAAAAGGGATGGTCCAAACAATATCTCTCTCTCTCTCTCTCTCTCTCTCTCTCTCTCTCTCTCTCTCTCTCTCTCTCTCTCTCTCTCTCTTCTCTCTCTCTCTCTGGAATATATTCTTCATGTGGTGATTTGCCTCTGCTCTGTAGCAGAGGTGTAAGTATTTACTACTCAACATCTGCTTGACATTCCTGTCAAAGCTGGAGACACTTGCTCTCCTTCCCTTGAATCTCTTCCATACTAACCCTTTTGTGAGCCCAACTCTGCCTCTGGGTTGCCAGACTTTCTTAGACAGCCTTCGACGGTGAACCTTACAGATAGCTACCCACTATCTCTACCCTCTTTGTAACATTGGGAAATGGCTGGAGCTATTTAGGACTGTGCTTTTCCGGCTCTCAGTAACATTTTGTTTCCTCGGCCAATATAACAGATCAAAGACTCTGCCTCTACCATGCCTCAGAGAGGCACAAACATGCCATCACAGTGAAGTCTGCTCACCAAGCAGAGAGGGAGTTTTAAGCGGGCACAGAAAGCAGCTAGCTCTCCCAGCTGGTACAGGGTCGTTCATGGCTTTTTATTCTGAAAGAGGAGGCTAGAATGCTTGCGCTTATGATCTGTGAAAATGTCTAATAAACTAGAAATTTGGGTTGTAGTATTTTAGGATAAATGAGGAGAAAAGGAAGTCTCTGCTGCTAGGAGTTAAAACACCGGGCATCCATAGATTCCAAATAAGCATTTCATCTCAAGTAAGACAAAAATAAATATTCGCTTATACACAATTCATTCTTAAGGAAGTGGTTTATAAATGTGTAGCATATTTTTATCTGTATAGAGAATAACAAAAAAACCCTCAGTGAAACAGATTTTCAAGTCTAACCTATTTCAGGTCCTTCATCACTGGTTATTCCCATAAATTTTATTGTTATGGTCATCTTCAGAAACCCATATCGATACCTGGGAGAGATCAGAACAATTGTAGCAATGTTCTCTCTAAAAATATGTAACAGTTCAAAGCATTTTTTGTCAATTATTATTCCCTTTGTTACAATGATCCTTCGATGTGTCAAAGAAAGATAATTTCCTGGGAAACACTAAGAAAATAATGTGGAATGAGACAACTGAAGATGCTTATAAAATGAAAAAATCTATCTGCCATTAGCTGTGGTGTTCTTGTTAATATCATAATTATGTTGTCTCCCAATAAATAAAAGATGTTGAGATGCACACTAGCTTCAGGGCTGGCTTAAAGTCGAATAATGAGCTAGTGGTGGCATGGGAAAAGACAAATACTTGTAACTTCTTGTTATGTGCCAAGGGCCTTGACATTACATTATCTAATTTCCAGCCAATCTCTAAAGTCACGTTATTAGTTATTAGGTGAGAGACTGAGAGCTTAGACATATGTGTATATGTATGTATATATATATATTAGACATTTATGTATATATATTTATGTATACATATATACATATGTATACATAAACATAAAATAAATATACATACACATACATATACAAATACAAACAAGCCTTCATACTGGAAATTACCTTCCATGTTTTGTTCATAGCTATCTGTTATCTCAGAGGAGTTGCCATCTTTAGCAACTCATTCTTGATAGCTGCATTCTAACAATCACCCACTCATTCACACACACTCACTCACATACTCATCAAACACTCACTCACACAATCACAAACTCACCCATACACACTTACTCATTCACAAACACACACACACTTACTCATTCACACTCACTCACATACTGAGTTACACACTTACTCACACATCAGGCATGAAATGTGAAGATGGAAGGGAATATTGTCATGATCAGACAGATAATATCTACAAAGCCTCACTAGACGGTGACTACATTTGTAATTACAAGATTCAGGAGATTGAAGCAGGATTATGAATTTGAGGCCAATTTGGGATACAAAATTAGACCCTGTCTTAAAACAATAACAACAGAACCTATAACAAAATTTTAGTATTCTTTGAAACATATGGACACAAATTACTAATAAATAAAGCTTCAAAGGAGTGTGATTTCTGTGTGTTCTTAGTAACGCATAGAAGATATTAATATGCATATGAAATGAGAAAATCATGTTTATTTTGTGGGTTTTCCTCTTTTACAAAAGAAATAAAAATGAATCTTTATGATAAACCCAAACTATTAAAGTCTAATAAATATTTCATCCACTAGGACAAAAATTTTTTACAAATTTCAAACATATTTTGCTTAAAACTCCATTCCAAATATATAAATTGCATTCACTAAAAAATGCCAGAGATTTTTAATTTGTTTACTTTGATTGTTTTATCTTGTAGCTGTTTATTGTTATTCTTGTGTTTTTTTTTAAAGGGTCTTGCTATGTAACTCAGATGGCCTTGGGTTCACAATCTTTCTGTCTCAGCTTCTTGATTGTTCATATTATAGGAATTCACTACCACATTCAGTGCAAGGAATTTTTAGATCAAGTAAAGTCAAAGTAGATACTGGACCATCTAGACAAATGTTTACAATCACGCTGAACAAAGTTTCTTCCTCTGGGTGATTCTGAGATCTTTCCTGAATGCTAACATGTTCTCTTATTGCTAGTGGAACCCACACTTTAAGCCCAGGGGTTGTTAATTATACATTCTGAATGTGTCTATCTTTAAAATGGGGCTTTGCAGTTGTTGGGTTTTCATGGGGTTGGTATGGTTTATAGGACTTCTTCCTTTCTGTAGACCAAGGGACCAAAGTCCCAGATTTGCCTATGTTGCTGCATGCACTGACTTTCATGAAATATTTGCCGACTTTCAGATAAAAATTCTCTATACCAGGGGTAGGGAGATAAGTTTGGAAGGACAAAGGGGAGACCTTTAATTATCAGAAAGTGTAGTGTGATCAGAATTTAGCCCTGGCTCACTGTCAACATTCCATCACCTTTAGCTCATCCTTAACCCAGGGCTTACTCCTGCCCCATAAATATTCATTGTGCAGATTCCCTTGGATCCTTTTAAAATAGCAACCAAACACAGTCATGTGCTTTCATTTGCTCCCACTCTTGAGAAAGGTTAAAAGTAAATTGGAAGGAGTTCCATCAACTTAGAGACACTGAGAACTTCTTACCCAAAATAGATGCCAGATCAAAATGAAAATAGACAAGGCCTCAGGTACACTGGAGCAATTTGGCAAACAGTTGACTCCTAAGTTCTAGAACAATCTTTTGTCATCTCTCATGGTTTCTGTTTGCTGTGTGCTAATGCAAAAGGGGGCTAGGCAATCTGGAAGACATCAGAGTTTCCTTCTGCCTCTACATTGCTTAAGGTGGGAGAAGGTTTTTACTGGGGTACGTTTCTCTTTATAATCTTGTGGAAAGACAGTGCATGGGAGAGACAGTTACAAACATGTGAAAATTAGACTGAAATGTCTTCTTCAAATATCACTCTGTTGCCATAATAAGTCCCAACTAGTTATCACTTCATATCCAAAGTGGGTCAGTTGTGTTTGTTAGGCATATCTCTGGGAGAGGACGAGAAGATGTGGAAATGCTTGACTATTTTGCCTCAAAGAAAAGATGTTTCCCCAAGCAGACTCCATTATTTGGGGAAAATAATCTAGAGGTGTACAGAAGATGTAGCTGCCCAAATTGGCACTAAGTTTCCCCTTTCACTCTGCTTTTCCAGGGCATCTATGTAACTGGGGCTCTTCTCATGGATGAAGTTGAGACAACAAAGGGCCCAGCAATGAGCAGAAAAAAGAAAACTGTCAGGCGAAAGTGGGATGGAGAAAGTTGCTTCAGAGCCAGATGAGAGAAAAGAGGAGCCCCAACAACTTTCCCCTCAGCCGACATTGGAATGGTTTGCCTTTCCTTGCAGTTAATATCCATTATCAATTACATCTGGTGGTGTGAAGTTTTAGAGAGTAATTGTTGCCCTTCCTTCTTTGGGGGAGGTTCATTCATCACGTTAAGTGAAATAAGCCAGACACAGAGAAACAAATAGTATGGTTTCCCTCACATATAAGAGACAAAGCTCATTGATTTGGTAGAAGAGAATAGTCATAGAGGCTGCAAAGGGGAGGAAAGATGGAGAAGAAGTGAGACAAGGACCAGAATATTGCTAGACTTGGACAACGTGCTCCATTATTCCAGGGCACTGTGGGTCAACTACGGTTCATAATGACTATATATCTTAAACCCAGCAGAAAAGGAGGAAGGGTCTTAACACAATAAGCATGGTTTGGTCATTGCACATTATATACATTCACTGGAAGATCACGTGATAGCCCACAAAATATGTGTAACTATTATCAATCAATCAAGAATTTCACCAAAAGTAGTTCGTTAGTCAGTAGCAGTCTCATAACTTCGTAAGTTATTATTGGGAACACAGATGTACCCCTGACTCACTGAATGAGTAATAATGTCAGACCCAAGAAGCAATGACCTCAAATTGCTGGGATGAATGACCTGTCCCAAAGCAAATCTCACAATGTCTGTGGGCAGCAGTACCACAGTAATAGAAAAAATAAGTATGTCACTAGTGGCAAAGGCTCCCAAGGCAGCTTAATATAGCAGCCTATAAATTATATATATATATATATATATATATATATATATATATATATATATATATATGTATGTATACTTGCATACTATATAGCATCTAAAAAGAAGGATCAGGGGAGGAAAGAAAGGATGAGAGAAAGAGAAGATAGAAGGCAAAGTGGGGAGAAGGAAGAGGAATGGGGTGAGAAGAAAGGAAGGAAAGAAGAGAGGGAAAGAGGAAAAGAAGAAGAGGGGGGAAATAAAGAGAATAAAAAGAAAGTGTGAGGGAAATATTAAACGACTCCATTTTGAAAAGTTTGCTTATAAATCCTGTAACTTGAGCCCCTTCATTTTCTCCTGGTCCACCGCTTTGTTCTTGTTTCTTCCAAAACTGTAAAATTCAGAACACCAAGTCACCTATGCATGTGACACACATAAAGGTATAGGCGTTTACATAATACCATTTGAGCAATAATAGAATCTGAATTGAGGTGATGCTATTTTAAGGAACAGAAATGGGCAACAGATATGTGGATGATATCTAAGAATCAGAGATTCAGCTGTTAGTGCTTAGGACACAGAGCTTATCCCCCCTGAGACAGTCTTCCTTGCACAGAAGTCAAGTGAAAGACAAGTGCCTGGGGAATTAGCCTCCTACAAAGGGCATTTTCCATACCTCCAGACATAGAGAAAGTCTATAGAAAATAAAGAGCACAGGGTGACCCAATGGAGAAAACTGAGAGAATGTGGGAGAAATAATGAACTTATATCTGAATAAATAAAGGTTCTTCATGGGGCAGACAGTGTCCAACCAGCTGGTTTATATTTCCAGGTGAACCTAACTTCCTTTAAGCCAAGAAAAACTTGAACTGAAATTGGAGTCCAGTTTTCTCTAAAGAGATATAGCACTTGGGCAAATGAGGATTGCAGACTTGGAGTCAGTCACACTGTGGGCCCTCTCTTAAAGCTTCATTCATAGGAAATCTGGATGAGTGATAATTACCTAAACAATGACTATTTGGGAAAAGGTATACAAAGGGAGGACCAGCTCACTTGATGACCCTGAGGGCTTTTCTGGGTTAATGTATTCATACAGGCGCCATGCTTTTTATCTCTATGCTGCTTGTCACCTCCTCCGTCCAAGTTACGGTGTCACAAAAACAGAGAAGATCAAAGCCAGCCAGAGTCCATTTATGAAAGGTGGTTCTGCAGCAACAGAGATTGTGAAGTCATGGGGCAGATTTCTAAGCAATAATAACGTGTTTCTCTTATCAAACCCAAAGATGTAAACAGACATAATCCGTTCTAAGAGGACACGGTTTCATCTTTTAGGAAATGTACCTCCCAGCTGTAGATTCAGATTCTAAAATTCTGTTCCCTTCCATAAGCACATCCACAAGAAGAGAACTATGATGGGGGGGGGGGGGTTGAAATGTTTCTTATGGCCTTTAAGTCCATTTTCAAATGAGAAAGTTGTGTTATTATCAATATGAAAGATTAACAGCCCTAAGAAACTATGAAAGCCACAACAGTAGCACCCTATGGAAATTAATAAGCTTGGCGTATTTCAGACAGGGAGGAGAAGCATTGCTTCTGAGACAGGTACCTGTAAATCTCCCTGAAGCAGCCCTGCTTTGATATCTCACCAGCCTCAGGAAATTGCATTAAGCACAGGAAGACGGAATCTTCGGAAGCTTTGCATTCCAGGCCTGTGTTTCTGGTGAAGCAGCTCAAATTGGCAACATGAACACATTTTTTTCAGCCTCCTGGTCTGGACCATTGTTTGCACAGAGATAAGGGAGTTTTAAGAAATCTTTCCCAGAGACCTGAGAGTTCCTGGTTGTTGTACATATTATCAGTCTAAGGACAGCAGGTAGATGACTAAATGCAATACACTTTGCCAAATATTCTCAGGCTTTGAGCTTAAAAATGAGTAAAATTTAGAGACAAATAGAACTAATCCTAAGTTCATATAATTAGTAACAGTAAGTAAACTTTTGTCACAACACAACTAGTCCTCACTCATAAAGATTATTGAGCATGGATTTTTGCACAAAACTCCTTCCAGAACATATCTGTTTGTGAGCCTCTTTGCTTTTGGGTGGTGCCTCTCAAGATAAGCAAGAACAAAACTAGCTTCTCTGACCCTTCTCCAAGAGATAGATTAAATAAATGTACAAGGGTGCTGTTGAGTGGGGCTTTCTGAGCTTTAGCTTAAATGTTCTTATGACCTGACTACATTTCTACATAGATACCACACATTTCAATTAAGACCCTGATTTAATGTTGCCAAAAGCAAACAGACAATTAAAAATATACAAAAGAAAAAAAAAAAAAAAAGACAGCAGCAGAAGAAACTACAACACTTTGCAGCTCAGTAAAACCAATTCCAAAAGAGTCCCTTTCAACACTCTTGTTCATGAGAGGCAAGCCCTTGTTTGCTGCACTTTGTTAGCTTTTAGAAAGCAAATGACCCTGGTTCAATCAAGGAAGTGCCTTGACCTAGCTAAGACTGGACCATCAGGTCCAAATTAATGTTTTGTTTGAAAGATGTTTCAACTCCCCATCTGCTTTGATAAGAAACGATAACACTGTAAAGCAGAGGCAGGCAAACCACAGTTACATAAAATGCCTTTTCAATTTCTGCACTCTATTACCCTTTACTATTTATAGGAAAATGGTGTTATCTCCTGGTTACTGAGAAAGCACACAAAAATCTCGCCTTCCAAATCTGAGCCAGTCCTTGACTAGTAATGAACAAAGCCAGGCCATCTGCTCTGAATATCATTACCACTTTGGCCATTTGGGCCAGGGATATATCTGTTCTCCTTCTAGGAGAGGTTTAAGAATGGGTAATTGAAGTAAGTAGACAAGAAAAGGAAATATTTGAGCAAACAGGATTTCCTAGTGGAAAGCCTTATTTGTTAGGTTCTTACGACCATCGTTTTAATTTTCATTTTGGCCACGGAGTTAACCTTTAGGGGTTCTCGTTTTATAGAACAGTTCCATAAAAACTTAATTTCGGAGTTTCTACGGTAAATGCTAGGAAGAAAAACAGGCATGTGGGTGCTGTGAGTCACCACCGATCGCCCCCACCCTGCTTCCTGGTGACTCTCCATTGGAAAACCAGAATATCTGGGCTGAGCTAACATTTCTTCCTGGAATCACACTATGCCCCAGGCCATGTTAATTTCCTGAACTAAACAGTCTCTAATCTGCTGAAAGGCAGCTGGCTAACTGCTGGTGTCTGGCAAGTCCCCATCTGTCTCTTTGCTGGGGTCTCTTCCTGCTGCCTCCACTTCCCCTTTCTCTGGAGCAGGCGTCTCTCTTTGTTTTCAGGGGTCTCTCCGCCCGCCCGAACTTTCCCTTCTATGCCTGAGAACTTGAGCTCTTTCCTCTCTACCTTGCGGACCTCAGGCTTTGTCTAAGTGACAAGACACAGTTGTGTGGACTGTAGTTACCGCGCCGGTGGTGGTGGCGATGATGACGGCGATGGTGGAGATGGGGTGCCGATGGCTGGGGAGCGCAGGCTGTGCGGCGTGGCAAGAGGATGGACCGCGGAGGCGGTGGAGAGTGGGGTGCAGAAGGGATGGAGTGCAGTGGGATTGCAGATGGGAGCTGTCCATGCGCCGAAGTGCTGAAACGCCGCAGCCATGGCACCGCTAGAGCGGGGACGGGCGGGGAGGCGCTGCGAACACAGAAGGAAGAAAAAGGCAACAAATACCTTCACACCGCCGCCCAGGCTTGCTTTGAGAATGTGTTTCTGCAGGTGTCCTCGCGGCTGAACTGGGTGGGTGATATCCCCTATCCTGGCAGTTGGAGCTCAGATTTCTCTAGAAAGCTGTGAATGAGAGCCCGGGCTGCACGGGGCTGTGATTTGGGTAGGAGGCGTGTGCGCCAGAGACTCTGTCCTTCTATACCAAGCCTGGCTTTCCCCTGGGTCCTAAATGCCTCCGCAGGTTGGTCTCACCCATTCTGGCAATACAGTACTAAGGATTGTTGTAATCTTTTAACAACTGAGGGGTGGGGGGAGTACTGGAAACAATCGCTCTCCACATTTAAAGAAAACTCTTTTAGGCAGATTATTTCAAGTTCCAGGTCCCGTGTATATAAGCCAGACCAATGGTGAAGCACCATATGGCTATGAAAAAATAATTATTTTTTATTAGCAAATGACATTCAGAAAACGGGCTGTTGGAAAAGGCTCAAATCTAAGGCTCCATCTTGTCAAAATAGAAACAGGTAAGTTAAATCTGTCAATGAAAATTAAAACATTTGACAAACAAGTACAAGATGTTTATTTTTAATGATCTTGGGATATGGAACATTTTCTAAGCCGGATAATAAAAGAAAACACAGGAAAGAGGTCAACAAATTTGAATGCATAACATTTCTTAATCTCAAAGATTGTGAATGTAGATTATCACTTGGAAAAAAATCACAGCAAATATGTGTTTCATACACAGATATTTCCTAAGAAAAAAGAAAAATGCTGAAGAACCAACAAACATTTCAAAAGTCAACCTCACCACTAAAAAGCAACACCTAATTTAATACAGCACCAAAGACTTGCTAAAGGAAGAAAGAGAGAGAGAAACGGAGAAAGAAGGGTAAAAGAGCAACAATGTATGGTTTGGAATAAAAACATTTAAATTCACACAGTATCCCATATCCTATGATGTTAGTGAGTAAAATGTAACCTTCCTACAGGCCCAATTCAGAATGTATTTCAAGAGTCTGAAAATGTATATGATATACAGTCTTCTAATCAACTCAGCAATTTGTGTAGGTATTTATGCATATAAATTCCATTAATGATCATAGAAATGATCAAAACCAATAAACTTAATTTTATACAGGCGGCAAGATTTTCTGGATAAAAGCCACATTTCTGAAGAGTAAAGACAGAGAAATGTTTGCAGAATAGAAATGAGGAGGACAAGACACAAATGGAGCCTCTGTTCCTTGGGTTGGTGGGAGCACTGGGTAGTAAGAAGCATGCTTTCTGCTAAGGCGACTCAATCTTCTTCCATATAGTCACCTAAATTCGACAATTTATTTAAACACTGAAAGTTGATGGGTCTCTTTCCAGTGTTCCTATTATATAGTTCCCATGACTTTTAAATAATCTTCCAGCTCTCGAGTGTTACTGCATTTTCTCTCCCTCTTCCTCTCCTTCTCCCTCTCTTCTATCTCTCTGTCTCTGTCTCTCTCTCTGTGTCTCACTGTTTCTTTCCCTCTCCCTCTCCCTCTCTCTTCCTCTCCTTCTCCCTCTCTTCTGTCTCTGTCTCTGTCTCTCTCTGTGTCTCACTGTTTCTCTCCCTCTCCCTCTCCCTCTCACTCCCTCCCCCCCCCGCCCACCCCTCGTATGTATTCGTATTATATACAACTTCTGTGGCAGAGGACAGCTCCACTTTGTTCGCTGCTGCTTGTAAGAAGCTATGGAAGGCTGCCTGAAACTTCTCAGCACTTCAATAAAAGCCCTGAGTAGAAGAGCAAATGGATGAGTGACATAACCCACAACACGTATATGTGTATTTAAAGTATTTTATGAAGCTATGAATTTTGTATAGAAATTGATCTGATCAGGCTCAGCACATCAAAATGGTCTACAGGGGATGCTGAGCTTTCGTGGCTTAAGCTTAGTTAGAGCGATGCCTTCAAAGGCTCAGCGCAGCTCAGCATAGACACATGCAAAGACACTAAATGAGAACTTGTCCAAGGAAAACACTTTCCCTAATTAATTCCCTTTGTGCTGTTTCCGTTCATGCGCATGCGTACTTTAATCATTTCTCTGCCGCTCCGCACCTCTGAACTACTTCCTGTACTGTACTGGTCCCTGTCTTCCTTCATGCTATTCATTCATTTTCCATTGTTTTAGATTCTGCATATGAGAAAAACATGTAATACTTGTATTGTCTTGCCTGACTTATTTTGCTTGACATGGTGATTTCCATTTGTATCCATTTTCCAGCAAATAACATGGCTTCATTCTTCATTGTGGCTAAAACAATATAATTTTATTTATCTGTTTATATCCTAAGGGTTTCCTAGGCCAGTTGCATATGTTGCTTATTATGAATAATGATGCAATAAACATTGTTGGGCGGATATTCCTGTGGTATGCTGACTTAGATCCCTTCGGATCACATGGTAGTTCTATGCTGAGGTTTTTGAGTAATATCCATGTTTATTTTCATAGAAACTGGACTAATCTACATTCCTGCCAGCATGCATAAAGATTTTTTCTCCCATTTCTTACTTACCATTTTTGTGTTTTCTAAATAATAGCCATTCTAATATTTCATTTGTTCTTGATTTATGCCATTTTTAATACTTTTGTGGACTGGATGGAGTGGCACAGACTTAAAATCTCATACCTTAGGAACCTAACATGGGCGGGTCCGGGTGGAATGCCAGCCTGGACTATGTGTTTACAAAAAAGTGTTGTACATTTTCCCTTCTTCTGAGGTGTAGTATTGATTGATACCAGTTACACACACACACACACACACACACACACACACACACACAAGCACATACACAACTTTCTCAATTCTATTCCTGCTAAGAGAAATGCAAACCGAGACATGGGCATTTCAGCAGAGTGTAGTTCTAAAATAAATAAATGAATAGTTTTTGCTTAAAGTTGACTTGTTCTTTGATGCATTTGCTTGACCATTGTTACCTTTTAGATAACGCTCAATGATGATCAAGACATTTGAATGGCACCATTGATAACAGAGCTGAGTTTTAAATGCATTTTTAAGTAAAAATCAGATGCATGAGATCATAATATGCTGATCATATAAATGCTGATACTCTGTTTGTTGGGAAAACCATAGCCCCATAGCACATCAAGGGGATGTGTGGTGACCACAGAAACTACTAGCTAACATACTGCAGTCTTATATCCTAAAGTTTAAAGATGCAAGCTTAGAATTCAGTTTCACTGAAAATAATGTAAAAGGGCCTTTTGTTTTCATTCTATTAGTTCGGGAGACAGAGTTGCATATAGCCCAAGGTATCCTAGAATTCACTAGGGTGCCAAAAGATGGTTATAAACTTACAATTCTTCTCCTCTGCCTCTGGAGTGCTGGAATTATAGGTCTGTGTCAGGTAGGTCAATTACACTGAAAATTAAACCAGATGTACTTGATATTTGTGAACATTTGTTTCTCTCCCCAAAGTGCCAACAACAGTATGTGCTTTCCCTTCACACTCTGCCTGCTGCCTCTGTATGTTTTTATATAAACCCCATCTCTCTATTCCAGCAGTTCTCCACCTTCCTAATGCTACATTTATTTAATACAGTTGTGGTGAGCTCCAATCCTAAAATTACTGTGTCGCTACCTCTTATGAATCATACTGAAAATATCTGACACACAGGATATTTGGTATGTGATCCCCAAATGAGCTGCAGGGCATTATGATCTAGACGACATGGGTTGGTCTGCAACATGCAAAAGTTTATCCACCTGAGGGTGCATTAAAGTTGAGAGTGCAAGTGTGGATTAGTACCCAGAAGAATTCAGCTGCTTATGAAATAGATGATAGGCTGATATTACAATGGCACCATTTTTCTGGACATCTGCCTAGCTTAAATGTTTAAGGGCTGCATGAACTAATGAGGACTAAGGTCAAATTGCGACAATGAGAACATTCTATTTAACTAGATCACATCTCATTTCACTCGTATTTCCGAAACATATATCTCAATATACTCATAAAAATTGTAACTGATATTTTTATTACAGAGGATATAGGTCAGTTTTGAAATTCCAAAGTTCATACTAGTCAGAATGGCCTAGAAGTCTTCTGGCTTCCAATAACAATGGCTTCTTTCTTACTCTCAGGAAAGGTGAGGGATGAAGAGAGAAAGGGGCTTGAATTGCATAGTGACTTAAGTACCATTCAAGGGATTATTTCGTTGGGAACAATAATGCTTGCAAAACTTGCACCTGCTCTTAGGCTTCAGCACAAATCATTTCTGCACCTAGCCAGAATTAGTCTAACGGTCCTGCCTGCCTGACGTAAGGAGGCTGGGAATTGTTGGCAATCATCAAGGTCTTTTGTGACCAGTCACCTTACACACCAGCCTGTTCTTATAACTATTAACAAAACATCTTAAGTTTTTTTCTCTTACCCCACAGAACATGCTGAATCCATCTCCAAAGAATCTTTCAACCCCTACACCTATTTTCAATCCCAGATCTCTAGGTCTGATGTGACTGCCTCATGCCTGCTGTGTCAAATGGAGAACTTCCTGCTCTAAAAGATGGAGAATCTAAAAAGACAAATAATCTCCAACCCCCTTCCATAGCAGACAGTGGCATAGTAGATGATGATAAATACTTAAACCCAAGAAGGAAAAGATGGAGGCATCTGTTTCTCATTGAGTTCTCCTTTCTGAAATATCATGGGCAGTCTGAGAAAAGACTTTCTGTACAGAAGGCTAGGAGAGTTGCTTTGTGGGAGTTTTCTATGCTGCTCACTGTTCTCTTTGATGCATGACAGCGCAGTCCAGGACAGCGTTTTGGCTTCCATCACCCTACTCGGACATATCTAAAATGGCAATTGAGGAAAATGTCTTCAGTTGAATTCATTTCCAAGTTGAATTTCAATTGCAGTAGAACTGAGATCAGTTTAGAACAAACACTATGGAGTAGACCTATGTAGTCAGCAGTCACATGCCTAGGGGCTGGAGCGATCAATGACTTGTGGTTAAGAACACTTGCTGCTCTTGCAAAGGACATGGGTTTGGTTCTCAGCAGCCACATCAGGCAGCCCATAACCTTCTGTGACTCAGGTTCCAAGAAGTGCGATACCCATCTCTCTCTCTCTCTCTCTCTCTCTCTCTCTCTCTCTCTCTCTCTCTCTCTCTCTCTCTCTGACTTCTGCAAGCATATAATGCATGTATACTCATGCCAACATGCACACACCCAAATAAATAAACATTTTCTTGAAAAACACAGCATCAAATATTTAAATGTTCCAATATGT
Source organism: Micromys minutus (assembly GCF_963924665.1). Classification (NCBI taxonomy): domain Eukaryota; kingdom Metazoa; phylum Chordata; class Mammalia; order Rodentia; family Muridae; genus Micromys; species Micromys minutus. The sequence goes on along the minus strand of NC_137961.1, from coordinate 14,411,356 downwards.
ACCTCCTCAATTGACTGGCTGGGTAGCAAATTTTAAAACAATAAGAAAGCTGAGACTAGATCCTTGAGTTAAACAGTGCTTCTGTCATAGCCACAAGCAGGGGCTTCCTGATGATTGAGACAACAGCTCAGTATTTCTTGGTGAATTTGGTAAGCTGATTTCACAGACTGATCCACAAAAGGCGTGGTGATGTAAGAGTCCTAGGGTTCTCAGCAGCTTTGATTTGGACAAGAGTGATGTACCTCACACTCCTGTGGTCCAAAGTTTCACTCCAATTTCACTCAAGTTCCAGCTTGCGTGTTCCTGGATTGACACATTCTCACATGCCCCCAGGCCCCGTGCTTACCAAAGCAATTTAGTTCCTTTAGAATGATCTTCAAAAGTTTAAGATCAAATTAATTTTACATCTTTTTGAAACACTCTAGGTTACCACAAGGTTTTACGTTGCTTAAATAATATACCTTAAATGTAGTTCTTGGGGGGAAATGGGGGTAGGGGCTTCAAGGGTGTTTTTCCTCAAGTCTTTTTTTTTCTTTTTGTATATTTTATTTTATATTTGATATTATACTATTATTGCATCTTCTCTTTCCTCAAAATCCTTTCATAAACCTCTCTCATCTCTCTTCCAAATACATGGTCTCTGCTTTCATTCATTGTTACACACACACACACACACACACACACACACACACACACACAATATAACTTTCTTATGCTGTAGGTCATTAACAGTATGTATATTTCCAGGACTGACCGTTGATATTGGAGTACTGTTTCCCTGGGTAGACTATTTCTCCCACTCTCAGCATTCCTTAATTCCCCATATTTGTGTGTGTGCGTGTGTGTGTGTGTGTGTGTGTGTGTGTGTGTGTGTGTGCAATTGAGGCCTCAACCTTTTTGCTCATCCACTTTGGCATGTCTATTTCTGTTATCCATATTCAGCTTTCGCTTATGTACTCATGTCAGTGAGTGTTATGAATTCCATGAAGCCTTCTGACAGTGCTAGGAGTTACAGTCTCACAGAAATCTCCCTGATCCTCTGGTTCTTCCGGTCTTCCCACCCTTACTTCTTCTTCGACAATGCTTCCAAAACTTTGGGTGTACAAGATGTTTTATAGATGGGTCCTCTGCAACTGGGCTGCACAGCTCTGAATTTTAATTGGCTGTGATGTTCAATGATGGTCTCTGGTGGAAAGACCTTAACATGAGGATTACATTTATTTGTGATGTAAGGACGAAGCATACACTATAATTAGGGATTATGCTGGTGTTAGAAAAGTGGTGCTTGTAAGTTCTTCTCCACAGTCCATGACTTCACTAACCTGAGCAATTAGCTAGGTTTCAAATGCTTTCTTAATTTACCTCTTCTTTTGAAAGCATGAATTAATTTGTTTTTACAACATGTCAAAACTTTAGATTTCTAGAAGCTTGTCGTCTTATTTCTTTTTACAAAACCAGGCTGTTTCTTTCTTCATTATCTTGAAAAGTGCAGTAAATAATATGACATACATGCTAGGATGTTGTGTAAACCACATAAACACATGCTCTCACTCCTGAGATACTGCATATAAAAGATTTTTAAAAGGTTTTTGTAATCTGCTGTTGCTGCGTTTTTCTTCCTCCTCTTCCTCTTTCTCTTCCTCTTCTTCTTCTCTCTTCCTTCTTCTTCTTCCTTCTCCTTCTTCCTCAAATGTGTGAGTGTGTGCCTGATTATGTGTGTGTCCTGTTGGCTACAGAGACCAAAAGAGAGTATCAGATGCTTGGAACCTAAGTTACAGGTGGCTGTGCCCAGCAAGCAGTCCTAACTGCTGAGTCATCTCTCCAGCCCAGAGTGACAGTTTTCAGGAAGGGTTTTACCAATGCATAATGACCACAGCCCTTCTTATGTTCACTTGCTAACCACATAGTGCTAGCAACTCCCAACAGTACATGACTTTTTTTCTTCAGAAAACTGTTTTCTTCAGAAATCATTTTCGAGGCATTATATCTGTGTTAGGACAACAAATAGCACCTATGACATCAGAAGTCTGATCCAACAAAATTTGATTTCAATGCTAATTTGAATGGAGATGGAGCTAGGGGGGAAAGAAGCCTGTACTCTGCAAAGTCAAACTGGAAGCTAAGTTCTATTATTGTGAAAGCCATCATGGAGGGGGAAGTGGATACTTGAAAACTCAGTCACTTCTTTTATCATCTTGTCCAAAATAAATCGTTGCATTCTTTTTAACCACACAGAGAAAGGCAAGGAGGTTCAATATATAGGAGAAGCTCAAAAGGAAGTACAGGCTCCTTTAGGAGAAGCTTAGAACACAGATTAACAGTACATCATTAAAAACTGATACTCACCCAGAGAATCATGGTGTAGCATCAAACAGCCAAAGGTTGGATATTCTTTACAGAAAGAAAGAATAAAGTAATCCAGTCTGCCCAGCAAGTCCGAAAAGCTTTTAAGTAGAAAGCCCAACCTCAGTTACCAAAATCATCACTTTGGTAACCTGAAACCACAGCGGGGCTCAGTAATCCCTAACTGTGTGAGGGGGGACAGCTCAGGAAACCTGGAGACAGCAGGCATTCAAATCTGTTCTAGCTGAGAGATCCCAGATGAATTAATTACAGTGACAAACACATATTCCTTTGAAGAAATATCTTCTCCAGACTTGAGAGTCCCTAGACCATTATCACTCATTTTAGCAGAGCATCACAGTAAACAAAGAAAGCAAGAAGCAGGAGATTCTGAGACCTAGGAACAGGACTGTGGGAATAATGTGGCATTTGTTTCCTGTCCCAAAAATTTGTTTTCGATAGCTCTTTCTTTAATTATTTTAGCCATGTGTTAGGAAAGGGATGAAGAGAATGGGAAAGATGTGGCCCACAGAGGAGTGGCGAGGCCTGGGGACAAGGGAGATGCCTCTGGGGGACCCATGTTGGGAATCCCTTTTTCCTGAGGGACCAGCCACATGATGCAGTACAGTATAGAATAGAGTTTATTCAGGTCATGGGGGGAGTTAAGATGGTAGTAGAGGCAGAGAGAGAGAAGAGAGAAGTAGAGGAGTAGAGGAGTAGAGGCTGGCCATGAGCACGTGGAGAGAGTGGAGGAAAGGGAAAGGGGAAAGGAAAGGTAAGGGTTGGAGAGAAAGAGAACAAGAGGGCAAGAGAGACTGAGAGAGGAGGGGGCAAGCAGCCCTGTTTATAGTGCCAGGTAATTGGAGCAGAGCATGCCTGGCTATTGCCAGGTAACTGAGGGGTGGGGTTTACAGAATCCCAACACAGCCCATCACACTAATTTAAAATGTATTTCTGTCACTGATATTAAAATATATCAGCTCCATTTGACTGACTTTTCTGAAACTGTTTTACTCGCTGGGCTCTGATTTCCCCCTAAGACCTGCTTCAGTGAGGTAAGCCTTCCTCTGAGGAAATAGACCCCTTAATGACTGCCTCCCTGGGGGTCTCCTACTTGAGAGAAGGAAATGAGCAGTAAGCCACAGTGGGCACTACCCCTTGCTGGGGATTTGCCTACATGCTCTGGGGAATCCTAACTTTTTTAAAGCAGATTTTACATTGTGAGGGCGCACACAGACAAAAAAAGAAAACAACAATTCGAATTTATATTCCCAGGAAACCACTCCTGATGAAAGTACATTCTAGAGAGGAATTATTACATCATGGTATGTTTTGAGATGATGAGGAACAGACCTGATTTTATTTAACTTATCGAATGGAAGCTTTCTTAAACAGATATGAACAGTTCATAGTGGTAACAGCTCAAACATCAGCAGTTCCTGTATCCAAACTATATAGCAATTTACAAACTCTATTTCATTGGACATACACAGCAGTTTCATGAGCCAGGTACTTTTATGGTTTCCATTTTATTAGGAAAACTGAGTCATGGAAATTAAGTATCATACCTCAGTAATTTGGCAGTTGGGGTCATAATCCATAGCTGCCTGTTCCCAAGAACAGTATCTTTTTTTTAATGTAAATACACTTTGTACTTTTTCCTATTTCATAATCGCACAGTAAGTCCCTTTACAGGAATTTGCCCAATCTGTCTGCCAGAACAATGTCTTTCCTTTGTAGTCACTGCTTCATGAGGGTTTTGTTTGCTTGTTTTGTTTTTAATTTATTTATCCACTTTCCAACCCAACATCAGACCTTCCTGCCTTCCCAGCACCCTGTCATGCAAGTTCACCCCACCCCTTTTTGCCTTCTTCTTCTCTTTTGAGAATGAAAAGACCCCCTCTGAGTGTCACCCCAACTAACACCACTCCCCATGCCCCACCCCCATCCCTTAACACACTTCTCTGCATCAAGTCACTGAAGGATTAGGCTCATCCTGTCCCACCCACCAAGGCCAGACAAGGCATTCCATTTTGGGTCACAGAAACCACAGGCAGGCAAGCAACTGGCTCAGGAATAGCCCTTGCTCCAGTTGTTGGGGGACCCACATAAAGAGCAAGATGCTCCTCTGCTACATAAGTCCAGAGGGCCTAGGCCCAGCCTATGCTTGCTCTTTGGTTGGTGATGCAGTCTCTGGAAGCTTCTAAGGATCCAGGTTAGTTAGTTTACTCTGTTAGTTTTCCTGTGGAGTCCCTGCTCTCTATAAGCCCCTCAATCCTTCTTCCAAGACTCCAGAGCTCCATCTAATGTTTGGGTGTGAGTCTCTGTATCTCTTTTCATTGGATACTGGGTGGAGCCTCTCAGAGGACAGTTATGCTAGATTCCTGCCTGCAAACATAACAGAGTATCATTCACAGTGTCAGGAATTGGTTTTTGTCTGTGAGATAAAAATAGTGTCCTTAGTCATCATAAAAATGTAAATCAAAATGACCTGAGATTCCACCTCACACCCATCAGAATGGTTAAGATCAAAAACTCAAGCTGGTGAGGTTGTGGAGGAAGGGGAATATCCCCCATTGCTGGTGGGAGTGTAGATTGTACAAACTGAAGATTAATTTGGCTGTTTTCCAGAAGGTTGGAAATATTTCTGCCTCAAGAACCAGTCATACCACTCCTGGGCATATACATAAAAGATGCTCCACTATATCACAAGGACACATGGTCCACTATGTTCCTAGCAGATTTATTCATAATAGCCAGAAACTAAAAACAACCTAGATATCTTTCAACCCAAGAATGGATGCAGAAAATGTGGTATATCTACACAATGAAATACAACTCAGTCATTAAAACAAAGACATCATGAATTTCCCAGACAAATGAATGGAACTAGAAAAAAATCACCCCAAGTGAGGTAACTCAGACCCAAAGGGACATTCATAGTATGTACTCACTCATAATTGCATGTTATCCATAAAACTCGGGATATCGATGTTATAATCAACAGACCCAAAGAAGCCAAATAACAAGGAAGGCCCAATGGAGGATGGTTGACTCTTTCTCAGAAGGGGAAACAAAATACATATTGGAGGTCAATGGAAGGAGGAAACTGGGTGGAAGAGAGCAAAGGAGTCAGGGGTGGGGGCAAGATCATATGTCTGGGGTGGAAGGGATATCAGCAGTGGGGGGCAATCTCAAGGACATGCTGGAGACCTGGGATGGGGGAAGCCCCAGAGTGTCTTCAGGGGTAACTCTAGCTGAGACTCCTAGCAGTGGAGGATATAGATCTTGTAGCCATTTCATGTAGCCAGGTAGGACTCCCAGCAGAGGGATAAGGACAGCAACCCACACAAAAAAATCTTTGACCCAAAAGGCACCCTGCCTACAAGATGTGCAGAGACAGAGATAGAGCAGAGACTGGGTGAATGGCCAACTGATGACTGCCCAAAGCCAGTATTCCTGAACCATGTTTCTGCTTTACTGAGACAGTAGAGTAGGGCAGGAGGGAAGGTCCTGAAAGCCTCACACAAAGGTTGCAGAGTAGCATATGTAAAAAAATCTTTTGTTAAAGAGTAAAAGTAGACTCCTCCCTTCCACAGAAGCCAACCTTTGGCATAGGCGCTGAGGAACCCCACAGTGTCTGAAGGTTTCCTGTGGTTTGTTATAATACTAAAATGCAAAATCTTCAATGAAGAAAATAGAGCTTTAAGATGCAACTATATAACATGCAATGCATGCTACTGTATTGGAACTGTGTAACAGATACAGACTACTCAAGAACACCTACCCAAGTGGAGGACCACAGAACCAATGCCATGTGACATTAAAGCTCCGTTCTCTGCACAGCACTGTCGTTGAACTTTGAAATGTTTCTCTTTGTCCCAATCTGCTTCTTGCCTTAACAGTGTGTTCTTTTTTCAGATAAAATAGTCTCACGATTGCTACTACCCTTGTGTCTCTGTTCATTTCCATGCCTAAGGGAGACAAGAACCTAGGATCATGGTGGCTCCCACCAAACCCTGAGATCTGTGACTACCCAGGTAGACTACTCCCAGCAGAACTGAACAAGCAGGGCTCCTACAGAAGTCAAACAGTTCCAAGTCCCAGCTCCAGCTTCCATGATCATCTTTATGCGCTCGGAACTGAAGCGAGGGCCTCTGCTCTTGTTCGAGGTGGGCGAATGCTCCGCCCCTGAGCTCTGTCTACGCTATCTCTCACTCTTGTGATCTGATCATCTAAAGACCCTGTAAAGACTTTTGTTTTCACTCTCACACTGGGAAAGAGGGATGCAGTATACGGTTGAAAGGAGATGTAGTTTAATCCACAATGCCCCCTTTCCTTCTGGGTTTTAAACAGCCTCAATCTACCCTCCTCCTCCTTACTCAGATCACCAGCTGGTGCAGCTTTTCAGAATAACTTGCTATTTGAGTAGTGATGAGAGATATTGAGGCCCGCCTCCCATCTTTAACCTCTTTTCTTAAACTGAGGCTTGAGCCTAGGACTGCACTCTGCCACTGAATGTATTCCTAGCTCCCAACCCCTGCTTTTGTTAACTTTTAAAAGCTGAGACTGGGCCTTTCATAGACTTTAAACTTAGCATCCTTCTGCCTCAGCCTTTCAAGTAGCTGGGATTACAAACTTGTACTACCAGGGCCAAGTATCCTTGGGAGATTTTGGACATTAAAAAAAGAAGAAGAAAAGAACAAACAAAAACCCAACAGTGCTTGCTGGTGATTCTGCTCAAAAAGAAGAATCTGCCTGAAACAAATGCAGCAAATCCGTTCAATGGCAGCCATTTGAGGACCTTTCCTCACTGACTCCATATCTGAAGACTCATGCATTTCTCACGTGAATTGTAATGTCCTTTAGAGGGAAAAGCTATGGGAACATATGTGTGTGGACTAAAAAGTAACTGACTGTTAAACTGATACATAGAGATGCATAGAGAATTTATTCTTCTCTTTCTGAGCTGCTACATGTAAAATTAGGGGGGTTGGGTGAAGAAAAGTCCTGCGTTTCTTAAAAACTACTTTGTTACCATATGTTAATGTAGATATTTAATATTCTTCACATGTTTACTTTCAATTTAGTATAAGCCAATATTCTAATCTAAAAAGAATGATCAAATTGATCCCAGAGGAAAGATCTATCTGATATAGAAGACAAACTATGGAAACTGTGGGTTTTAGGCTTGTTGCTTACAAGCCTCAACTAAACTTTTTGTTTCATACCTTACATAATGTGACCGATAAGGAAAAAAGAAAATGTTTGTGCTCACTTTTATCACATACAAAGTAAAACATTTATAATTTACACTCATGTTTTGTTCAGGTAGATTCCTTCCAGAAATTTCCTACATGCATACAATGTATCTTGTTCATGTGTATTCATTCACCTGCCCCTCATTCCATTTTCCCCACCTCCCAGCATATCTCCCATCTCCCTCCCAAGTTCAACTCTTTTAACTAATAAACCTACAGAAAGAAACATTGTCACACCGACGTCTTTCTATTTCTTATACTGTGTGTATGTGTGTATGCGTGTGTGTGTGTGTGTGTGTGTGTGTGTGTGTGTGTGTGTGTGTGTGTGCGTGTGTGTATGTGTGTGGTATATGCACAGAATGGGGTGAATTGCACATATCCAGAGGCCAAACATGCCAAGTATAATTCTCTGCCACCTCGTTCTCTTAGTGTCTCACTGAACCTGAAGCTAGCCTGGAGACCGGCAAGCTAGTTCCTTCTACCTCCTTCCCATACACTACTGAGGTTATAGGCATACATATTATGATGTCTGGTCCCATGGATTTACATAGGTACTGGGGATTTGAACTCAGTTCCTCATGCTTGTGTAGCAGGAGCACTTATCCACTGAGCTATCTTCCCAGCCCCAGCAATTACGTTGAAATTTTACACTCAATAATTAATCTTAAATTTTTAGGATCGTTTCTAAGTTTCACATTGATTTTGCCACAAATATTGCTAAGATCCTGAACCTGGGCAACACATCTTACAGGTTAAAAATCAGTAAACTGGGAAGAAATAAAGGGACAAATAGAGGAGCAGGAATTGCAGAAAAGATCACCCAGAGACTGCCTCACCTGGGAATCCACCTCATATGCAGCCACTACACCCACTCACTGTTGCTAATGCCAAATAGTGCTTCCTGGCAGGAATCTGATATGGATGCCTCCTCAGAGGCTCTACCAGAGCCATACTGATACAGAGAAGGATGCTTGTGGCTAACCATCAGATTGAACATGAGGAGCCCAATGAAGGAGCTAGAGAAAGGACTGAAGGAGCTAACAGGGTCTGCAACCCCATGAGGAAAACAAAATTATCAACTAACCAAGCCCACCACAGCTCCCAGGGACTAGAACACCAACCTATGAGTTCGCATGAAGAGCCCCATGGCCCCAGGTGCATATGCAGCAGAGGATAATATTCTCTGGCATCAATGGAAAGAGAGACCTTTGGTCCGGTGAAGGCTCATTTTTCCAGTGTAGTAGAACACCAAGGTGGAAGAGGGTGGTTGAGAGAGGGAGCACCTTCGTGGAGGCAATGGAAGGGGGTGGGGGAGGGGATTGAGGGATGGGAATTACATCTGAAATGTAAATGCAGAGAATATGCAATAAAAATTTTTTAAACATCAGTATACTGTAGGTGGGTATATTCTATACATACATTCATAAATGACTGACTAATTTACAGAACATCAAACTTGCATGCTCACCTTATTGAGCCAATATTTCAGATTCATTTTCTTATAGTATATGTTAAATTTACAATCTTCCAACCTTCCAGAGTGCTCAGTGGATATCATAGCAGGGATTTAGATTTATGGCTTGGGAAATTAAGGCACAAATTAGCTTTAACTGATTCTAGCCACTGCAAGTTCTGGTTTCTGCAAAATTTGAATATTATTATTCAAATCTTGTAGAATTTTTTTCTGCAGCTCATTTCGGCATCTAGAAGAGTTCTGTTGCTAAATTGGTCATTTGCAAGTCATTACTCTAAAAGGCCATTAGAAGCAAAGGGACAAAGTTGCTGGGAGCAAAGAAAGGAGGCAACGCAGAAAATAGAGAGAAGGGGTTTTTGCATGAAGAAGGAAGAAAAAGGGCCACAAAGTGGCCTTGGACTCCTGCCACATGGAAATTGAAGCTGGGATGTAGCAGAGGAACCAGCCTGAAGCAAGAGTTCTCCACATTTGTGTAGAAGGAGAATTATGCTGTAAGTAAGGCGAAGTACTGGGAAACACTTCCGGTTTCTTCAGGCATAGCATGTTTTGCACCCACACCCCAGATGCTAGATAAGTCTACAGGAATATGGCCCCAATATCTGGAATCTAGAGCTGAAGTTCAATTGGCCCACCATAGCCAGTGTCTGTCCGTCATTTATGGCCTATGGGACCTAGCCCTACAGAGAGGATGTGGGTCCAGTCAGTGAGCATATTGTTTCACTCTCGTGGTCCCTGCACCAAACGGAGGCTGTTAGTGCTCTGGTGTTCAGCACCAACCTGACTCAGAGGACCCAGAAGGACCCTGAACCCTGGAACTGGGTAAGAGATGGTTAGTTGGTTTACATTCCAGAGCAAAGTTATCCTTAGTGACTTCAAGATGAGCAAGTTTTTCAAGAAAGACTCAACTTCCATAGGGTTCTGGTAAACTGGAAGAGTACTAGAGAAAGATGATTTCAAGGTTCTTTTTTCCTAGAAGAATAAATGTGTACATGTGTGTATTTATGCATGTATATATAATATGTTCATGATTTGTATGAGTACACCTATAATAATATATCTATTGTTGTATGAGTGTATCTATAATATGTAAATGTGTATACTATATGTGTATAATAATATGTATATATGTATACTGTCTGTATATAATAATATGTAGATATGTGTACTATATCTGTATGTATATAATATGTATATGTGTGTTCTGTATGTGTGTATATATAATATGTATATGTTGTATTGTATATATATATATATATATATATATATATATATATATATATATATGTACACATGCATGTATGCATCCTCACTGAAAGGGAAAGTATAACATGTGGTGCATGTGGGCTACATACATACTCATGCACACACACATTTCAGCTCTTATGTCAACTAGCACCCAATATAGACAAATGAACTGCTGTGACTGACATCACCAGAGAACTTGGAGAGTTGTATCCCGCAACTTCATAGTAAATCAAAAAAGATTTCAAACACCGGCTTAGGAAACAGAAACAATGCTCACCAAAATATTATAAAACCTTTTTTTTACATATATCCAATAAAATGTTTTAAAAGTACTTGGCGCCCCTGAAAAGGTCCAGTTTTCAGCACCAACCTAGAAGCTTATGAATGTCTGTAACTTAGTTACCGAAGAACCGACACTCTTTTTTTTTTTTTTTTTTTTTTTTTTTTGGCAGCAGGTGTACATGTAATCCACACACATGCATTTACACACAAAATTAAAAATAAACAAAATTTCAAATAAAGTAGAATAAGTATAAAAAAACTTTTCACACTTTTAAAGGTTTTTAAATAATTTTCTTAGTTCCTTGAGAATTTGTGCAGTGTGTTTTGGTCATATTCACCTGCTCCTCACACTCTTCCCAGATCGACCCCACTTCCCATCCACCTAAACATGTCTTTTTAAAAAGAATCCATCAACATAAACTTGTGCTGCCCAGACATTCTTGTCTTTCCACAGGCTTGCAGGTGACTTACTAAGGGCTACTCTATTGAAAAAAAAAAAAGCAGCTGACCTCTCCTCTCTCAGAAACTAAACTGTCAACAGCTTCATGACAAAGGGTAGAATTCTCCATATTGGTGATCTGGAGTCATGGTCTAGAAGTCTGCCTTGGGCTAGAATAGGCTCTGTGTGTGCTATCACAAGAGCCGAGAGTTTGTAGGGGCAGCTGCCCTACTGTGTGCAGAAGACACTGTTTCCTTACACACACATCCACCACCCTAGATCTTTTGTGTTTTCTGATCCCTCTTACACACACACACACACACACACACACACACACTTTTTTAAAGTTAAGAATCCTTTGGAGCCTGCCTGCCGCCATTAGGCACCACAGGTCCACCAGTGCTGCAAAGTGTGCAAGCCTTTCTAGTTCACAGTAGCCCGTATGATGTGTATAATGTGCATATATGCCGTACAGAAGTGGGAAAAAAAGGACCGGAAAGGTTTGTGCACTGTGAAGAAAGTCAGAGCTAGAGACTCAAAGGTGGTGAAGAACAGCCTGATTTGAATAACTTGTGCTGCCACCAAAGACGGTGGTGAGGTCCTGGCCCATGCTGCTGCCTTTGGGCCGTGAGCAGGTCCATGAGAATGTAGCAGCAGGCTGTGTCGATGTCTGTGGCCAATGTTACTACCAAAAGGCCATTCAGACATCCCTGCTAGGGACTGCTGTTAAAACCATGTTGATGTCCAAGAAGAGCTTGTCCTGCTCTAAACAGACTGCAGCACTCAGAAGAGAGTCTCTACCCCTTGATTCCTTTCGAGTGGTGTCAGCAATAGAACCTGCCCAAGGGCATGAGATCAGGAGAGCTGGCCCCCTGCCTGATGGCTCCAGTACTAAGGTAAGCTAGCTGGGGGCAGTGCTAGAGAGCTGCTGCACCTTTTGGTGTGGGTACAGGAGAGCTGGGGGCTGACCCACTCCGCTACCACCCGGGACCAGGTCCAGGGCTTGGAGTTGGTCCATCCCAACATCTACCCTATCTGTGAACTGCTGGAGCCTGTGAAGATCCAAAGCTGCAGGATCTCCATGACACAGGGCAACAACAGGATAACGGAGAGGAGTTCTGGGAAGGATCCGGCATTGATGATGCAGCAGAAGCCAGAGGCCTCGAACCCGACCAGTGACTCACTGAAATAAACATTTGCAGTAAAGATGCTCAGACAAAGGGGTACACTAGGGGACACACCATGACACACTTAAGCTTCCATGGAAAGATGCTTTTCGTTTTGCTTTGTTTTTTTTTTTTTTTTGTTTTGTTTTGTTTTTTGTTTTGTTGTTGTTTTGCTTTGTTTTTTGTTTTTGTTGTTGTTGTTGTTGTTGTTGTTTTGTTTTTTAGTTTTTACTTTTCTTGTGGAGGAGGTTGCAAGGGCTAAGGGCAGATTTGGAGGGACAGGGGGATGAGTGAAACTGAGATGAGTGGTGTGAAACTCACAAAGAATCAATAAAAAGTTTCCTAAAATAAATTACAAAAAAGGCAAAAGGCTTATCCTAAAATGAGAATCATTTGAAATTTTAGAGGCACGTGAATCTAATTATTACCTAGCAATCTAAGACCAGTGAGCACTTTGCTTGCATTTGCTGTGATAAAGCACAGACAAAAAGAGAGTTTGAACAGAAAAGGGTTATTATATCTTTTAAAATAACAATTTACTTTTTATTCACTTTACATCCCAACCACAGATCCACTCCCTATCTCCTCGAAGTCCCACCCTCACAAATCCCTCCATCCATTACTCCCTCCCCTTAGCCTCCGAAAAGGGAGCAGCCTCCCTTGGGTACCACTCCAGGGTGAGAGACATCTAGTACTATCAGGACTAGTCACGTCCTCTCTCACTGAGGCCTAAACAAGAAGGGAGTCTGGATAGAGGAAGGGGATCCAGTGACAGGCAACAGAGTCAGAGACAGTCCCTGCTCCAATTGTTAGGGGGACCACATGAAGACCAAGCTGCGTGTCTGCTACATACGTGTGGGGGGACCTAGTTCTACCCCCTGCGTGCTCTTCTGTTGGTGGTAGCCCCCAATGTTGCATTACAGTTGTGGATGCAAACATCCATATTTTTTATTAGACTTGAGACCTGTTTCACAACCGGTAAATGTATGCCTGGTACTGTAATACTGATAAAAACCCAATGACTAGAGATGGCATTTATCACTTAGAAGAACTTTCTACCATTGTTTTTGCTAAAGGGACATGTTTCCTTCTAAATATTTATGTTTATCTTGGAGGGACAACTCAGATGTTAAGAGAACATACCTCTTAGCAGGACCTAGCACCCATGCTGGGTTGTTTCCAACAGTGTGTAACTCCAGCTGCAGGGAGTCCAGAACCTCTAGCCCAACCCTCACAGGCAACAGCATACTTGTATCCATAGTGGTACACCCAACACACAAAACTAAAAATAAAGCCAACCTTTAAAATTAAAACAGTTATTTTCCCCTCCTACAGAAGCTGCTATCCATAGCATCTTTGAAGGAGACATCTGCCTGCGTGTGAGCAATACACACTGGAAAGCATATCAAACCTCATCCCTAACCAACAGCACAAAGATACTCTGTCATCAAGACCTTTGGAAGAACTCCACGCAAGCTCTAAACACAGAATTGAAAACCATTTAGATAGAATATTCTTATAGGCTGGGTCCTCAAAATACGGAAAGAAGATTCAAATTGAGGTTGGCCATATCCCTGGGGACAGTAACATCTCAAAAGAGTCATGGACTCAAGTCTTTCCCATGCCCAAGTATCCAATTTTAAATCTGTACTTAGAATTAACTCATGATGGGGATTCGGAAGAGACAGACAGAGAAGGAGAGAGAAATGGGCCAGGGGTAAGAAAGAGGTAAACAGACACACCTAAAGAGCAAATAATAGAACAAGCCGGGACTGTGGATAAAGGAGACTTACGTTTCTTATGTTGGTGTTATAATGAGACAGAAGAGGGTAGATCTGAAAGGTAAGCTGAACAGATCACCTCAGACTCAGTGAGGTGGTGAGAGGGTAATGAGCAAGGCACAGAATAAGGAGGGGACTTGACAGAAAGCACTGTTGTACTCTTTATGGTCTCTCATCTGCTCGGGCCATAGGCCTGGAGTCAGTTTCCCTTCTCTTGGAGGTACCAGCCCCTGAATAAATCGTCCTCTCTGGTTCTCTCAAATCTACCACTGTGTCTCTTTTCTGGTTTAATATGTTAACTAACACTTGGAGATTTTAAATGTAGGACTCCTTGCAGATACTCACCTTGTGAGGTTTTATTAAGTTGTCCCTTTCTTTCTTTCTTTCTTCTTTCAATAATCTAGCACACACTGCATTAGGTATTCAGAACATAAAACTGAGATGTAATCCTTCGTCCTCGTGGTACAGAGAGTCAAATGGAGGAACTGAACAAGTGAGAAAATAATTATGAGGCACTCAAAGGGTGCTGACTACAGGTGTGAAGACAAAGCCATAGCTTAATGAAGGTGTTAAAACAAACTGGAGGACACTGCCAGAAACACAGCCTCGCCATGCATAAGCACAAGGGTTTCTTGGGCAATGTTCCTAACTCATACGCATCATCTGCTAGGGCTCCTTAGCATCACCTTGCACTAGAGAAAACAAAATAATGAGAAGAGACTAATTCCAAGTTCATCGATTGCACAGGGACTAAGAAATAAGAAGGGAAGGGAAGAGACTGGAAATGGAGTGTAAACTAACGTGATGAACACCACCTGTTAGGGTCAAGAGTAACGGGAGAGCATTTCTAATTAGCAGGCTGCACTTTGTCCTTCATCTGTGGTCACCTTCCCTGCTGCTTGTTAATGGTGTGTTCCAAATCTGAGGCCACGGAAGCATCGTTTGCTTAAGGGTGTTTAGCTCTGAATCAGAAAGTTCAAAGAGTCTGGTAGTGCCCAGAGCAAACTTCCGTGTTCCCTTTTGTTCTTCAAGATTCAGGAGGACTTGTGGTTGACCACATCAATGGCAACGTGGATTTAGAAATGCCGTTGCTTTTTATATAAAAACAAATGATCTTTTTGGTTTGTGTGTTCCTGTGTGTGAGTGTGCCTCTGGGGTGGGGAAAGGGAGGCACTAACTGGTGGAGATTTGTGGGGGTGGGGGGCATGTATATAGGCCAAAGAGCATTCCCATTTGTCATCCTCGGGAATACTGTCTGCTCTGTTGAGTCTCATTCTTAGCCTGAGATTCATCAATTGAAGTAGATTGTGTGGCCAGTGACCTCCCTGCCCCCACCCCCTGTACCCAGTCTGCCTCCCCAGAGCTGGGATTACTAAAGGCACACCATAACTTCTAGAAATCATATATGGCTAGTGGGGATGATACTCAGATGCACGCTTGTAAAGCAACATTACCAAGTGAGCAATCTCCCCACTCCCCCAAACAATCTTTTAAAATGGTAATTTATATTGAAAGAAGAGAGTAATTGATAAGTAACAGAATGGCTAAGAAAATAATTTTCCCGCCTACCATGAGGTTTTTCCTTGTTTTAATTTGGTGTGATCTTCCTTTCAGCAACTGATGGCTCTTTGAAAGCAAGTGTCTTACGGAGATCTCTTTGGAAGCTCTGATCTCACTGTTGCAAGAAGAAATGCTAAAGTTAATTAGTAATTATTGGCTTTACCATCATTGCGCAAATGAGCAATACGTCAGCCCATAAGAGGCATTGGACACATGACTCACGATGCAGTTTCCAGCTCAGCTTGATCATCTGAGTCCACCTCTGAGTAAGGAGGAACCATTACCTTTTTGTTGGCTGTTCTTTTCAAATACTCTTGCAGTATCAGTATTATATTAATGGCCCAGACTTTTAGTTCATTCTGACTTTAAACTATCCTGATGCACGCTACTGTATACAAGGTGGAAGGGGCTTGCTCAGGATGTGAAACCAGGCTGCCTGTGAAATGTCGTCTTGCATATGCAGATATCGGCTCTGAGGGCCAAGGAGCTTTCAACTTGCAAGTTCAAACTCCTATTGCCAATCAGTCACTTTGAAGTCATCATCTCCTCATCCCCTGGGTTGTTTTAAAAAGTCTCAGATTTGAGTGCCTGTAGGTCCCAGGCAAATGAGATAATCATGTGTGTGTGTGTGTGTGTGTGTGTGTGTGTGTGTGTGTGTGTGTGTGTGTGTGGTGTTGGTGGAGCACAGTAAACTAGCGCTCAATTGCATTCCCTTAAGACACCCAAAGTCAAAACTGAAGAGCAATCTGTCTGTAAGAGGCCTTATGCTTGTAATCTCCAGGTTAGATGAGGTTTTTTTCTTCCATTCTATTTCTAATAATTTCATAGGCATTATTTATTTGGCTTTGATCTCTCAGGATCATCTGATTGCAAATTAGGCACCTTTGGTTCATTAATTCATTGCATTACCAGAGAACCGAGCCATCGGTGGTACTATCTATGCCTTGCTCAATGATAGCAGGCTGATGTCTGACAGGCCTCCTTATACTTGAAGAAATAGAAAGACGGCAATGTTAGTTATGAAGGCAGAACAGACTGCAGAGGTTAATCGATTCGAGAAAGTGGTACCACATTTTAAGCGACTTAATCTGGACAAAAGATACGTGTTTTGAGTCATCCAAACCTAAAATTAATGAGGGACTGTGCACATCCTTTGTTATGATGCATGCCCAAAATGAGGATAAATTCTTGTGGCTGGAAAAATCAATTGCAGCAAAATGAAAAGAGGAAACAGCAAGTTCTCTGCTTTGATCTCAAATTTGTTACATGTGTAAAGACATCCAGGCCCATGAAGCAGTGAACCCACTAATCAGAGTTCGCTTACGATAGAAGAGAAAAAAAGAGAGTAAAAAGAAAGGAAAAAAAGGATGAGATAATCTCCAGAATTAAGTATGTCCTTGGTTAAGTGATTCATCAGGGTAGAAAAATGGCATTATCAATACCTATGAAGGAGATTTAGACTTGGGCAAATAGAGCTAATTTCACCTGAATTAAGTAAACCCATCAGGTAACGATGTGGGAGAAATGGAGCCAAAGTGTATTTAATGTCATCTAAGCAGACAATGACAAAGTAGAACAGTTTCCCTAAATGAGGATTGAGAACACACCCCCCCCCCCTTTACTCAGCCCTTAGCTGCTAACATAGGGCTGGATACAATGCAAATTTGTGTAGAGTCCCTGCTGTTTGTCAAAACATCTAAAACACTTCTGAATGCTATCTGTAAGAATTACGGACAGTATAATTAACCACCTCTAATATTGGCAGATTTAAAATGGCCATCCAGTCCTGAAGCTGCTGCCTTCAAAACTTTTCCATTGTATTAAGTCATCCCAGGCCTGGGAGGGGCAGCATTTTCATCTGATCAATCCACCAATAAAGGTCTAATTAATGGTCTTTCCATCCTCAGTCCTGAGACGGATTCCTTAATCACAGTGAACAGAGTTTTTCTGTGTAAATTAACTTAAAATGACAATGAAGCTACAATAAATCGGAGCACATTTTATGGGTCTTAAAATAAAATGAAACTATCTGCGAAGGCTTATATTTGTTATACATACAAGAAGGCAATAAACCCAAATTAGCTGTGTACCTCAGTCATGATTATCATTTAATTTATGTGCAGTTGACAAGGATGCTTAGTCGCAAAGAAGAGGGAAGGCTAAACTTGGGTGGAAACTTGTAATTTTTAATCAGTTGTTTAGGCAGGATGTGAAAATTATGAGCTGCCTGTCTTTTAAGGCTGCAGAAACTTTTTCCTATGAAGTCATCTGTCAGCACCATGATTTGTGCACTGTGTAAATGTTACCCTTGTGTTACTCAGAGGCTGGTTTCTCTGCCCTCAGATCTTGTTCCAATCCAGACATGGCACTGTAATGCGTAGGTCAAGAATCTCCTGTCTACATTTTGTGTAAACAGTTTTTACCATTTAGTCTCTGTCTTGACAATCCAGGCTGGTCACCCAATAGAAGAGGGCAGAAACTTCTATCAGCCTGGGGAAGAAAGAGAGGGAGGACGAATTAGAATATTGTTCTATCTCTCTCTGCTTCAGCTGTTTCTTTGCACGATGTCTTCTTGGACCTTCTCCTTGTGGCTCCAATTCCAAGTCCTCTTTAGCAAACATTTAAAAAAATGGAAAATCTACTACTTAAGCAGGATTTGTCATTTTTAGATGTGTATATAAAGTTATATTATATTTCTGCTTGTATTTCAATTAAAAACCAAGAGAAACACAGTATATAATAACCACAAATATCACAATCATCTCTAATACATCTCTATAATCTTCTAGCATAATTGGAGTTCCTTTGATTTGGGTAACATAAGGCTAGTCTCCCTCATGAGCATGGAGCTTAACAGTGACTATGATTTCTAAGAGCTCTTTTGAAACAGTCCTTACGTAGCTCGACTTGCTATGTGGCAGATGACCTTGGTCTTCCGTTCCTCCTGCGTCCTACTCCTGAATGCTAGGATTATAGATCTGGGCCATTACACTGTTAGTGTGATGCCCAATACAAGCAATGCTATGCTCTGTGCCTGCCTCACAGGGAAGATATAAAAGTGAACCGTAATGAAGGAGAGCACCAGGCATATAAAGCAAGTGATAAACACTTATCATATCTGATTACTCTTCATAAAAACACTCTCTCAGCTCTGTTATTCAGCACAGTCTAACCTGCCAGGCCGCTTCTGGTCATCCTTTACTTGGCAGCTTAAATGCAGCCTCTTCCAAGAGACTTCTGCAGTCTTGTGTCTACCAATCACACCCCATCTCAGGATTCATATTAACCTGTTTTTATTCTTAGCACAGAGGGCAGCCTTGAGGATGAAAGGAAGGCACATCCAAACAGAGGAAAGCATTGTGAGGAACTGGATTCTGGCTGATCTATAGTCAGGGAAAGCAAAGACAGGGGGGGTGGAATAGAAAGTGTCCGGGACTTGAATAGAGATCAAAAACTATCTAAGAGGGACTGTGATATCAGGATGGTAAGAAGTAATCAAATTCAGTCTGACCTTTGGCTGTGACATCCCTCACCGGCTGCTGTTTGAGCACTTGTCCCCATGAGCTATTTGGGGCAATTGTAGAACCTTTAGGAGGTAAGATCTATCTGGAAGAAGTGGATTCGTAAAGGATCCTGTCCTGAATCCCGATGTCTCCAGATGAGAGGAATCCCAGCAGCACACAGCTACCATGCTGCCTCTGCTCCCTGTTTAAGTTGCTTCTGGTCAGGTCTTCAATCACAACTACAGAAACGGTAACTAATACAAGCTAACAGCAGAGCTGTCTAGCTGAGGCACAAGGAAATATGCATGCCAGCAAAGAAACCTTCAGAGGCTCTTCAATGTGCCTCCAATGTGTCTTCACGCACTTACATGAAAATGAATACGTATGTCATCTCCCTCTCTCTCTCTCCCTCTCTCTCCCTCTCTCTCCCTCTCTCTCTCTCTCTCTCTCTCTCTCTCTCTCTCTCTCTCTCTCCCTCCCTCTATCCCTCTCTCTCTTCCCCCCTCCCTCCCTCCATCCTTCTCTCTCTCCCTCCCTCTCTCTCTATCCCTCTCTCTCTTTCCCCCTCCCTCCCTCCCTCCATCTCTCTTTCTCCCTCCCTCCCTCCCTCCCTCTCCCTCCCTCCCTCCCCCCTTCTCCCTCTCTCAGAGACTGTAAACATGGAGATTCAATAACTACCCTACCCAAGGGCAAAGCCTAGAATAAATGGCTCTTTAGTGTGAACCTGAAGCATAAAGTGAATGGTAGCACTATTGTTAAGGTAGTTGGGGGATGGGAAAAGGTGGGTTTGAGAGAGTGACCACTCAGAATGTCTTTATTATTTTTCTAATGCCCAAAAAAAACATCCAAATGATGGTGCTGAAGGTCTCATTTGACATACTCTGGGGCTCAGGGAAAGTCTCAACTTGAACCTAGAACATGTTTGGTATAGAGACAACACTAAACAGCATGTGATCAAATGAGGTCACCTAAGGAAGGAAGAGACAAGGAATGTTCTCTGGGCACTCCAAGGCTCAGCAGAGACACGAGACATGGCCTGCATTTACCCCTCAGACCTGCATTTCCTGGCTGCAGTGTGAGATCACACTGACCATTTCTGTGTGAGCCGGTTCTCTATGTCTTCGAAAAGATGCCTAAAATAAACTAACTCGAAGAATGCTTCTCTTTGCTTGGTGGCTTCACAGACCATGGGTCAGTTACCATGTACTGGGTCTGTCCTGGAGGAGAGCGTCATGGAAGCATGTTAAATAAAGTCTGTTTATCACATGACAGACAGGAAACAAAGGGAGAGAGGAAGGCATTAGGGTCCAAACATGTCTTTCAAGGTTAACTCCCCAAGTTAACTCCCCTTCCTTCCTCCAGACCCCACTTCCTAAAAGCTGAACCAGGTTCCAATAGTGTAACAAACTGGCAACCGGACCTCCAACACGTATTCCTTGGGGACATTTAAACTTCAAGCACAACAGATCGTTTTCCAATGACTTGAAGAGAAACTGCTGGCGGCGCAGAGGGAGAACCATCTTGTCGACCAGCTCATTTTCTCCTGGTAGATTATAGAGAAAATCCTCTCAACTGTTCTGATAATTACACTTTCTCCACTTGAGATTTCTGCTTATGTTGGCGCCCCAGACTCCGTGAAATATGGAGGGAGACACTATGACCTATTGCTATTTTTTTGTTTGACCTTTATAACCAAGCCTGAAGCAAGCAACATACTGACAAGATCTTTGTGCTCAGTGGCATTGAATGGCCGGCTTTAGACTGGGTGTCATAAGACAGGTTGAGACTCCAGCTACATCTTGGGAGCTCACATTCCTTGCCCTGTCTGCGGCAATGTGCTCACTCAGCACCCCAGTGTGCTTCAGAGCCATTCCTGGATCTCCCACTCACTAAACTAAGCGAGAACGGTAGAAATACAAGCCTTGTCTCTTTTGCTAGCCAAAAGTCCTCTGGGTTGATGATATTTAATGCCAAGACAACACAGGTTATAGATAAGAGCCCATATAAGGCGTCAGACAGGAACTGGGCAATTTCTCACACTTACTCTGGAAGCCATTCTGCAAAATGCACATTCTCAAACCACAAAACTCGCCTGCTTTCTTTTGCAAATAAAAAAACTATGCCCAAAAGTCAGGCAAAACTAATCAACAGCTTTTAAAACCACAGTTGTATAACTGGACTGTTGTGAGAACAAATCTGTTGGAAGGAAAAACGGGATGGAAAGCAAAACAAACAAACAAAGCCATGGTCTTCTGCATTTGAGGAATCTTGGTCCAGCCACAGAGTTGCCACCTGAAATGGCTCCTAGCAAAATAAAAATGAGACAGAACAAAGGAGCCTAGGCTGGTGGCCAAGTCTCTGTCTCCACAGCAATTCCTCTGGGTGACTGACCCCCTCCCAGGTCACAGACAAGCAAATTAGATTCAACAGGACAATAAGTGAAATGCCCCATTTTGTCCTTTATTGTGTAACCAACACCCTTATTGGCTGAAAAGTTGTATGTCAATTATTGTACTGAACAGTAAAAGTTAGATCTGCACCTTGATGCTGGTCTCTGGAGACTGAAATCTGGGCATATTTGTAGGCGCCATCTCTGCTTTTACCCCACCTTTCTTAGTCCCAATTACAATAAGTAACCGAACATGTGTTTAAAAGTAAGTAATATGTGAAACCCAGGTCTTGCTTTGTATGCTTAAGGATGATGTAGCAGAAATCTTAGACAAACTGGGGAAGTATGAGCCATTCATCTTATACAGCTGAGTTGACTATTAAACCAAGAACCGTTTAACCAGGTCATTTTTCACCCATAAAGTGCCCCAATGATGTTGATAACTCTCTCCCTCTCCTTCCTTTCCTCCCTTTCATCCCTTCAAATTCTAGTGGATTTAATCACTAAAAGATTCATTCATCTTCCTACTTTGAGACAATGCCATGCTGCTGATGTATGTGCATTTCCAGGGAGCCCACCGTAAATCACAGCATGCCCCACCCTAACACCTCTAAGCCCGAGCTGCTTGCTGACTTCCAAAGCAACACCCGCCTTTTGCTGTTGTGCACCAGAAGCGTCTTGAGGTTGACATCGGTAACGGGCTTGCCAATGAGAGGGAAGAGGCTGAAAGGAAGCGATGCCTCTCTGCCAGTGCACACTCAGCCTGCAGTTTAGGAGGCAGGACATTCTGTGTCCAGGCCAAATGAGTGCTCAGGTGAGACTGGGCATGACTTTGGGCTTTGGCCAGCATGGTGGAAAGCGGGTCTCTATCTGTCCTGGAACTGACAGCAAAGCTTATCACATGTCATTGGATGTAATTCATTCACTGAAATGGTGTCGATTTCCTGTTGGAAAAGAAGATCTTACCAGGTATGGCTAGGAAGCTATTTGTTTGAAGCGTGAACACTGTTCCTTTAGACTACCAAGAAGCATCCAACAGCACACTCTCAGAATACAAAGCGATGATACTTGCTGCCAAAATGTAGATGAACGGAGAGATCTTTACCTGAAGAATAGGAACGTTGCAGTCCTCCACTGTCCAAGTGTGAAAGAGTGTTGGCTAAGTGCCACCTCCCCAGAGCCCAAACAGGCCAACTGTCCCTGTGATGGTTTATATGCCTGGCCCAGGGAGTGGCACTGTTAGAGGGTGTGACCCCGTTGGAGTAAGTGTGGCCTTCTTAGAGTAGGTGTGTCACTATGAGTATGGGCTTTAAGACCCTCATCCTAGCTGTCTGGAAGCCAATATTCTGCTAGCAGCCTTCACACAACAATATAGAACTCTCAGTTCCTCCTGCACCATGTCTGCTTGGATGCTGCCATGTTCCTACCTTGATGATAATGGACTGAACCTCTGAACCTGAAAGCCAGCCCCAGTTAAATGTTGTCCTTGTAAAAGTTGCCTTGTTCATGGTGTCTGTTCACAGCAGTAAAACCCTAACTAAGAAAATCCCACAGAAAGAGAACACAGGCCTCCCACAGTGTCCTTGGAGCCTGAATTCCATGATCCCCATAGATAACTCCAGCTACAAGGGTCTAGAGGCACTGCAGTTGATGGGGTTTCTGTGGTTTAAGGTGGACTTCCTGGAAATTTACAAACAGTGGCATGGCATTGTCTAAAGGCAGAAAGATGGATGCATGTTTTAGTGATTAAATGCACTGGAATTTGGAGGGAGAAATGAGAAAAGGAGAGAGCGAGATCTTGAGGCATTTAGTGGGTGAAAACAAGGAAATGCCACCAGTTCAATGTCTCATCATCAAAAGAAATGCGATTGTTGTTTTTTGTTTTGTTTTGTTTTTACCAGTCCTAGAGACTGAGACACTTAAGGTCAAGTCATCAAACAGACTTGATGTTTGGTGAGGGGTTTACAAGTGGCCTGAACTCTACGAAGTGGAAGACACCCAGTAAACATCCTAGAATTTCATGCTGGAGAACCGATTCCATACTAAAAGGCTCCACTCTATCCATCACCCCCCAATGACTCTTCCACCAGCTAGGGCTGTCATCACATTTTGGACAAGATTTTCAGAGTATGCACTCAGTAGGAGCACAAACATCCACCCAACCTACAGCTGACACTCCTGCCCCAGCCTTTGCATCTCTCTACATGCAAGGAGTTTGAAGATCTGGAACAGAGGTACTTGTTGAACTCTCCTGGACCTAAATCATGGCAGCATTGTCTCAACATCAGAAGAGCTAGCCAACCACAAATCCACAACATTGAAAAATATTGTACCTACTATGTATTTTTCATGTTACTATTCCCTGAGAAGTTATGCACAACCACAGTTTGTACAGAACTCACATTTATCCTATACTCTAAGTACTCTAGGGATGACTTAAGTATTCAGAAGACGTACTGACTGTGTGTGCGTAAGCCCAACAGGACTTTACATCAGCAACTTGAATAGACAAGGATTAGAATATCCTTGGGGGTCATGGAACTCCAGGTTCTGTGGACACTGTGGAAGGACTATGTCCTCTTACAACAATTCCTCTCTAGGGGACAGTTGGCCTGTTTAGGTTCTGGGAAGCTGGCACTTAGCCAACACTCTTTCATATCAGGACTTTCAGAACCAAAGACAGTATTTGTAAGACACAGAAAGGTATATAAATAAGGTTGGATAAGGTCTAGCCTTTGGGACAGGATCACTTAGCCATCTCTGGGAAACTTATCTGAGCACATGTGACTTGGAAACTCTGACTCAGATCACAGAGCTGTAGTCATTGTGACTGTTGAAGATAATGGGCTGGCTTTTGTGATATCCAGGAGGGTTTATAGCTGCATAGATCTAGCGAGTTCAACTTCAATAAGGGGTAAGATCTTTTGCTGTTGTGATGCTGAGGATTGAGTAGTGCATCCTGTATAGTACTTACTCTAGTTCTGTCTGAAACCCAGGATATTAGCAAAGCCTGGGAATTTCTATCTTAAGAAGTTTCTCCCTGCGTATGGTATTGTGATTATAATCTGAGCCATCGGAAGCAAGGTGACTGCTATTTCATGGTCAACTTAGGTAATGAACTAAAACCCTCTTTGAAAAAAAAAAAAAAGAGGAAGAGGTGGAAAGGAAGAGGAGGAGTGGAAGAGAAGAAGAGGGAGAGAATGGGGGAGGAATTGTTTTTGTTGATTTTGCAAAATTTTGTGTTTTATTCACACTGACCAGTGATTTTCTAGCATCAGCAAAGAGAAGGATAAATAACTCAGTACCAAACACAGGGCCTAGGCCTTGGGTCAGTCTGTTTGGCCTGGGTCATGGTGGGGCCCCATCTCCTTATGTCCTCCTCTGAGTGAAAGAAAGGATCCTGAACTCTGAAGTCTCAGCCCAGCATCCTTAGGCAACAGCAAGGTTAGGAGTAAGAGAAGGAAGTGACGGAGCCCTGGCAGGACAGAAGAGAGAATAGAGGAATGAGACACTTGATCTTGCTCTGTGGGTGTACAGAAGGGGACGCCCTGACGGGCTCTGCTAGAGCCAGAGAGAAAGGGAGAGAAAGCATAAAGCACTGCCTGCTCCATCATTTAATGGGTGGATACACATGAAGTCAGACATACTTCCTGATGCTCCTGCCCTATCACCATTGTTAATGAAGCTGAGCAGACTCCAGCATCCCCTTGAAGTCTTTGGCCATAGACACCTTTGTTCATAAGAGAATGGGAGTACATAGAATTATACGTGCACCAATAACACGTAGTACATATACACGCACAATGAAAGACACCAAGATGGGGCTGTCCTTTGAGGGGGCAAGCAGAGGAGGAAGAGACATTGAAAATGAGAGCAAACTGGGAGACTACTGAAAGGAGATTCCCACATTCGAGGCAGAGGGACCACCGTCTGTGTGAAGGAGGGAGCCGGAGTTCTGCAACAGCTGGGCCCTGGGAATGGGCAAGGATGGGATCCAAGAGGGTACAGCAAAGGCTAAACTTCGGCTGGAAGAGCTGGATCGGGGCACATTCTGTGCACAGTACCCTGCCAACAGCTGGAGCCAGGCAGCCTGACTCAGAAGCACATCCCTGCTCAGTACCAGCTGCTCGCCCTGAGTACACACGGAATTAATCAAGGCTCAGTACTCTAGAGAGCCAAATGCTTCCGTTCACATGGTGAAGCCAGGCTTGACCGGATGCCACGATAACTCCATGTTGCTAAGTCTCGGAACCTCTGTCCGTGCAGGGCACATGAACAACATCCTGTGTGTATCATTTCATTCTTTTGTGACGGGTCTTTGATAGGCAGGGATTGGGTTCAGTAGGAAAGTCCATGGCACAGGCATGAAACTCTGGGTCCCGCCTCCAGTACTAAAGGAAAAAATAAAAACCTAGACCTTTGTCTTTTGTTTGCTTGTTTTTTTTTTTTTTTTAATTGTGCACTTTCCCAAATAGACAGCTTCATTTCCTAGCAATCTAACAATGATGCTTCATTTTTCTGCCCCCTCCCCTTTCCCCTCTTCTTTCTTTCTTATTGGAGACAGGGCCTCATGATACAGTTCAGACTGGTCTCCACCTTATGAGGTGATTCAATCTATCCCTGAACTCACAGACATCTCCTGTCGCAGCCTCCCAGGTATTGGGGTTATAGGCATATGCCAACATGATTGAATTGTATTTCGTTTGTAAGGTGCAATGTTTAAAGCCATTTGCTGATGATATTCTGTGTTGTTTTTTTTTTTCAACCAAGACGGTGTATTGACTCGCTCGCTGAGTGGTTCATAACATATGCTGTAACTAGACAAGTGTGAGAGTATGTCTGTGATATTCTTGCTAGGCCTTACCATAATCTTCAATATGTCATTTTGCAGACATAGGACACTGCAAACATTTCATATCAAAGGGACCACAGAGTCAGAGGAAGGCTGTACCCACACCCTATGCATTATGCTCTCCATTGTTCTTGGAATGTATGAATTGAAACTACAATTAGACATTACCTTCCCCACACTCAACACCTCTGGGTTGTGCTGAGTAAGTACCTATGGGAACAAGAATATTAGTCATGTGATCAATTCACTAGTCAAGTTGTCTTCATAATACAGAAATTCACTTGCACTTCCTTGTCCTCACAAAAAAAAACTCATAGATGGTTTGGAATTTGTTAATCAAGGACGATTAGCTGTTTAGGTGAAAGTTGTCCCATTGTCCTGGATGAGGAAAGAAAGAAATAACAAGAGTCTGTGTTGAATTTCTGGGACACAGGGCGAGGTCTGGCACTGGACTGCCTTGGCTTGTGGTCTCCTCCCCCTGGCTCTGCCTCTATTGCTTTCTGCCTTAAGCTTGACTCCAAGTGTCCAGGTCACACACACTTGCTCAGCTGTATAACACAGTTTCTCCTCTTTTCAGGGTTCATGGTGTGCTTTGTCATGTCTGCAGATGGGGATGCACTGTAATGTTAAGATACAAAGCATGCAGTGCTTTGGAAACAGAAGGTAGCACTGTTGAATGCTATTGTCTTGACTCCCTAAATGCTAAGGTATTTTTATGCATTTGACTTATCACAAAAGTTCTGAAAAATCTTACTCCACAGTCCTTATTGAGTTCACTGTGGACTAAGGGCTTTGAAGTTCAAGGAAGATATATTCCCAACTTAAAACAATAGAATTCCTGAGCACTTCCAGCCCTGCAGTACAGGGGGAGAAGAGTGGAGCGGGATGAGGGGAACCAGCTGCTCTTCCCAGCATCTGTTCCCACTCTTCCCCAGGCCCTTTCCCATCTCTCCTTTCTATCTTGACCTGCCTTCTGTTCCTGACTTTTGTGGTGACTTATTGCCAGAATCATCCTCACCATTAATGCTAATAACCAAACAAGTATGCACTAAACGGCAATGCAAAACCAGGCTCTGCTGATGTAGTAAGGGGACACACACACACACACACACACACACACACACACACACACAAATGTACCCAGTAACTCAGGAGTGAATAGTGTGCGGCATGCTGTCACGTTTGCCTTCTCACCTGAAGATCTAAGTAGATGTGTTGATTTACAACTGGAATGTTTTAACCTACGTTATCCCTTCACCTCATTGGGCTCAGAACTTCTCTCTTCCTGCTGTCAGTTGCTCCATCTTTCTCTCACTGCGTCACCCAGCCTTCATCCCTATAGTTTGATAAAATGCACTAAATGTTCTATAATCTCCTTGGCACATGGATAGAAATCTACATAGTCTTTCAGCCTGTTCTCTATGGCAGGCAAACTACGACCAACTTTGCCATCAGACAGGAAAAAATTCCATGTCCAAAGCTGATTTACTCAGAAGACAGAGAACTGAAAGCATACCATCTTTTCCCAGTACATACAAATCACATATAATTTAAGTATTTATGGTCTGGAGTTAAGACATATTTAAAGCTCATAAAATCTTAGATGTTAGAATCTGAACTGTGGGGCTTTGTGGAGTAAATATCAAATTTATAGGCCTTGAAGACCTGCCCTCCATCAACGTAATGGGCAAGAACTAAAGATTTTTTTATCAATATTTTGTCTGCTGCAAAGTGTCGCACACAACAGCAAAGGAAATGTCTGTCTGCTCAATTAGCACAGTGACAGGAAATGAAAGTGTCACCGCTAATGCGTTTGTTGGAGTTAGCCCCACAACATGTGTTCTGTTTAAATCAAATAGTGCGGCAGTAATCGGGTTTGGTCAGTTTGAAATGCCTGTGTTAGGATCAATCAAATGCATTTTGGTGATGGTTCGTGGGTCAGGGGGGGAAAGTCACAGCAAGGACGTTACCGCCTCTGCATCAGGACCACCACCCCATAGCCACATGATGTCAGACCCTGCAGGTCTTTAGAAACTTACATTTCCAATTAGGAAATCAATAACCACACTGTGTAAGTAGATAAGTAGGCCTGGTAGTGAAACTTGCTTTCTTTAATCCACTTAGAAGCTCTGTGTGACATGAGAAGGCTGCAGTGATTTATTTGATTTGAAATTTTCTAAAATTGCCTCCTTCGATAAAACCACCTCTCAAATCTAATCAGCAGAATGCATAAAGAAAAACGACAGTCAGTAACAATATCGGGACAGAGCGACCTCTGATGGTTTCATACTGTGTGAGTTCTCTAACCGTGTAAGTTAGCTTTTAAATAGTATTTTAATATGTTGTGTGCCTTCCCATATGTAAAGTACCTAATAGACTAATTCACAGAGATAGAAAACAGAAGGGATTTCAGCACTCAGAAGCCAGAGGAAGGTGGGCCTCTGGGAGTTCAGGACCACCTAAATGTAGTGAGTTCCAGGCAAATCAGGACTACATAGTGAGAGACTGTGCCCCCAAAGAAAGCAGAATGAAGTTTATTGTGAGGAGCTAGAGAAAGTCACCG
This sequence comes from Micromys minutus, assembly GCF_963924665.1. Classification (NCBI taxonomy): domain Eukaryota; kingdom Metazoa; phylum Chordata; class Mammalia; order Rodentia; family Muridae; genus Micromys; species Micromys minutus. The sequence goes on along the minus strand of NC_137961.1, from coordinate 14,382,498 downwards.
TGTCAGGCTCCATCCAATGAGGGATGGTATAAAAGTTCTAGAAAATAATAACAGGATTAGATGCACAACTGACGGGGTTTCATAAGTCACTAAGTGCTTCAGACTCAAAAATAAATTTGATGATAAATTTGTATTCACTATGTTTTTTTAAAAAATGGAAATTTGGGACTCCTGCCTAGGACCATGCAGCCTGGGTGGGAGGTGACATAAATAGGACAACCCCAACCTGGGGCTATGGGGAGTGAGTCCAGGACTATCACAAGTCTAGCACTAGGGGATCTGGACCAGGAGTTAACCTAAGACAACCACCAGTCTATTGTTGTGCAGGCTGGTGACAGACCATGCCTGAGGTGACCCCTCCCTAGTGCCACACTGCATGAATTGGGCATAGCACTCCTGAGATCACTTCTGAGATGATCCCAGACACCCAGAGACCCCCAGGTGCAGTAAGATGAGCAAGTAAGTGGTGGAGAGATGGAAGGAAAAGAAACAGAAGGATGTGTGCATAATGGGGAGAGCCAGAACTGGAGAAGCAGCCTGATTTCAGTAGATGTTGGTGTAGTCCTGGCCTGTTCTGCCACTAAGGGCAGTGTTCATGATTTTGCAGCAATCCAGGTCTGTTACCATCAAAGGCCAGGCTTCTACCCCTTCTCTGGGCTGCTGCCTGGGGCCATATTGAAGTCTGATGGCTGTGAAGAATTGGTACAACCCTTCCCCTGGGCATCCTGGGAGAGCTGATCCCAACCCTCACCAGCTGTAGAACTCAGGAGAGCAGCACATCACACTGGAACAATAGAGCTGGTTCTGGTAGCAGAGTTGCAGATGAGCCCTTCCTGAGGTTGTAAGTGTGAGAAAGCTGTAGTCCTAACCAACTCAGATACAGGGCTTTGAGTTGGCCTACCCCAACGTCTGTGGTAGCATTTGAAGGGGCCAGTCCTATGTATCCAAAACTACAAGGTCCCCATAACACAAGGCAACAACAGGATATGCAAGAGGAGTCCCAGTGAGGTTCCAGTATTGATAGGGTAGCAGAAGCTATAGACTTCAAACCAAACTGATGACTTGTTGCAATGAGAATTTGTAATCAAAGCAGTATAGAAAAATGAGTATAATGTGGGACACACTGTGACATACTACAGCATCTAAAACAAGTTGTTTTCTTTTGGAGGGGAGGTTGCAAGAGAAAAAGGTGGAGTGAGGGGACGGGAGATTAATGGGATTGGAGTACATGACGTGAAATTCACAAAGAATCAATAAAAAGTTTAAAAATGAAAATATGTTAGTTAATCTTTTCTCAAAGCAATAGTATGTAATATATGTAAAGTCACATATTGTTAAGGCAAAGATGGTATTTAGATTTGAAAAGCATATGACTTATTAGAGTAAGGCCAATTTGGGGTTATTTTTCTTAAGCCAAACTACATGCAGCTTTATTAAAGATAACTTCATAACCATGACACTTCAGGAGGCCCTAGACAGATAATCATTAACAATATACAATATTCAAACACGTTCTTCATGGAATATAAAAATCTGAAAGCTACTGTAAAATCCAGTAAAATTTTCTTTTGATTCTCTAAGCAGGGACAGTTTAGAGACTTACATGTTCCATAAACCATGTTGCTTAACAGATTTTACAAACCCATGACCTAGAATCTAAAATAAAAATGGCAAAATTATGAATATGAAGACCCATAATCTTTTGTGAGTTTTGTTAGCATGTGTTGTGTCTATATAGCATTGGATTTCATCATAACATTTTTATACATATACATAATGTGTTTTGATCTTAGAAAAAAATTAATGATGTCAGTGCTCAATCCCGATTATCTGATATACTGGAAACACCAATTTTAGAGGCTCATGACTCAAGTCTTTGGTTTTAAGGGTAAATTAAATATATACTGATGGTAGATTGAAAGGGAAATATATGAATTAGAATTTTTTTCCACACCATAAAGCATTCATGGCAGGGTAGTTACTTATACGAATGTCCAGAAATTTCTTCTCCTGAGAGACAAGAGGTCTCAACAGCCAACAACTCAACAGCCAACAGCTGGTTCAATGAAACATTAAAATGGTTGACATTACCTTAGGAAGAATGAGAGGTGAGAATGTGAAAATAAATAAGAATATAAAAGGATGTATCACTACAGACAGCACAGATGGTAAAACCATATTATCTGAATCTATTTTAACTAATTCTATCCCTAAAAATTGATAATCTTAGATCGAATGCACATATTTAGATCTTTTACAAAAGATTCAACTCAAAACTATGACCAAGTGAAACTAAAATTTGACAGAATATCACAACTCAAGAAAATTTAACTTGGAAATTAAATGTCTTCATACAGATCAAAAGAGCTTACCATGATGTATCTCTCTCAGATAACTCCAAATTCTAAATAAAATAAAAAACAACTAACCAGATAGTTAGTATGTGACTATGAGCTAGCAGATTTTAAAGAGACTAAAACTCACATGGGAAAGTTTTACATTTTCTTCAATTGCTTTATTTCAAGGACAGATACTCTCAAGGTGGCAATGACATAGCACAAATGCCATGGAAGAAAAATCTGCATGTCTATGAAGGATCCAGCAGGCAACCAGGACTTTAAGAAAGTAAGGAGGGAACTCTGTAAAGAAGGGATCTAGGAAAGCAGAAGCCATCTGCTCTATCAGTTCCAACTAAGCCCCTGCCCAACCCTTTTTTATGGAAGTTAGCTGAGTGATCCAAAAACATAGGACAGGGGTGTGTGTGTGTGTGTGTGTGTGTGTGTGTGTGTGTGTGTGTGTGTGAAAGAGAGAGAGAGCAGGCAAATTTGATATATAAAATTTAATTTAGAGTATATAAAGACTTCTTTAAAAGGTGAATTGGCAGGACCCTCAAGAATGTACCAGAGACCTGGGAGGTGAGAGACTCTCAGGATTCAAATGGAGGGATCTTAAATAAAATTCCCTACAGTAAGGAGAAGACACTTGTAGAGCCCACTTCTTACAAAAAGATGAGAGATGGTGTTACCATCCCTCAGTCAGAAACTCTGATCCATAATTGTTCCTGTCTGAAAGAACTGTAGGGACAAAATTGGGAAAATAAACCTGAGAAAAAGAAGGTCCAGAAATAGGTCCAAATTGGGATCCAGCTCAAGGGGAAACCCCAAGGCCTGACACTATTACTGAAGCTATGGTGCGCTCACAAAAAGGGACCTATCATGACTGCCCTTCAAAAGACCCAACAAGCAGCTGAAAGAGTCAGATGCAGATATTTGCACCCAACCAATGGAAAGGATCTGTTGACCCCTGTAGTTGAATTGGGGAAAAGCTGGAAGAAGCTGAAGAGGAGGGTGACCTTACAGGAAGACCATCAGTCTCAATTAACCTGGATCTCTGAGATCTCTCAGACACTGAACCACCAACCAGGCAGCATCCACCAGCTGATATGAGGCTTTCAACACACATAAAGCAGAGGACTGCCAGGTCTGGGTTCAGTCCAAGAAGATGCACCTAACCTTCAAGAGACTAGAATCCCTAGGGAGTAGAGAGGTCTGATGTAGTAGGGGGTGGGAGGTAGGGACATCCTCTGGGAGACAAAGGGGTAGGGGAGAGGTAAGGGATATGGAACAGTCAGAGGGGGGTAAAATCTGGAGTATAAAAAATAAATAAATAAATAATGAGAAGATCTTTATTAAGTGAATAGGCTGGTAGAAAGGGGGAAAACCTGTAAGGGCTCTACCCTACACAAAGATCTACAGGCTGCTAAAGAATACTGAAAGCAGAAGAAATCATCTTGCCAGAAGAAGAGTACACCAACTAGTTATCCAAAACCAAATGGTCATCCCTGGAAACATACATATAAATAACATTATTCAGACTGACCAGGTTTTTATTTAAGAATATGTATGTTCTCTCTCTCTCTCTCTCTCTCTCTCTCACACACACACACACACACACACACACACACACAAACAATTAATAAAAAGATAGGTCATAAATTTGATATATGTCAAGGAGAAGTATATGGAAGAGTTTATAGGAAAGAAGGGAAGGTAGTTAATGATGTAAATGTAATCTCAAAAAATGGAAAAAATTGAAATAAAAATTTAATAGCAGTTTTTCAACTATCAAAATGGGAAAATAAAATTCTGAGGACTCTATAGATGGACATGTCCCTTGCTGGCAACGAGAAGTTGTGAATTAGTTTCCTCCTTCTAAAAAGAAAAAAAAAACTGCAAAAATATATCAAATCTATTAGAACACATGTAACTTTAAACTAAAGTCTTCCTTCTCAGCATGTGGGAGTTTACTTACTACACAGAAATGCTGGTATGAACCATGCATACAAAAATATGTATCAGAATTAAAAAATTAGAAACTACCTACATGGCCTCAATAGCAGGCTGATTAAACAAATTATGTTATCTTTGGTTGATAAAATATTCTTAAAGCATGCTCTGAAAGAACATGTAAAAACTTGAGAAACTGCACACAATATGATATAATTGTAGGCAGCATTATTCCAACTGACAGGCAGAACTGAGAGCTCTTACTGTTGACCTCTCTCTATCTGCCAATTTCCTTGAAAAGCAGTAAAAAACCCACCTACGCAAGGGAACGAGCAATGATACATTTGCCAAGTGAAACTGAGTCCTGGGGCTATGCTCACCTCAGATCTGTCCCTGAATACCAACATCCGTGAGCTCCTCAACGCCACGTGTATCCTTTCGGATAGAAATCTGGCTCCGGAGAATGAACAAAAGACAAGCAGAAAGACACATAGAAAAGCTGGGATCAGGTGTCGATGATGAAGAAAATCAGTGTTCCAAAGCTCAGTACATTTCCTACGTACAGTTGAACAGAAAGGCAGGAGTATTGTGTATGGCTGGACAAGGAGGCAGGTTTATCTATTCTCTGTAGGCATGGGCTGTAAAGGAATAGTCTCTGGACTGTAAATACCTGATAGGGGATATGGGAAGGTAGCTGTGATGGGTATTTTCTGCACACACTCTCAGCATCCACACATGGACCAGAGAAAGGCTTAATCACCCATTTTCCCCATGAGTCTTTGGTTTTTGGTCCTTGACATGACCACACCCTAGTCAACAGCATATTCATCCAGAACATAATAACTTGGGACTTTCCCTACACCTCTTTACACCCTTTTGTGACAGACAAACGGAAGGAAGGAACAAAAGAAAGAAGGAAGAGAGAACAGAGAGGGGGAGGCAAAGGAGAGGAGAAAGAATGGAGCCGGGAGGAAAAGGGGAAGAGAGGAGACATTTGAAGACTCTTTTGAGTATTCAAAGTATAAATGTGCTTTGATTTTGAAAATCTATACAGCATAATCTTAATGGTCTCTTCGCTGTTTGGTTCCTTCGTACATGCCATGTCATTTGCTGGAACCCATGCCTGTGAGAAGTAAATATGAAAGAGCCCTCAGATCTTTTTAGGTTCTTAGTAAACCTGGCTCTCTGGCCAAGTGGTGTCTTGCTAGCTTAGCCTGTTTATGTGACTCTGGTAGATTATTGGGGTCACAGAGTTCTATCTGTCACAGCTTCTCAGAGTAGCTCTTAAATAGTCAGAGATTGCTGGGAACAAAAATGGCCAAACGTCTACCAGAGTTTAGGTGACTCTGGCAAGGGGCTAATCTTCCATTTGCCTCAGTCTCTCAGTATTGCAGCTCCTTAGAGTGGCACGTTTTTGTTGGCCTCTGGGCCTTGAAGGTTCCCTTCAAACCAGCAGTCACTAGAATGGATGCTGACTCAGGGTCTACATCAAGGTGCTAAACCTTTGTCAGAGTAGAAGCAATTTTGTCTTATTTGTCTATACCTCAGTACCCTTAGACTTGAATTAATAATTGAAGACTCGAGAAATAAGTTTTGAAGTTTCTTCCAGCTTTTGTGGGGTCAAGGGGGAGCTTAAAGATTCTCAGAAAACAGAATTTGTCTTTTCCTTGGACTATCCCCTCCTTCTTTATTTCCTCCCTAAGAGAACTATGAACAACCTCTTTGAAGCTTACTCTATTGCTATGGTCAGTGATTTGCTAAGTGCTAGAACTAGGTAGCCGAACGATCTCTGTTCAAATACCGGTCATGCAGTGCCTCAAATTCATCCTGACAGCTTTCTCATAGGTTAGAGACAAGCCCCAGCTACCTAAAAAATATCCTCTTCTGTCTTCCTGATCATGTTCCCATGTGTCTACGTCTTCTAAGTAGACAATGTAAGACTCAAAAATTAAGTTGTAAGCCACACCAGACCAAGGGCCAGGCAACCTCTGGGATGCTGGGAGTTGTAGTTCATGGGAAAATAACAAAGACTCATAGGAAAGTGAAGTCACCTATGAGCCTTTCTCCATAAAAGCCCCTTCAGCCCTTTTAGTCTTGGGCCATTCAGCTGAGAAAATTTAGGGAGTGATTTTTGACTAAAGGCCATATCTTGGTCAGGGCTTAATATTTAAGAAAATTTGCTTCAGATTTGGCACAACATGCTGGAACTGGTTGTTCTCCAGTTCATCTCTGAATTAATAGGTGTATGAAACACTGATGGACTGGGGGTAAAATTAAAGTGTTCCTGGGTTCTCTGGATAAATTGTTCATCCTGCCATATCAACATAGCTCACCATGTCCGTCCTGTGAATTGCTCACTGTTCCCTCACCCATGAGCACTAAGGAAGTGTGGATGCTAGGATGCAGTTGTGGGCTCGGCTGACCTGGCACTTAGAACAGGCCGTTTGTTTGAATTAATTCCCTGCAGTAGCTGAACCACCCAGGGAAGTAGCCTTACCTTGCTTAACCACCATTCTATGTTTTTGAAAATGATATCAACAAAGTGAACTCTACTGCTGTTTCTTTGGAGAAACCTGTCCTCCCTCTAGTTTTCCTAAATGAAGCCCAGCTGGAGGTTGGCCCCAGGGAGATGTTACAGAACAGAGCAGGTGTGGAGGCTGGAAGGAGAGGTAAGATTTCACAAAAAAAAAAAAAAAAAAAAAAAAAAGCCAAGGTTTGGGCCAGGAACGGGGTCACCTGTGCTGGGACAGCTTCGTGGCCTGGGCCAAGCTGTTTGAGGGTCAGATTTCTCAGTCCCAGAGGGAGGCCTGAGGAAATGGAGGGAAGACTGCACACCCTCCTGCCGGCCACATTTTGGAAGGAAGCCTTCTCAGGGCCTGCTGTCGCTAAAATCAAACATGGAGCCCCATAGGTTTCACCTCAGAAGCTGTGGGACTGTGAGCTGCCCACCTTCATCACTAATTGTCAGCTGTCACCTTCTTGAGCACACTCTTCGAGAGTCTCCTTCACCCTTTGTTGAGATGCAGAACACTGGGCCAACTCCGGCTCCTCTTCAGCCTGGCAGCCTGCTGCCTCGCTTCAACATCAGATAAGCACAGCCAAAAGAGATGGAAGGGCAGTGTGACACAGCCAAGGCATCACCAGCAGGCCTTGCTTTCTCACCAACTAAGGGAAGCAGGCCAGGAGCATCCCAAGAAATCCTGAGAGTAATATAGCGAGTCTCAGTTGGACCCCAGCCTCTGATTTCATGGCCCTGAAACAAGCTTGCTAGGTGGGGCTGGAACCATCTACCTGAGCAGGAGCCAAATGACTCATTGCATTCGCCAGCCTGGTTTTCAGCTTTAGAGATGGGGGCAATTAACACAGAGGTGAAGTCTCAGGACAGTGTATGTTCCCAGCAACAGGAAGTGGTTTGTACGTGCAGCTTCAACTGTTAGACGCAGGATGTGCCAGAGAGGAAGACATTCATATACTGACCTGCAATTGAAATCAGAAGAAACTTGTGAGTTTCCATGTCCTTACACATGAAGACTCCTTTTCTCTGGATATAAGCTGGAGAAGGCACGAGAAGGGGATGTGTCCAAGCAGGGAACTCTCCTCTCTTTTCCTAATCTGTACAGTCCTCAAAATGTACTGCTGTTCTATGCGAACACATTCCAAACTTTTAAGAATTAAAATCATGTTGTAGACGGCACTTGCACAGTTTTTAGAAACTATGTAAGACGGGTCCTGCTAAGTTCCATTTTCCCCCTCAGGTATTTGGGGTTGTTGTTAACCACCGTCCTCAGGCTAACTCTATCTATAATGTGAGATTCTTGTCTTTTGAGAGCAAGTTTACTAATGGATGTCAGAGCCATGCCGCTGGTAGGATACTGGAGGAAGTTCTTTGTGCTCTGGATGTAAGCACTGCCTGGCACCATCCCACCTTGGGGGGCACTGATCGTTCTCTTGGCATGTGGTCAGTGAGTGTTGTGTTTAGCTCACATTCCGGGTTATGACTTTTGAAATATTTATTCCACAGCCTCTTCGAACATTCTACAGCCTCTGCAGTAATCATGTATAGCACAGCCGAGCCGTTGAGATATACACACACATCCCATCGGTGCCCCTGTGTCCTAGGCTCCCAAGATTTTCTATTTAAGTGGCCTCTGAATTCATCTCTACAGTGCAGTGAGCCTTGTATGCCACATACTGATCTTACTTTTGTTAGGGTAACAACAATCCTTTGGCAGTGTGGCCCGGATACATGTCCCATGAAGATACGCACCTGGTTTTTGAGCCTTGGGTTTGAAAATAACCACAACTACCTTTGGCTTGGAAGAGCTCATTATGAAAAGATCCAAAGTCATTCCATGTATGGTTGGAGAGATCTAGTCATGCCTCGTTTAGCTGCTGGAACCCATGTCTTCTGATCTGAGAAGAGCTGATTACATGAAGGTTTGCAGCACAGGTACCAGGCTGGCCCCTGGTGTGCTGCAGTCATTCTCCTGGGTAGGTACAGGCCATACGCGATATGTAAAGATGCCTACACCTCAGCTGTCATCTGAATGATAGAGACACTCCAATTCTATAATGTCATACAAGTACTGTTGCTATTATTACATGGCTAGAACATAAAAAGCCATACTGTTTGCCCCATAACATGTGCCCATTTTGATTAGATACCCCTGGATTAATATGGTAACTGACTACACGTTTCATATTATCTTCACATGGAACAGGGACTTGTGTCTTTATACTGTGTACTCTGAACATCTAGCATAAAATTTTGCACATAAAAAGAACTCCATATTTAAAAAAAAAAAAAAGCAACCCCCAAATGTCAAACACCTCAGAGTGCTCCGGATAGGAGCCAGTGTGTCCACCACATGAGCAGGGGCAGTGGATAGCTGTGTGACTTGTCGCTGTAAATTGTCAGTGCACCTGGGGTGACAGGGAAGCTGCCTCCCCTCCTGTTGCCACAGCCAATGAGAGCAAGGCTCCAATGAGTTTGGCCCTTTGCCTGCCTAGACTCAGATAACAGACACGCACAAGCTCTGCCTGTACAGATGGTCCTGGCGGGGACGAGTCACCTCTTCCTTCGGAGTAATTACGCACAGTGACGTACGCACAGACAAAGGCCTCCTTTGGCAAGCTGACCCATTCCAGCAGGAAGAGAAGAACGAAGCACAGCAAGTGCTAATCAGACCAGGTGCTGTCCTGGAACCAGTCTGTGCTCACTGTTCGTCAAGCCGAGAACAGACGCCACACACCCCTGTTCTCCACACCTTCACCCAAGCAGACTGGTGCTCCAGGTCCAGTGGGCCCCGGTTCGTGGTCTGCGTCGAGATTCTGGAATGAGGCAGCTCCAGGGCAATGGCAATGGGATGCTGAGGCCTTTTCCTTTGTCTCAGTGGGGAGGCTGGATCCAAAAGTAAATACAAACTGGTATCATTACGCTCCCCTCGTTTTTCAAGGTAGTTTCTCTATCCGTGGCTTCCTGTGAGATGGTTGTCTAATTCAGCTACCCGTTCTGACGTCACTTCCTCCTCTCGTCCATTCGGAAGGAAGGTGGTGAGAGAAAGAAAGACCACTTGCACCCAAGAACAGGACTCAGAGCTCTAATCCTTTCTTTCTAATCATACAGTCCTCCTTTGGGGGAACAGGGAACAGAGAGCCTAAGCCCTGCATGAATGAGAGAGCCCACAAGGAAACGCTGTGTGTGCACGGAAAAGGGGCGGGTTCGTCATCTATGAGTGGACATTAGCCTTGTGTATCAAGATGACAGGCAGGTGACAAGCTAAGCCTGGTGGACATTGCGAGGGTACACACTTCTCCTTGGACTGAACGAGACAGAGCTGGACTGTGAGCAGAAAGCAAAGAGCACGTCTCGAGACTTCACTAAGGACTGAGAGACAAAATACTGATGCAAACTGACTAAGAGCAGATGGAGGAAAAACCCGTTCCTTGTTCAGATCCTACCCAATACGGACATGTCAAGTCTTTGTGGCCAGTTTGTAGCCCTTACGACCAATAAGCTCAGATATGGTCACTCTGTCACTTAACTTTCTGTTGCTGAGATAAAAAAACACAGTGACCACAGCAGCTTATAGAGGAATGAATGCGTGTGTTTACGGTTGCAGAGAGATAAGATCCACCACAGCAGAAATCATGGCAAGGCTGCAGACGTGCTGGCTGTCAGCATTTTGTCTAAGCTCCACCCTACAGTTACCTGGCAACAGCCAGGTATGCCTGACTCACTATAAAGGGGGCTGCTTGCCCCCTCCTCTCTCTCTCTTTCTTTCTATTGCTCTTCCTTTCTTGTTCCTGCTCTGTCCCATTACCCCTTCCCCTGTCTCTCCCCATTCCCTTCCCCCCATTTGCTCATAGCCAGTCTACTTCTCTACTCCCCCACATACACTTCCTCCACCCTCTCTCCCTTCCCCCCACTATGTGTGCTTGTGTGTGTGTGTATGTGTGTGCTTGTGTGTGTGTGCTTGTGTGTGTGTGTGTGTGCCTTTCTCTGCCTCTACTATCCTCTCAACTCCCCTCCTCATGCCCTGAATAAACTTTATTCTATACTATGCTGTCATGTGGCTTCCTGCAGAGGGAAGCGATGCCTCAGTATGGGCCTGCTGAGGCACCCCCTTTCCCCATACCTCACCACAATCCACCAAACATATCCCCACCTCTTTTTATTTTTTTATAAAGAACAGAAAAAAAAAAAAAACCAGCAAGAATAGAAAGCTGAGAGCTCATATCGCAAGCACAAGCCCCAAGCAGATAGAAAGAGGTGGGAGTAAGGTGAGGCCTTAAAAGCTCTCAAAGTCCATCCCCAAAGATAAACTTCCTCCAGCAAGGACATACCTCTTAAGCCTCCCAAACAGCACCACCAGCTGGAGACGGAGTGTTCATATATATCAGCCTTTCTCTAACTCATCCACTAGGGACAGCCTCATTCAATCTACAGCATTCGCCCTCATCAAATCCTCGGTTAGCCCACTGGAATATAAATTGTCTGGCTCTCACTTAGCTTGTCTAGCACATAAGCTCATACTCCCTATTATCTTTTACTTATTAGAGAGAGAGACGTGTGTACAATTCCCTTCTGTGTAATTTCTTCATAAAAGTTCAGAAAGTCCTTGTATGCAGAGCCGCAGATATCAAGAAATTCTTCATTTGATTAGTTTTTGAAAGACATTAGCAGGGTTGTTCTTAACACATAATATAAAAAGTATTAGCAGTTTACCTTCTATTAGATATTATTTTATGTGATTTCTATATATGTTAATCTTCTTGGACCTAGGAAACTGAGACTAAATGTGAAGAAAATTCCAGACATTAAGTGAATCATTAAAGAGATGGCTGGTTTCAACAAAAAAAAAAAAAAAGTAAAAATAATAAAGTCTAAGCAAATATCAAATTTACCCAAGTGACCCTGCCTGTCCTAAGGAGACAACAGCATGGCCAAGTTGTTGCCATGATACTTATTCCCTTGATGTTTGGTCAAATCGTCCAGGACAGTGCACAGACAAAGGCCGACCCTAGGGGTGTAGCTGGCTCTCTCTCACCCAGAAATATCACAGATGAACCCACCTCTTCAAAAGTTTTATTGTAACCTCCCTTGATGGGATGGCAGGAAGAGGTGGGCTCTTGAGATGAATCAATTCTGATGCTGAGATCCTCACCGACTGGATTCCTAACCTGATACAAAAAAGATTTCATTCCGTCTGTCCATTGTACTACATAGGACACAGGCAAAAGCAGTCATCTATAAACCAGGAGACAGCTCTTCACCATCAACCACCTCGGCTGGTATCTCTACTGAGGAATTTCCAGGCTCTAGAATTCTGATTCCAGATTTTTGCATCTGCTGTTGTGCCTTGGACAAGGTACTCTCTAAAAATTTTGTGTGTGGGGAGGGAGTTTAAGAAATTTTTTTATTGGATATGTTTTTATTTATGTTTAAAATGTTACTCCCTTTTCTAGTTTCCCCTACAGAATCCCACTATCCCATCTTCCCTCCCCCTGCTTCTATGAGGGTGCTTACCCACCTACCCACCCACCCCACCACACCCTCCCACCTCCCCATCCTGGCATTCTGTTCCCTTACCACTTCCTCACTAAGGCATCAAGTCTTGGCAGGACCAAGGGCTTCTCCTCCCACTGATTTCCGACAAGGCCATCCTCTGCTACATATGCAGCTGGAGCCATGGGTCTGTCCATTTGTACTCTTTGGATGGTGGTTTAGTAACTAGGAGTTCTGGAGAGTCTGGTTGATTGATGTTGTTCTTATGGGGCTGCAAACCCCTTCAGCTTCTTCAGTCCTTTCTCTAACTCCTCCACTAGGGACCCCATTCTCAGTTCAGTGGTTGGCTGTGAGCATCTGCCTTTGTATCTATCATGATCTTGAACAACCTCTTGGGAGACAGCTATATCAGGCTTCTATCAACATGTATTTCTTGGCATCAGCAAAATTCTCTGGGTTTTCTGTCTGCATATGGGATGGATCCCCAGGTGGGGCAGTCTCTAGATGGCCTTTCCTTTCATCTCTGCTCCGGTGAATATTTTTGTTTCTCCTTCTAAGAAGGACTGGAGCATCCACACTTTGGTCTTCTTTCTTCAGCCTTATTTATAATAGCCAGAAGCTGGAAAGAACCCTGATGACCCTCAACAGAGGAATTGACACAGAAAATATGGTACATTTACACAATGGAGTACTACTCAGCTATTAAAAACAATGACTTTATGACAGCTACAGGCAAATTAATGGAACTAGAAAATATCGCCCTAAGTGAGGTTACCCAATTACAAAATAGTGCACATGGTATTCACTCACTGATAAGTGGATATTAGCCCCGAAGCTCGGAATACCCAAGATACTATCCACAGACCACATGAAACTCTGGAATTCTAATTCTCTGTGTAGAAGTGGGACGAACGAGACTAGATAGAGTTGTGAGCAGCAAAATGAGAACACAATGGAAGTGCCTCGCATGAGGCAAGTGCTCAGTAAGAGCCAATGTTATCCCTTTAAATATAAATCTCACAAAGACTCCGCTTCATCCCTGGATATATTTCTCCTGACAGTGTTTGGCACAGAGCAGGCACTCAATATTTTTAATGAATTAATGAGTGAACGGATGAGACAAATCACTTAGCTGCAAGCTTTAACTCGTTCATTGAAATTCAGGAAACCCAGGCCTGAACAGACATTTCTCAAAAGAAGACATACAAACGGCCAGCAGGTACATGAAGGAAAACAAATGATCCACATTGCTAATCATCTCGGAAACACAAATTAAAATCACAATGAGCCATCAATTCACCCCTCCCAGAAGAACTGCTATTAAAAAATAATAAATATAAAGATGAGGTGCTGGGAATGGTCTGAAGTGGAGCATTTGCCTGGCATGTGTGAGATTCTGGGTCCAGTCTGCACTATAAAACAAACAAAATTGGTGGGGAGGATGGGAAGGGGAGTGTGGCTGTCTGAAAAGCAGTATGGGGGTGCTCCATAAATAAAAACAGGCAGCCTGCCCATAGGCCTATATCTAAAACTGCCAAGTGATCCAACACCTGGATGTGGCCAGGTATCTGGTTCCTATGATGATTCACAAAAGCTGAGACATGGAATCAAGTGGGGTTTCCATGCGCTGATGAAGAGTGATAGAGTGTGGTCTAACTAGACAATGGCATATCATTCAGCCTTTCAGATAGGAAGCTGTGAGTTTTAACAACAGAGGTAGATAGAGAAGTCACCAAACAGAGCAACCCAGGCACTGAAAGGCAAACATCACGTGGTCTCAGCTGTATCCACTGTGTTTGAAAACTAAGTGGACTCACAAAAACGGAAAGAAACAGAGAGTAGAGAGACTGGAGAGACGTCAGTCAAAAGATACCAAAGTTACATCAGATAGCAGGAAGAAACAGCCTGGTGTGCTGCGCAGTACAGCGGCTACAGTTACATCAGGGCCTTGCAAGTTGTCTAAGGGGCAGATCTGAGAAGTTCTCAGTGGCAAAATGAGCTAATGGGAATATTGAGACCCTCAGTTTAGCCATTCCAGGGTAAATGCATGAAAACAGGACACCACAGGCTGTGAGTACACTACGGTTTTGTCCATCAGTGAGAGGTTTGAAATTAACTACAATGAGGAGGAGGGGAAGAAGAAGAAGAAGAAGAAGAAGAAGAAGAAGAAGAAGAAGAAGAAGAAGAAGAAGAAGAAGAAGAAGAAGAAGAAGAAGAAGAAGAAGAAGAAGAAGAGGAAGAGGAAGAAGAAGGAGGAGAACCAGAAGGAGAAGGAAGGAGGAGAACAAAGGAGAAGGAGGAGAAGGAGAAAAGGAGAAGGAGATGACTCTGGGATTGCTATTCATTTTATGTTACTTAAGCCATCAAGAGGTTCAAACTCAGCTGTGTGCAAAGTAAAATCATTTCTATGTGAAACATGCCTTCCTATTTTGAGAGAAAGTTTCAAGTTGGAACACTAAATGTAACTCAAAAGTTTGAAAACTTAATCATCCTCTTTTGTAAAAAGATGGAGTCTCTGTATGTTGTTCAAGCCAGTCTTGAGCCCCTGGGTTCAAGAAACTATACGTCTTCACCCTCTCTGATAGCTCAATGCAGGCACACGTCACTGTGCCTGGTTGTTTGCTTTAATTTTTTTCTAATCAAATTTCTTTATGTATTATATATAAGTACACTGTAGCTGTCTTCAGACCCACCAGAAGAGGGCATCAGATCTCATTACAGATGGTTGTGAGCCACCATGTGGTTGCTGGGATTTGAACTCAAGACCTCTGCTCAGTCAGTGCTCTTAATTGCTGAGCCATCTCTCCAGCCCTCTAATCAAATTTCTTATTTTTAAGCTAAGAATGTACTCACTGTACAAAAATGTTTCTAACAATACCTTTGAACAATAAACCGTGGGAAGAGCTTCTTTTTTAAGGTAACTGACTGTTCACTAATTAACTCTCCTATCTTGAAAGACTCAAAAAGTTTCATAAAGTAATTATGTTGACATGACCAATATCTGCCTCTTCATTTCAGACACATATTAATTTTATCCAAATGAACATCTCTACTCCATGTGAATGCTCTGAAGCCAGAATGAGCCTAGTAATCATTTTTACCACAGTCACAATTAGTGGCTGTCACTCTTGTATCTATAACTAAAACTCAGACTTGGGATTTTTTATTTCCTCTTTGAAAGCCTGCACAAAATAAACACCTTCAGAAACAGGGAAAGGTAACTTCATGGGGACAATACAGGACTCGGTGGCTCCACTAAGCTTCATGGTGGAACTGTAAAAGACTAAAGATTTATATAATCTGAAAAGAAGCCAGTGTATCCCACAGCGTAATTAGAAGTAGTGGACATTGCTTTTTCTCTCTGCTACATTGAGCAGTTCCTAGCCAGGGGGAATACTCCATCAAGGGAGCAAATGGAAACGTGGAATTAACACAGCGTGTGAGGTGCCTGTGGGCTCAGTTGAAACCCCAGTTCCATCTAAGTCTAACTAATTATTTTGTCCTACAATGTAGACAACGTCCAGCTAAGTGGCTCAGATCACTAGAGGCTGTATACAAGGCCTAAAATACATGACCGTTGTCAGAATGCATTTTCCTTTTACTGTTCGAATGCTGTGTTCTGCAGAAAGAAAAGAAAAAGAACCCTAAGAATTTTTGCTTCTGGTTCAAGTCTCACGGTCTTATTCAGCTCCTGTAAAATGAAAAGATGACTGACAGGAATTTAGAATGATCCTTTGGAATACAACCTGGCTCACCAAGATCTTAGAATTCTGAGGAAAATCTCATTTTGAAATCTGATTCTATCCAGAGCATTGAAAGACAGCCAAGGATTTCGATTGACACGAATGTAAGATTATTGGTGGGCACAGTGAGTCATACTTATGATCCCCAAACTTGGGAGACTGAGGCAGAAGTATGCGGCCAGCTTGGACTACATAGAGAGATCCTTTCTTGGAAAGAGCAACAGAGAAAAAGACACATACAAGGAGGGAGAGAATAAAAATGGTCCTAAAAAAAAAAAACATTTCCTAGGACCTGGTAAGTATAAACAGAGAAAGATCACTGTTAGTAATAACCATCAGGAGGGGTTAGAGAAATGGCTAGGTGGTTAAGAGTGGTTGTTCCTCTTCTAGAGAACTAGAATACAGTTACCAATATTCCCATTAGGCAGTTCATAACCACCTCTTATTACAGCTCCAGGGAATCCAGTGTCTCTGGCTTCCTTGGGCACACACACACACACACACACACACACACAAACACATACACACACACACACACATGAGCATACACAATACATACAAACACTGACACATACACCTAAAAGTAAAATAAATCTTTAAGTCTATACTATACATAAAAGACAATGAAGCATTTATACTCATATTTTTTTCATTTTCAGATTCAAAACTATAAGATTACTTTAGTAGAACACAAAAAAGAATGCATTCAGTCTGACTTGACTAAAGCTACCTGAGTCAAAAGTCCCAGTTGAGCACCTAAATAGTCCTACCTGTTTTTTTTTTCCTCTCATAATTTCTCAGTGTGCAAAAGACAAAGAAATCAGGAGAGTGGCATACAAAGGCTTACACCAGAGCCAGTGTCTTCAACCCTGAGTTCATGCCTGACATCTTTGACTTTAGCTTGAGTTGAGTTGAACGATAAACACTCAGCTTAGATGGGGCCACTTTGGTCCTGACCCTTATCTGAACCCCTGTCCTATGACTCAAATCTCCAGATCCATGGCCATACAGAAAGATATAAAGAAAAGTCCCTGCCGTGACAGCTGGATTGATCCTATGCCTGGGCACATTCCCGTGCCATTTTCTATTTGCTTGTTCATCTCTCTCACCTGTAACAATTTTGAGAAACTCCGACTCAGACACCTCACTGTTTTTTTTTTGTTTTGTTTTGTTTTGTTTTGTTTTTTATAGTTGATGGTTGTTTTAGTTAGGGTTTCTGTTGCTTCAGTAAAACATCAGGACCGAAAGCAACTTGTGGAGGAAGGGCTTTATTTGCCTTACATTTCCACATCACTACTCATCGTCATCATTAAAGAAAGTCAGGACAGGAATTCAAGCAGGGCAGGAACCTGGAGGCAGGGGCTGATGCAGTCTCCATGGAGGGATGCTGCTTACATGATTGCTCCTCATGGATTGCTCAGCCTACCTTCTTGTAGAGCTCAGGACCACCAGCCCAGGGACAGCACTGCCCACAATGGTTTAGTCCCTCTCCTACTGATCAGTAATTAAGAAAATGCCCTACAGACCTGCTTACAACCTGATCCCATGTAGACATATTTTTCAGGTGAGATTCCCTCCTCTCAGATGAGTTTAGCTTGTGTCAAGTTGGCATAAAACTATCTAGCACGATGACCAAGCCTAAGACTGACAAACCTATAAAGTGATTGAAGTATGTCATGACTCACATGATAGAAGGAGAGAACTGATTTTCCCAACATACCCTGTGGTGCACACACACACACACACACACACACACACACACACACACACACTAAGTAAATTTAACTAATTTAAAAATGGTGTTTTAGATAAGACAATTTGGGAGAAGCAGACATTTTACATAATAGATAAATAAGGAAAACTGAAAGATCCTAAATCAGTGCTTTCTGACATTAATTGTGGCTGTGCGTGTGTGCAGTCATCCATTCACTATGCAGTGAAGAAATAAAATCCCAATGAGAAATCTGTCTTAGCATCATAGATTCAAGCCAGAAATGCACTGAGACAGGAGCTAAACTATGACAAACCGTCCCCTGCTGAACAAGGATCAAAAACCCGATCATAGTAATGCCAGAACTTCTGAGTTTAAATCCTTGGATTGTCTACATGTCTTCCACTACTTTGGCTCAAATATCACTCCCAAACCAAGACCTACAACTCTGCTTTGAAAGAAGACAACCTGAATTTTGTATCTTTACTCTGAAAAAGGAGCCAGTCTTCTGCATTAACTCACCCTGGGGTTGCAGTGTCTGCGAACCAGAGCCAAGCTTTCCACGACTTGTCTTCACCTCTCTGGGGAAATTATAAGATTCAGTCTGCTACCCAAGTCCGCACAGGCAGAGTGGAGGTTGGGGTGCAGGCAGAGCAGGGAAACCTCAAACAGACCTCTTAGAGAAAACCGTGGCTTCCAGAACATGGTTTTGATCAAGAAGCTTTGGGGGCTCCTCTTTCTTCCCTCTCAGTCTTATTCCCGTGGTGCCCACTTTCTGCCAGGTGACAATGAGGTCTCAATAAAGGTTAGGAAAACCGTGCTGATATATAATCTGTGACAGAAACCAGTGTATAAGGCAGCTACACATGCTCTTTATCTGAACCCAGAATGACTGACTGTATGGGGATTTCTAACCTAAACATAGGCTGGGTGAAGGCACAATAAAGTCTCAGGGTACAGTGAGTGTCTCCTCACAGTTTACCACACTGGTCTGATCTGGTCTTTATACCTGTTTCCCATCAGTAAGGACTGTGAATCACTGAGCTCCTGTATTCTCAGCTCAGGAAGGACTCGGGAAGCGTAGGGAATGGTGGAGGAAATGAATGAGATAGATAGGAACAATTCTCCAGCATGTTGTGTATGGATGTGTGTGTGTGCATGTGTGTGTGCACATGCATGCTTGTGTGTGTTCGTGTGTGTGTGTGTGTGTGTGTGTGTGTGTGTGTGTGTATACCACAGTGCTAACCAATAATAAAAGTCAGTCAATTTGAGAGTAAGTGTGGAGTGGAATGGGGTTGGGACTGAGAAAAAAGGGAAGTAATGGTATAACTATAATTTAAAATGAAATAAACTATATTATAAAGAAGATGTAGATGTGAAAAATAAAAATGTTGTCCTGTCACCAAATGGTAGCACCAAATACCAGCTTAGAATATCTTCAGATGTTTTGATTTGTTCTGCCAATGACTACAACCATCTCCTTATGGTTAAAAGCTTGCTAAGTGTGCTGTGGGGATGTTTCCTGTATTAGCAATTGTGAGGATCCAGTACAATATGAGAACCATAGGGTGGGACTGTGGGGACGGGGTTAGCACCATTGTCACAAAACACTAGTTGTGTACCCCTCATGTAAGGGTTTCCATAATCTAAGGCAAGCATTGGTCAATAGGGCCACACAAGCAACAGGTAGAAACAAGAGGAGTTGTTACTGGGCAAAAAAAAAAAATAATAATAATTGCTCCTTTCCGCTTTGTTTCTTCAGTTCTTACATATGGCTGACATTTGAAATCACATGACTGAGAAACCCGTTATTGAAATCCCTGACCTCAGAACCCCTAGTAAGTGGGTAACAGAGCTATTGCCTAAGTTTCCTTACAGAAACTTAAAGTCACTTTCGCTAAAAAAACAACTGACTCTTTCCCACAGCCCATGGATGCACTATCAAAGGTGAAAGGCTGGCCTTTTTTCTCACATCTGCTTGACTTTTGGTTGCCTGAACCTGTGAGTCAGACACTTGTCTCTTCTACCTACAGATAGGTTGATCGTTTGAGAAATGTTTTGTCCGAAGTGTAAGGCAGAGTTAACTTGGCCTGATTACTTTTGAATCACATAAACTTATCTTCTGAGTATGTGTGTGTAAGGTTGGGGACAGGGGTAGCAATCGGCTGTGCTCACTTGTGCCTGTGTATGTGAATACCAGAAGTAGCTTCCTTTACAGCTTAGTACCTTAAGAATACAGTTCCTTATACTTCCTGTGCTTTCTCAGCCACTCGGGCACTTAGATCAGCCTGTCCATAAAACTCAAACCAAACTATGAGGCCAGAACATTTATGAAAGATGATTACACCAGCACCGGGAAATAACCCAGTTCCTGAGTTAAATCACTGCTGGCTGTTTTTGTTGTTGTTGTTGTTATTGTTGTTGCGGGGGGTGGGGGAGGCGGACCTGGCGCAAGCCAGAATCATTTTGGGAAGAGAAAACTTCAATTGAGAGAATGCCTCCATCCGATTGGCCTGTCAAAATTGTGGGACATTTTCTAGATTAATGATTGATGTGGAGTGCCCATCCAAATGTGGGTAGTGCCATTCTTGAACAGGCTGTCCTGTGTTATGTAAGAAAGCTACCCCTAGATTCCTACCTTAAATTTCTGCCCTGATTTCCCTCAATGGACTGTCTAAGCCAAATAAATCCATTTTCTTCTCAAGTTGCATGTGGTCACGGCGTTTATCACAGCAATAGAAACTTATTTATGACCGTCCCCACCTGTCAGCCCACACACATTCTAAGCTTAGAATGTCCACGCAGCAGGAAATCATCGCTGGAAACGATGTGTATGACCTACACACAATTACCAAACTGTAGTCAGCCTAGGAAAACATCAATAAAAGCCTGTTGCTTCCTTTGTTGATATATATAATGTTTACCTATGAACAGTGCTAGCTAGACAGCTCAGACTGAAGTATTAAAGGACGTCTGCCTATCTCATTTACAGTATATGACTCGGTTTCCTTTCTATCCCATAAGATTCTGACAAGAGGACTCTGAGTTTCTATTCAAGGTCATTTCCCTGGGGAGAAGTGGCCTTTTTATTCCTCTGCCTGTAGACACCTCTAAGGGACTGAATTCTTTCCAGCACCAGCCTAGCAAATGCCATCCTTGCAAATGGGCAAGCATAAACAGCAAGGACAGGAGAGCTTTTCTGCCACTACCTCCCTCCACAGAGACTGGCAACCTGTAAGGTTTGGAATGTGTAGGTAGGATGGAAGCTGTACATGATTTCAATCTCCGTGCTAGAACGATGCATTTGACACGACTGGAACATAAAGGGGGGAAATATGATGTTTCCATCTTATTTCCAGCCCAGAAGCTTCTATTTATAGATAAATAAAAATTCAAATAAATAATTTCTCTCCACAGCCTTAATAGAAAAAATAACCTAAAGTGGCAGTGACTAAGCGTCACCTTTGTTCGCTGAGAGACAAGCTTTGTCATGAGGCCACCATAGTAGAGAGGTTCAACCCACAAGCTGTTAAGTTCGGGTGTACACTTTAACTCTCATACTCACCATTTCGGCTATTGGTGTTCACTCCTACTGACTGTGTCCCACAAGCTCTGGCCGAAGCAATTCAATGCTACTGGTTTTATATTGTCAATTTAAAGTGACTGCTGGAATTTGTAACCCATCCTTTAAAATAGAAGCCTAAGGTGTTTTAAATGATTCTCTTTGAATATGTAGCACCCTCATCCTACATCTTAACTTCTCCCATCCCTTTATGCTGTCTTTGTCCACATGAGCTCAAGGGGCTGGAAGTGAAACACAACTACTGTTGTGCCTACTTCTTAGGAAGAAACACTTGTGAGAAAACCTGAGAACTTCATGTTACACAATTACAGCAAGTGTAAAAATATGTCACGTAAAAAAAAAAAAAATACCCCTTTATGTCCAGAAACTCAATTTCACCACGACTCTCAAATATGAGAAGAATTTAAAGGTGGCACCATCTTAATATATTAAAGATACATACATGAACCAGGATGCCAGCTAGCTAATTCACAACATGTTGGGCAAGTGTCCTGAGGTTCTTTGGGAGCCTTTCTGCATAGTGCTGTGGGAAAGTCGAACTTCAAGCAGAAAGTTACTCCTGGAGTTCGAAAGTCCATGAGAGGGGAGTGGTGTAAGCATTAGTTTGCTAGGACTCTTACTTATTTTTCTCATCGCTGTGGCTAAATATTTCTCCAGAAGCTCCTCAAAGGAGTTTCTTTCAGTTCACGGTTTGAAGAAGCAGGTTTCTGCAGCGGAAAGCATAGTAGCAAACAATGGCTGTCAGCTTTGCTGCAGCTGTATAGGGCTGCAGGCTCACATCTCGGTGGGTCGGGAAGTGTCCAGAAAGACCCAGGAATTATTAGAGAGTTATTATTATATCTCAGAGTTCCCAACACTGAGAAAGAATGAAGGCTGGAGGATGAATTAACCTGAAGCCAGTTACATAATGAATAATGGAACGCCAAATAGGAATTCAGAGAGTTTCCAGATTGTATAAATGCATTCGTACGCTAAGAGATCAGAGGATTCATATCTTTATGGGAAGCTTCCATGCTTAGCACACCTATATACTTACCTGTTTTACAGGTCTTCTATCGCTGAAAGAAGTTAGGACAGAAAATCAAGGCAAGAATTGACTACTGGCTTGCTCCCCATAGCTTGCTCAACCTATTTTCTTATAGCACCCAGTACCACCAGCCCAGAAGTAGCACTGCCCATAATTAGATAGGTTCTCCACACCACTAATTGGGACAGTATCTCACAGAATTGCACACAAATCAATCTTATGGAGACATCTTCTCAACTAACAAAAACCAACCAGCATAAGTGGGCTGAAGGACCACTGATGACGTTAGACATCTGACCTCAGCAAGTAGGATTGGAAAAGAGAAGAAAGATTTCCAAACAGGAGCATCTACCAATTGCAGGTCTGCTTTTAAAAAACCATTGTCCATGGCACACCACTTCTCAGTAAAATTAGCATCAGGGTCTGTGTGACAGACGGGTGCTGGAGTCAAACACTTTCTTTAACTCCGATACAGTGAAACTGAACATCGCCAGCTGCAAACACCGACTGCAACATTTACATAGATGAGTATACCCTAGAAGACCAAGGGTAATGAGACTTCATTTAGATGGTAATTTAAAACTGGTATTAGAGCCTTAGGGATGGATCAAAGGCAAAGCACTGAAAAGCCCTCAAGTCAGTGTGAGAATATGCTCATGAGTGAATGAGTGAGTCTGTACAGGGTACCAAGAACGCTGACTCCTCACTCTGGGAGAAAATGTGAAGATAATACATCCCAACTGCATGCCACATACAAAAGGGTTCTCCTGTTGCATTTAAACCTCCAAGCAGGGAAAATAACTGTGAGGTTCCAGAGAGCATATTAAAATACTGAAGGATGCCTTTGCAACAATTTCTCTTAATCAAAAAAATAGATATGCATGTAAGTATTATGATAAAATATTATCCAGCATTAAAAACGAAACCGCCCCTGATATTTATGACAATATAGGGCATTATGCAAAGTGTCATCGCCAGACAAACAGAACACCAGTACGGCATGATCACAGAGGCACATGACAGGACACAGGGAGTGGGGAAGCAAAGTGGAAGCCGGGGACATCACTTATGATTCAACACTATGGTAGTGTGGTAGCACTCGGGCTGCAGCAGGGGGATGACCATTTCAAGGTCAGCCTAGAGTCTAAGAGGGGACATTCAGCTCAGTTTGGCAATCCCCTTAGGCTGTCACTGCCTCCTACCAGGAAAAGGTGAGAATTGTAAAGCATGTGTTGCTTATTTTTGTCAGAGCCAGTTCTTCAAAATCAATGCTCTAGATATCTTGTTTTCAAGTAGGAAAGATACTTGGAACCATAGAATAGGAGGATAGAAGGAGAAAGACCGAAAGACCCGGCTTGTCGGGAGCTGTGACGTCATGAAAGCCGTTCTCTGATACCTGCTCAGAGCAGGGGTTTCTAAGTTCTACCCCCAGCAAGGCACGTGTGTTCCGATAGCATTCACAGCCAGTTAATGTTCACATTAAAACTCTGCAAAATCGCCTAGTAACTAAGATGGAGAAATAACGCCTCAGCCTGGCAATTCCCTTAAGCTGATATTTTCGGCGACCACAACCTCCTGCCAGGAAAAGGGTAAAAATATAACCGCGTGCTGATTTAGCTCCCATTTTGTCAGAGCGGTTTCTTCAAAATTAATGATCTGGATATCTTGTTTCCTAAGTGTGTGAAAAATAGAGTCTTTAAGGAATTCTGCCATATGCTTGAAACTAAATCAGCACGTGTGCCTGGAAGAAATCTATCATCTTATGAAACCAATAAATACTCCCTCTCAGTCAATGAGCAGGAGATGGAGCCCAACGAGAAATGACCTCATCTTTCAGTAGGCAATAAAAGACTCCAGGTATTTCTACTCTCTGACTTTGCATGTTCAGTTTCGTTGCTAAGACTGAGACTCTGCTCCCTGATGAAGGTGAAGGGGTGGATCTGAACTTCAGGACGGAGCTCTAACTGCTGGCTGCAACTGCCCCGCCCCCTTCTCTAACTGCGGCTGCCCGGCCCCGCCCCGCCTTCTCTGCTTTCATCTACCTACAGCATCTCTGGAGGTTTCCCCCACGCACACTGCTAGCCAGTCCCTGAAGCTATCCGTGCAGAATCATTTCGAGGACCCCCAGTGGCTGAAAGCTTCCAGTTCAAAGGCAGATAGACAGGCTCTCTGGGAAGACTCGAGGCTGGATGCTTTCTCCTCCTGCGCTTGTCTTCCCTGAGGAGGCACAGAAGGAAAGGGCAGAGAGACCCATGACAGAAAATCTTACAAGAAAAGTGCGCTTCGTTTGTTCCTTGACCGAAAAGTGTGTCAAGTTACCACGTTTCAAATCAACTACTTCATCACCATTCTGTAGGAGATGACTCAGGGTCACACAGGCTCTACCTCACATTTATCAGTGACTTTCAGACCTAAACGTGCACCAGTATCACTGAAGAGATTTTAGGATCCAAGTTGCCTAGCTTGGTCTCTGCACACGGGAGACCTTGCAACCTGTCATTTTTAACAATGCCCCTGAAAAGTGTGATGTCCTCCTGTCTTGGTCAATGTCTTATTGCTCTGAAGAGGCCATGACAACTCTTATAAAGGAAAGCATTTAGTTGGGACTGACTTATGTCGTGACTTATGCACATCGGCAGACGTGCTAAAGAGTACCCTAGAGATCCACATCATTGTGCTGGCTGACTTTGTGTCAACTTGACACAAGCTGGAGCTATCACAGAGAAAGAAGCCTCAGTTGAGGAAACGCCTCCATGGGATCCAGCTGGAAGGCATTTTCTCAACTAGTGATCAAGGGGGGAGGGCCCAGCCCAGTGTGGGTGGTGCCATCCCTGGCCCAGCCCAGTGTGGGTTGTGCCATCCCTGGCCCAGCCCATTGTGGGTGGAGCCATCCCTTGGCTGGTAGACCTGAGTTCTATAAGAAAGCAGGCTGAGCAAGCCAGGGGAAGCAAGCCAGTAAGTGGCATCCTTCCATGATGCATCAGCTCCTGCTTCCTGACCTGCTTGGGTTCCAGTCTTGATTTCTTCTGGTGGTGAACAGCGATATGGAAGTGTAAGCTGAATAAACCCTTTCCTCCCCAACTTGCTTCTTGGTCATGATGTTTGTGCAGGAATAGAGACCCTGACTAACACAATCATGATCAATGGGTAACACTGGACCTGGCTTGAGCACTTGAAACCTCAAAGTCCACCCCCAGACACACCTCCTCCAACAAGGCCACACTTCCTAGTACTGCCACTCCCTATGGGTCTATAGGGGCCGTTTTTCATTCAAGATACCATCCTGTTTAACCCAAGAAAGCCAACTCTCATACCAACTTATAGAAAGCTATGCTGTCCTCACTGCTGGGGAACCAGCATCCCTGGGCACAGAACGGAGAAAGGACAGGGCTTTGAGGTTTCACAGCCATCCACCAGGAGAAAGAAGTGTCTGATGTCTTCAACAAAGATGTTCAATGGCCATGAGGACCGTGGTGAGTCAATTAATGGAATATGATTCAGCCACAAACAACCAAAAGACTTTGTCCAGAAAAGACATGGAAAGAGCCATAGACCAGGATGCCAGGATGATGGGCACACAGGCCACTGTCCTTTAAGAAGAAATTCTCTCTCAGGACAATTTTGCTTTTTGAGAATTGAATTCTAAACTGCCACCTTCGTGTTGGCATCTGTTGTTGGGCACAGACAGAACTTAGATTGTTAGCGGTGTTAAGTCAAGACCACCCCACACTCAGAAGCAAATACTTCCTTTTGCATCAGTTCCAAGCCAATAAGGTCAAGGCCATTGGTCTCAGAAAGCATTTACCATCTATCTCAATCAATATTTTTCCAACCCTAACAGAAGCCTCACCACTAAAGATAGCCTAATCGAACACAGTCAGCACAGTAAATATAGGATCCCCAAGAGGGAGTCTCCTTGGCTCTACAAATTTCTGTCCTTGTACTGCACGTGACTGGATTGATCCAGTTGGTATCCCGTGCACACACTGCAAGGTGGGCCACCACTTTTTCAAAGTGTCCCATCTCCATCCAACACCTCCCACCATGCACCCTACTCCATGTTTTGCTTTCCCCCTCACCTCCAGCCCAGCTGAGAAACACCTCCCACCGTTTTCTTTTCTTTGCTTGCACAGCAATTCATGGATGGCAATATTTGTGATGCCAAGTCATTTGCATCTGTGCTATTAGACAGCAGGCTCCCTGGGGCTCAAGATGCCTCTCGGGCTCTTTTATTCATTCATCAAAGTGTTCCCCCCACTGTGCAGACCAGGCACTGTGCAGGCAACAGAGAA
The DNA here is from genome assembly GCF_963924665.1 of Micromys minutus. Taxonomy (NCBI): domain Eukaryota; kingdom Metazoa; phylum Chordata; class Mammalia; order Rodentia; family Muridae; genus Micromys; species Micromys minutus. Next base: position 14,355,848 of record NC_137961.1, on the reverse strand, counting down.
CCCCACGAATGAAGCACGGTGCAGCTTGCATCCGTCTTAGGGAGCAAAGTATTTAACAGCCAAAGGCACTTAACAACAGGGTTAGGGAGCAGTCCAGGGCCCAAAGACAAAGATACGAAAGCCAAACCTAGCTTGGAAAGCTAGGTTTTCTCCGTGGGTGCAACAGTTATTTGGACCCTGAATGCTGAGTGATATATTAATGAATAGGACATGGAAATTCTTATAACTCCAGGCAGAAAGAACTGCCCATCTTGTTTTCAGTCACTCTGCCTATTATGAACCTGCCTGCACACTCACATGTGCACACACATACACACACACACACACTCTCTAATGCAGACCCATAGACACACAAACAAATACACACAGATACATACACCCACACTTGCACACATAAACACCCAAACACAAAGACACATAGACACACACAGACACACACACATAGAGACACAAACACTCACAGACACATAGACACACACACACACACACACACTCACACACACTCACACACACTCACACACAGCCAGTCTCCTGCTCAGAACCTACTGCAAATCTCCTGCTGTCAGTACCCAGGGTTGAGTAGACATTTAGTGACTCAGCGACTAAGTGAGAACATCACATTCTCAGTCGATTGTGTTTCCTATGCTGGAGGTTAAGGCGTTACCAGGAGAAAGCCTCTGAGCGAGGGTAGTCAACTGTAGCCTAGAGATGTGATCAAACCCCGGATCGGGCAAACAGTAAATGAGGGTAACATTTCCTCACCAGAATGCCAGGTCTTTGAGTAGGATAGTCGTCAACAGACAAGTCCAAGTGGCTGAAGTAGGTCTTCTAGAAGGCTTCCTGGAGGAGAAGGAGGCTTAGGTGGCACAAGACAAAGCCAATTAGGTTTGGATGATCAGGTAACATTACTTAGGCCATTAAGTACAGTACATAAGGCACGGAATCTCTAAAACATGCTCTCTTCCTCCCAGTAGAACATTGGCCATAACGCATGCCTGCTAGCCAACCTGTACCCACCTGCCAGTGGGCCTGTCCCTTGCCTGCTTAGTGCTTCCTGACACCTTGTTCATCAGAGTGCCCCAAACTTACCCACCAAGCCCCTTATCTCCGATGATTCGGACTCTGCAGAAGGTGAAGTAATGGTAGAGAGGAGAGAAACTACAGGCTATATGGTCAGGGAAGGGCTTAGCCCCCAAGAAAGTAGCTTCACTTGGAAGGGGTTTCATTGCCAAAGGTGGGTTTGGAAAGCAAGGTCCCTGGGTAGTAATCAGCATCTGTACACAGACCAGGGAAAAGACACAACAATGGAAAAAGGGGTGCCAAGAGTATAGCCAGGGTATGGCTTGGAAACCTTTAGTATTTCCAACGAAACACTGGAGCACAATGGAACTGTACTTTGGCGTATGGGGCTGTGTTCCTTTAGGCAACACACTCAAAAGACCATAGGTCTTTTGTTTTTATTAAAATACATTAGACTTATGGTTCGGGGAATGTTTTGGAAAGCGTTTTTAAAATCTTTCAAAATAGTGCAGCTTAGATAAGCAAAATTCAGACAGGACCTATAGTCAAAATTGTATGCAGTGATAGTCTCTGAATAGTAGAATTTTCAATATCTTTACTAAATTTTCTAGTCTTTTTTTTAAAACAAGGAAGATGTTGTTTGTGCAACAAAATGAAATTAAAGGAAATTAAAACACAATTCATTTAGAATCTTAGTATGAATGCTTAGTGCTGGGCTATGCTCAGAATTACACACACACACACACACACACACACACACACACACACACACACCTTAAAGCAATCACTTAAAGAAAATCCCTGCTTCACTGCCACATGTTCCAGGCTGTGCTGGCTTCTCCCTGTGAACCTCCATAGTCCACCGTACATTTGGAAGCAAAGGCAGCCATCCCTGTCGCTGCTCAGTTCTGGGGAGTCGGGCTCCTGCAGGGAAAGGCTGCCACAACACTCTGGCGCCACTGGCATGACTCATAGAAAATGTGAGCTAGAGATAAATGAGACATAGCAGGAAGGCTGTGGGAGGCAACGCATCATCCAGCATGTGAGGAGCTAGACTACTACATGTGGGGGGACAGAGAAATGTATGGCTTGAGAAAGCCACACTGGACTCCTCCAGGCCAGCTGTTTAAAAAAGGAAATTAAGAAATGTGATACAGAAGATATCAAATTTATATGTAATTTCATGTTTCTACCGTAACACTGCCTCCACAGGGAAAAGAAGGGAAGGGGAAGTCCTGAGTACTATCCTCGGTTCAGCAGAGATGACAATCACATGCTTGTCTTCACAGGCTGAACAGAAACATGTTTAAAGTGTAGTTCATGGTTAAGTGACAAGGAGCCTAAGGTGTGCCTGTCCCCTGATTTGGGAAGATCGTACTCGGGAAAAATGAGGACTGGCCCAACCATTATAGACTTTTCTAGTGGTTAGCCAGCTTTCTCTGCCTTCTCAGATAATACCTCCTTCTGTGTGCTATTGTCCTGCCAAGAGGGCCACTCTGATATAATCCATAAGCTCTTTAGACTTGGATTAAAATTAGGATTATTTTGTCATTAGTAACAAGAATCTCAGACAGCATTTAATAAAAGTTTATTATGAGCCAACCACAATAAGACTTTGAAGTCTGGGTGTGAAGGCTCTTACCTGTGAACGCAGCACTCTGGAGGCACAAACAGAAAGATCTCTGGAAGTGTGAGGTGATCCTGGTCTACAGTCTGAATTCTCAAACAGCCTATCTCAAAAGAAAGGAATTTTTGTCTTTAATCTTAATGACAATAGCCTATTTTTTATATAGCATGAACCTGCTCAGTGCCTGACTCCAGAGAAAGGGAAATTGTGTGGAGGGCGTGTTGTCCATATTCTTGTTATTCAATAATATTCAAATAGATGAACACATGACTCTCAAATCTATTCTCTTAACAATCTGGAATATTCCCTTTCTAATATCCAAATCGTATTTTGAAGATCAGGAATTATCTTGCCCAGTCAGATCGCATAGTGGAAAAGAAACTAAAATCCCAAAACTCTTGTTTAATTGTTCCGATGTCAAAAACAGCCAGAAGAGATAGTCCCTGTAGAAGTTACTGTTTATAAATGCTTTAATCATCACTTGTAAAAGATGTGGTTTACCCTCCTTCTGACCATGCACCCTCCCACCGTCTTCCCTTCACTGCGTTCCTTCCCCCTCAGTGAAGAGCATCACGCATCTCCATTTTCAGTCCTCATGCAATCATTTCTATTAACCAATTTTGAACTAAATATATTTAATCCATCTTGTCTAAAACATCTAAAACCTCAAGAACACCTGGCTGCAGTGATAAAAACCAATTACTCTTTTTATTACTCAGCTGTCGGTCGATGAATTAAGATTATTCTCACTTTTAAGTAAAATCTAACCGAGGGGGAGAAAACTTGCCCTGTTGAGTAAACACACTAAAGAGAGAAGAGCCAGGACCACAGATCACATGAGCACTGACTGTGTGTTCTACGGAGGGAGCACTCACTGAAGTGACCTAGATGAGAAGACTCTTTATGTGCAGGGAGAGCATATGCAAGTGACAAGAGACAAACCTAATGCCAACCAAATGTGTGATGATGTCAGCTTTTCAATTCCTCACGTTAACAATTCCCATTCCTCTCCCTCTCCTGACCTGAGAACTGACCAGGAGTTTGTTCCACCTATCCAAAATTGTGAGCTCCAGATTCACTGTGAAATGTCTCAAAAAATAATACTGGCCCTATAACTCTCTTCTGGGAGGGTGAAGAAACTCATGGAACCGTATCTTCTTTTGATGCCTTTGTTCTCTTCCACTATAACAAATACCTGAGAAATACATTTGTTTCATTCACTGCTTTCTACTTTCTTCTGCTTCTATACACCTTACCTTTGTATCTTCTTTGTAACCCCTCAAGGTATCAGTGCAGTTGTTGACTACACTAGTCATTTAAATTAGCCCAAACGCTTAACATTGAATAAGTTTTTCTTTGCTTCTAACTAGACCTACTTTTTTCTTCTTAAAATACATTCTGTAAAATTCTTGTGAGATTCTCTGCCAAATTGTGTGTCAAAAATACAAATTCGATTGGAGCTCCGTCTTCCTTCTGGTATACACCTCTAATTGCAATCATGTATCAGCACCTCACTCCCCAACTCCGGCTCTGCCTGCCTCTCAGGAGGCCTGCTCCCACCTGGGATACCCACGTGAGAAACCCACAGCCCCTGCTCCCTGCCTCCTGTGACCACAGCAAGCTCAGTAGCCATGAGGTCTGCCCATCCTTTAGGAGCTCCATCTTCCTTTCGGTCCTACCTGAAATCAAGGATCAATTCCACACTCCAACCCACAGCTCTGCCTGCCTTTTGGGAAGCCTATTGCCACCCAGAGCAACCAATCTCAAGGGCTTGCTACTCCTAGGGACTACCAGACCAACCAATACCAGAGACAACCAGATGGCTAAATGCAAGCACAAGAGCATAATCAACAAAAGCAAGTGTAGTACGACACCAGCAGAACCCAGTTCTCCTACTAAAGCAAGCCCTGGGTAACCTGACACAACTAAAGAGCAAGACTATGACCTTAAATCTCATCTTATGAAGATAGGAAAGGCCTTTAAAGAGGATATAAATAAATCCCTTAAAGAAAGACAGGAAAATATAATCAAACAGATGAAGGAAATGAGTAAAACTGTTCAAGACCTAAAATTGGAAAGAGAAATAATAAAGAAAACGCAAATGGAAGCAACCTTGGAGATGGTAAACCTGGCAAAGAGAACAGAAAGTACAGATGCAGGTGTCACCAACAGAATATAAGAGATAGTAAATATAACCTCGGGTGTAGAAGATAGAATTCGATACAACAGCCAACGAAAATGCCAAATCTAAAAAGGCTTCTAATACAAAACGTTTAGGAAATTCGGGATAGTCTAAAAAGACCAAACCAATGGATAATAAAAATAGAAGAGGGTAAAGAGTCCCAGTTCAATCACAAAATATCTTCGACATAATCATAAAAAACCACTTCCCTAACCTAAGAAAGAGATAGCTTCCCTAAGAGATGGCTATAAACATACAAGAAACTTACAGAACACTAAATAGATTGGACCAGGAAATAAAAATCTTCCTGCAACATAATAATCAAAATAGTGCATTTGATTCCACCTTACACCACTCAGAATGGTTAAGATCAAAAACTCAGGTGACAGCACATGCTGGATGTAGAGAAAGAGGGACACTCCTCCATTTCTGGTTGGACTGCAAATTGCTACACCCACTCTGCAAATCAAGCTGGAAGTTTCTCAGATAATTAGAAATAGTTCTACCTGAAGACCCAGCTATACTGCTCCTGGGCTTATACCCCCAAAAAATGCTCCACCACAGCAGAAGAACACATGCTCTATTTTGTTCATAGCAGCTTGATTCATAATAGCCAGGAACTGGGAACAGCCCAGATGTCTCTCAACAAAAGAATGGGTATCAAAAATTTAGTTCATGTACACAATGGAATATTATTCAGCTATGAAAAACAAGTACATCATGAATTTTGCTGACAATGAATGGAACTAGGAAATATCATCCTGACTGAGGTAAACCAGACCCCCAATAAATGCATGGTATGTACTCACAGATAAGTAAATATTATCCATAAATACAAGATACTCATGATACACTCCACAGATCCAAGGAAACTAAACAAGGAAGGTACGTCCAAGGAAGGATGTTTGAATCTCACTTAAAAGGGGGAATAAAATAGTCATAAGAGGCAGAGAAAGGGATGGCACTGGAGAGATGGGATGGGGAGGGAAATGAGGCTCTTGATTGGGTTTATGGAGAGATAGAAGAAAGGGCCAGAAGGTCAGTAGAATAAATGAAAATCTACAGCTGCTGGAGGTTGGGAAAGAAGAATCTCTGGGAAGTGCTAAAGACCTGGGATGGGGGAGACACCAAGGAATCAATGCAGATGGCCTTAGCTAAGAAACATAACAGTGGGGATGTAGAACCTGAAAAGCCCACCATCTGTGGCCAGGCAAGACCCCCAGTGGAGTGGTAAGGACACCAACCCACACAAGAACCTTCAACCCAAAACTTGTCCTGTCTTAAGGAAATATAGGGACAAAGATAGAGCAGAGACTGAGGGAATTGCCGACCAAAAACTGGTCCACCCTGAGACCCATCTCATGGGCAAGCACCTATCGCTGACACTGTTAATGATACTCTGATATGCTTGCAGACAGGAGCCTAGCCTAACTGTCCTCTGAGAGGCTCCACCCACAGGCTGACTGGAACAGATGCAGATACCTACAGCCAAGCACTGGATGGAAGTCAAGGACTCTTATGGAAGAATTGGAAGAAAGATTGAAGTTCCTGAAGGAGACCAACAGAATCCACTAAACTGGACCCTTGGGGCTCTCAAAGACTGAGCCATCAACTAAAGAACATCCACAGGCTGGACAGAGGCCCCCAGCACAGATGAAGCAGATATGCAACTCAGTCTCCCCCAACAACTGGAGTAGTGGCTGTCCCTAAAGCTGTTACCTGTCTATGGTATCTGTTCCCCAACAGGGATGCCTTGTCTGGCCTCAGTGGGAGAGGATGTGCCTAATCCTGCAGAGAATTTATTTGATAGGGAAAGGAAACAGGGACAATGGGGAGCTACCCTCTCAGAGAAGGGAGGGGGATGAGGGAGAGAATTAGTGCCAATAAAGATAAATTAATTAATTTTAGAATGATCAGAAAATAAATAAATAAAATATTAAAAATGCAAATAATTTGGAAACTATATTCATCTGAACAGTCAGGAAGCTTCCATATCTAATCTTAAGCACATGCATGTACAAATATTCATAAACATTTATGCTGTTTAATGAGCCTGGATCTGGGCTTCCAGTAGCATTTATTTCATATGACTTTCAAATGTCAACATATAGTCTTATTTCATCTTTCTATCGACAATGACGTTGTTAATTTTATGCATACATGTATATGGAGCATTCTGATCATTTTCCCCTCTCCCTCTGATACCTGTCAGTCATTCCTGGACACACTCCCCTCCTTAACTCTCCCCTTTACAGGATTCACGCACCTGTTTTTTTGTTCGTGACATATTTGGCTCACCCAGGTCCATCTATGTGATAATGGGAGTCAAACTGGAGCTTAATGCAGTCGTCAGTGAGCATGTGCTTCCCCTTGCCCAGAGTCTGAAGTAGCGAATAGCTCAGCAGTGAAGAGTAGTACCTGATTCCCTCCTTTATGGAAAATTCCATTTGGGAGGTTTGTTTCTTTGTTGTTTGTCTCTGACTCTCTTCACTGGTGAGTTTACTACAGCCATTTCAACATTGGTTAGAGGAGTAGTTCGTGACTCCTTTGAGGTTGAAGGAGCCTTTCACAAGGGTCACCCAAAACTGTCAGAAAACACAGATGTAAAATTACAGATATGAAGTAGTAATGACAGTAATTTTATGATTGGGGGTCATCACAACATGAGGAACTGTATTAAAGGGTCACAGCATTAGGAAGGCTGAGCACCACTGGGTTAGACAGTGTTTTCTCGTCACAAGTTCTGTAACTTGCTCTGATACAGCTAAATGTATGTCTCTTTTTGTTCATCTTCCTTGAGAACACGTAGCAGACTGCAAAATGCAATTTGTGATCGTTTGAGAGTTTTGAAGAGTTGAATATTATTGCATTTACTACTTAAAAGGGGAATCTATGTGCACCCTTTAAGAAACTTTAATGCATCTCCAATGAGGCTTCCTTTCTCCTGTCTCCTGTATCGCTGACCTTCTTCAAGTGTGTGTTCCCTCCTTTTATTCCTCTGCGTTGTATGCAGGGAAATTTTGTCTGATCTAGCTTACAATATGTTGACTTTCTTTTATTGCCTAACTACTGTTAAATATCCCCCTAAGTTTTAATGTTGGCAATTTTCATTTTTATTTCTACCAATTCTATGAATCTGATGTTTTAGCTTTATTTTATAATTTACCCCAATTCTGTGAATTTCTTGACTTTCTTTAGCTTGCTTGTGTTTGTTTCATGAACTTTCAGAGCAGCTTGAGCCCCTAAAATGATGAACATTTTACTATGTATCATGATACCGCTAAAAAGAGTAATCAGGGACTCCTTGTATCATCCTACAGAACCAGAACTAGGCAGTGATGGGCGAGACCCCATCTTGACCAGGACTGCTTAACCACAGATCTGTCTTTTATCTTGTTGTAATACAAAGTTCAGTAACAGTAACTGTTTTCTGATCTGTTTCTGATCCTTTCAGTGGCTGCTTTTCAATTATAAATACGTTCTTTGTTGTTTCTGCTCATTGTACTTCAAGTGGTGTGTGTGTGTGTGTGTGTGTGTGTGTGTGTGTTTATATAAGATATGAAGATGGAAAATGTAAATGCAGACATCACAAGGTGAAACATATGACACGGCCTCTTCCCAGGACCTGGAAAGTAATTCTATCAGGACTGTCTTGGTCAAAAAGATATAAAGTTCTACACAAGAGCCAGGCAAACTTGGGCTTCAATGCCTGGGGAGGGTTGGTCTACTTCGTACTATAATAATAAGAATTTAGTCATGTATATCCACTGACCATTTTAGAAGATTATTCTGCTATTTCTACCACCTTGTTACATTTTCCATCTTCATATCTTATAAAATCATCAAAATAAGCATTTCAATTCATCAGTCTCAGCAAATCATCCCAAGACAAAAGTGGCTCCATGATACACGAGCCATTTGTCTCTGAGTTGTATTCTTTTGCATTGGTTTGGGACTTGGCCAGATCTTTAATATATTTATAAAGATATATATTTAACATAGGTTATATGAACATATCACATATAGCAATAATATGTATCAACTTTATGTAGGTTTTAAGGTATTTTCAGTGAGACAGTATAGAACACCTTCCAAGACATAAACTGGTCTGAACAAAGCCTGAAGGCAATATCAGGAGTGGGGTTCAAAATCCTGGCCTTTTACAAACAATTAAACTTATCTTGGTTTCACTTGTTGTAAAGTTTGTATAGAAATAAAATTATATTTACAACTATCTCACAGTGTTTGGCACAGAAGATGGGAATATAATGAAAGGAAATTTACTCACATAAAGTCACTTTAGGGGATGACCATATGCTAGCAGAAAGCAAATGTTGAGAGAGAAGAAAGGTGGTTTGGCTTTGGAAGCACATGCAGGGTACTGAGAATAAAGAAACGAGGCCACTGAGAGCAGACCTTTTGTTAACTGGTTATTGAGGACAGATGGTCAAATCTAGCCTATTTAGGCTAGTGGAGCCCTGGATTTTGTCTTAACACTCTGATTATGGAGCTATAATACACATAGAATTGCCCATCCTGCTGATGACTGGGGAACTTGCTTCTTTTTGCCTGTTTGCATAGTTTATTTCTGTCTTTTATTGACTAGTTAGAATGTTAAAATGCTCATTAAGTAACAATACGTGGAGCTCTTAGAAGCAGATTTTCTGAAGTGAGATATTTTACTCCCCCCACCCTACCCCCCCAAAAAATGCTCAAAACACTTGTCCCTGGCTTGGCCTCAGGTTTACATATCAGGTTTCCATTTCACATTGCTGCTTATGTAAGAAGGTTAAGTCTGGCTGTGTGGTGTGATTCAGCAGGACCTCCCACACCCAGACATTCCCATTCAATATTCCAGAACATTCGAGAACCTAAGGGTCTCAGATGGTTTTCTCAGATCCACTGTCCTTTCTAGCCAAACACTTCCTCCCACATCAACTGAATCCTCCCTGAAATTATCCAACTAGATAGAACGTACTCTGAGTTTCACATTAAAAGACAAATCAATTGTTGGACTCTCAAGATTGTTTTTAGGCATCCGGTTAACACTCCTCAGTTTTAACCTCCACCCCATGCCATTTCCCTCTTTCCTCATTGGTTTATTCCCAGGATCTGGTGCCCCTCCCTTGCCTGCCTGTCCATTAAGCTGGCCACACAAGCCAGAAGAAGAATTCACTTGGCTTTCTTCCTCCCTGTTTAGAGTTCCTGGGAACTCTAAAGAGCAGGACAGGGAAACCCCTGCCCTCTGGTGAACAGAGTTCTCGTTTATTATATTTTTTGTCTCATTTCGTGTCCCCACCCTTCTGCAGAGAGATGGCGTTGCTCCTTCCAGCTGAGCACTTTAATCTTGCAGAAGGTAAATGCCAGCACGTGGTGACTCTATCCCATTTGCCCTTCCTGAATTCGCTCTAATTCTGAGCACACTTATGGTAATGAGTTAGTCTGGCTCTGGGCTTCCCGTGACCCTTTTCCCCCTCAGGGCCACGGTGCTAGTGTGAGGTGTCAGAGACATAAACTTTCATTAGTGAGATTTCCAGGCGATGGCTTGGAAGTGTCCTCCCCCATTCCTGTGAGCACAAAGGAATGGCTTTCTTTTCTCTGTCCTTATCTCTATGGCTGGGCACAGGACGGAATTATGGCTGCCATTTTTCAAGTGGCAACTAGGGAGAAGACACAATTTCGAAACATGGCAGTAATATAAACAGCTAACATTTGGGTAGCCTTTAAACCTTACAAAGGGCTTTCGTCTGCACCCACTGAATCATTGGAGTTATTTTACAGGCTAGTTTGTTTTATTTCTCCCAGCTTGAAAACAGAGAGATTGTGCTCTGAAATGATACTAGAGGTTACACTGCAAATAAACAGCTAAGCTTAAAACCAGGGCTTCTCATGAGGACATCCTTTCTCAGATTATCGCATACCACCTTTACCTACCTATACCTTAAGTTCTATTCAACCTAGTGGAGAATAATTAGGCAATTATGGAAGCCTGAAAGACATGGATGGCCTCTGTTCAACTATGTAAACCTCCCAGAAGTTTTATTCCAAAAGAATCATAAATTATATAAAATTTACTACAAAAATGTTAAGTGTAATGTGAGAATGTGATAAGGTTGCAAGCTAACTGGTGTTTAAACATAAAGGATAGTGGAAAATATTAGGCTGTCTTCATAATATAAGACACCTCAGAGCTGTTAACACTCGTCTCAAATAACATTTTAAAATGAGAGCTGTGTATTAAATAAAAATGAAAACCTATTAGAAATCTAGACATGATGTCTAATAATGTGTGCCAAGCACATCTCAAAGAAGGAAAGAAAATATTGTCACATTTGTACACGTATAAACAAAAAGAAACACTCACATACATTAATGGAAATGTTACAGATCATTTTCAGATGTTCTGTGAAGTTTTAAAATTAGATAGTTTTAATGTGCATTGGTTTAGTTTTATCAAGCAAAAATAAATTGATTTCCAAATGCTTGCCAAATACTCCTATCTTGCTGAGCACGTTTCACTGCCAGTATTACAGATGGTTTATTTAATTGTCACCCCTGATGTCCACAGGTACATGGGTGACCTCTCTTTGCTAAATCTCATCCTTTTTCTCACACCCAGACACAGGCATGGGCACAGGGTGTGGTGTTTTGCCTGCTTGCTCTCCGACAGCCTTCTCTCCAGCAGAGAGTCTCCCTAGCGGCCAAAGCAACTGTGGCTGCTCCATGTTCCGCCTTCTTCTACCCCACCAGTTATCACGCACAATAATAAACAGTTTTAACGAGCCTTCTCCAAATGACCTTTGTGCCTGAGGCGCCCTGCAGAAGCTTCCCTTCCACTGTCTGCTCTACTCAGTATTCTGACTCTGCCTCTCCTCAGGAGGACGAGGCTCCATCTGGGTCCCTCCCACGCCCTGCTACCTTAAGGTCCTCACCTTTGGACTGGATGTCACGTCCCTCTTGCTGAGTTCAAAGGTCACGCTGTACCATTTGGGACTGGAAGATGTAGTCAGGCCTTGTTCTGCTTCTGGCAATGAGGATGCCTTTCTTTAAAGCAGCGGTTCTCAACCCGTGGGTCACGGTTCATTTGGCCAAGCCTCTATCTTCAACGCTAATTACAATACAATTCAATAGTTGTGAGGTAGCAATGGCTAACTGTGTGGCTGGGGGGTCACCACAACATGAGGAACTGTGAATGGATCGGAGCAGGAGGGTGGTCGAGAACCGCTGCACTAGAAGTTGTCTGTGGGGTAACCACATTCCCCTAAAGAGAACACAACCCTCTTGAAAACAGCATCTCATATTCTCATGTGAGGAAAACACGTTTTCCTGATGGCCAATCTTCTCCCATTCTCTCACACGGGTGCAGGAAAGGTCGCCTGAACTTGACAGGTGTGTCAGGAACTATTTTAACATTCATAACCCCTGCTTACTCATTAGTGGCAGAAGGGGTGTTAAATACAATTAAGTTTTCTCATGTTCAGCTCTCTTCCTATAGTGTAGAGAGCTACACACTAAGAGGAATAAAACAGTTGAAGGTCGTTTCAACCTTTCTAACTCAGTTAAGAGAACTTACCACACAACAACCACCCCAATCCAAAGGCTAGACCAATGGTTCATCTTGTCTCTTAGGATGTTTATAGTTAATAAAGTAGGCTAACCATTCAGACAAAAATACACGTGTGTGTGTGTGTGTGTGTGTGTGTGTGTGTGTGTGTGTGTGTACATTCAACCCTAACCCTTACCAAACTTCCCAGCATGGTTTTATGTCCCACAGAATTCCTTGGTTTGCCATGGCCTAACTCCCATTTCTGCAGGAACCAGAAAAACCACCTATAGGAAACAGCAGCCAGCCTACTTACCTGGAACAGTCTCAGACCAACTACATTACCTGGAAAGGACACTCTCCAACCTGACGAGATGCCTTCAGGTTGTGCAGCTCGCTCCAAGTTTCTGTCTTCCGTCCTGGAGTGAGCTTGTGGGGATGCAGCTGCCTTTAAGTCGGTCATTTCTGTTCATGAAAGTCACTCCATAAACCCACCGGTTTAACTACTTGAACATTGATAATGTCTATACATTGGTCTCTTGTTGGTTCCTATGGTGGTTGGAATAGGTATAAATGCATAGCCCATAGGGAGTAGTACTACTAAAAGGTGTGGCCTTGTTGGAGTACATGTGGCCTTATTGAAGGAAATGTGTCACTGCAGAGGTGGGCTTTGAGGTCTCCTATGCTCAAGCTATACCCAGTGTGGTACACAGTCTCCTTCTGCTGCCTGCCAATCAAGACGTAGAACTCTCAGCTTCTTCTCCAGCACCATGTCTGCCTGGAAACCATGCTTCCTGCCAAGATGACAATGGACTAAATTTCTGAAACTGTAAACTAGCCCCAATTAAATGTTTTCTCTTACAAGGGTTATCTCAATCGTGACGTCTCTTCACAGCAATAAAACCCTAACTAAGACAGTTCCCTAAATGTAGTGTAACAAAAACACCCCACAGTGACTTATTGATAACTAGAGTCATGGCTCCAAATAGGTCCTAACCACAGTGCACGAGTGCTTTTAAGATTCTATAATGAAGACGTAAAACAAGTGAGCAATCATTATTTTTCTCAGTTCTCAACATTGGAGAATCTATAACAAGAACACTAATAGGTTCAGTGTATAGGAAGAACACATTTTCTGCAATAAAAAAATGTGTCATAACTTAATGATATAAAGACAACACAGCTTCTCTTAGAAGAACACTAATTCCTTACATGAGACCCCCTTTCTTAGAACGGAAACACTACCCAGTAGTCCTACTTCCTCATAACCATCATATTGGTGATTAGGTTTCAACATAAAAATTTGGGGAAAGCAGAAATACCCAGCCCATATAACATAGGTAGTGGGAAATAAGACTTCAACATGCCTTTTTGAGACAACATAACTCAGTTCACAGCCTCTGCCTGTGATTTACTCAACAAAACAATATAAGACACCAGTGGTTCAGCAGGTCTTACAAGCCAATAGCAGTGTAGAGTATTCAAGAGTAGGAAGGTGGAGCATAGGGTGCTGGTTCCTGCTTTTCTGCCCTGGAGATGTAAAGAACATCCCCTGTAAATAGAAGATGGGAGGCTGTTTTACTTCTGTGAGTTTTTAGAATTCTGTACATGAGTATCTTATTTATGTCATCCCCAACCTCCCTCTGCCTCCTTACTCCTCTCTGACTCGTGACTTCTTATTCTATAATTCTCATTGTTACGTCGTTACAACACAGTGGCATACACACACACACACACACACACACATACACACACACATACACACATACATATACACACACTTACACACACATACATACACATACACACACATACACACACATACATACACATACACACACACATACACACACATACACATACACACACATACTTACACACACATACACACAGATACACACACACTTACACACATACATACACACACACACACATATACACACACACACACATACACACATACACACACGCATGTTGTTTTCTACAGCTCCATATAAAGAGCTGGTGCGACTGATTTGTCATTGTTTGTAACTGTTGTTCTCGTGTAGCCCAAGGAGAGCAGTTGTGAGTAACAGAAATATATGTCCTTCAACAGTCAGCGGGTGGCCAGTAACATGAATTCGAGGCAGCAGTAGGGAGGGTGGAAGAAAATAGGACAGAGGAGGCAAGCAGACAGACAGGCAGACAAATGGATCAACAGACACACACTGGCTGGTCTTGTCAAAGACTCAGTTTCAAGTCCTCTCTATCCTCCGGTGGGTCTGCCCTTTCCACGGCAGACAAGTGAAAACAACCATTTCACCTGTGGAACTGATGTGACTGATAATCACCGCTTCTTCAAAGAACAACGGTTGTAGAAATACTTCACAAGTGTGTACACATGTCAAGATTTACAAATGCGCTCTTCGTGGGTGCAGTTTGCTATGTGTAAACTTCAATAAAGCTATCAAAACAGTAAGAACTGCAGTAGCCCAGCCATCGTTAAAAACAGGCAGGACAGAAAGGATAAACACCTAGAAGCCCGCATGAAGGAAGCTGTCAGTAAGTACACTTGCTGCTTTTGGAAGATTTCTTCAATGTTTTATCTCTATCCACTTTTTACACTCCTTCTCTCTCCCTTCCCTCCCTCCTCCTTTCTCCCTTCTCTATCTTTGTGTGTACTACCTTTTTTAATTTTAATCAAAAAATATTTTAACTATAAGAATTCTAGTTCCTTTCAAGACACTTTAGGTTTGCTGAAGAGTAATTGACAAATGAAACTTGCTGTCCTTCAGGGGCATGAACTGATGGTGTCTTGCTGCGTGTATACAAAGTAAAGTGCTGGGCGCCATTAAGTAATTAGAGCATCTATCACACCTGCTAGTCCCCTCCGTGGGTTTGTGTGCACAACCTGGCCGCTTAGTGAGTTGCAAACAAGTCAGTAACATTACTTATAATCACAGTGCTGGACATTGGACCCAGAACTTAGCATGGAGTAATTAATGTCACGCTCTTGGTGTGGCATGTTCCCACTACCCGGCACCCGGCAAGCAACGCCCTCTCACATTCTTTGCCTTATGATTCTTTAGTTTCCCTATAGAAGTAAGAAAGATGACATAGTATTTGTCTTTTGGTACCTGTCTTGTTTCACTTGACATGCATTTCTGGAAGTTCATCTGTGTTATTAAATGACCAAGTTGGGGGCTGGAGAGACAGCTCAGCAGTTAAAACTGCTGTTCATGAAAGGAGTCCAAGTTCAATACTTAGCACCTACACTGAATGGCTTACAACCATATATAACTCCATTTCAGAGGGACCAAATCTTCTGACCTCCAAAGACACCCACACTCAAATGCAGATACCCCTACTTATACACACACACACACACACACACACACACATACTGACACACAATCACATCACATAATATCATATCACATACCTGTGTGCATGCACACACATAATTTTAAATGATTAAAAATAAATATATTTAAAACTTAGAAAAATATTTAATTTAGAAAAAGAGGGTGCTCTGTGTGTTTGCGGTGCGGTGAGGTGTCTGGGAAGATGAGGCATCGGAGGTGTGGATTTGAAACAGTGGGAGGAAAGTTGCAAAGGTGGTTCGTGAGCAAGTCAGAGGTATGGCCAGCACTGAGCAGACTACATGTGACACACACGGTCCCTTCACTGCCATCACTAGCAGCTGCTGCTCTCGCAGGGTGTGTGGGACACCGGGGAAGCAGAAAGCAGTTCCTGTTGGTGCTGTAGAACCTGTCTGTGCATCAAAGTCGTTTTCACAACTTCTCCTAAACCTCAGTCACGGATTTATAACATACCTGTTCATGTATAACCTAATGGTGACTCTCATTAATTAAAGCTAGTGGGAAGGGCCCAAACAAGAAGCTGATGACTAGACTCACATTTAACTTCCCCACAGCACTGGAAGCAGCAGGCAGAGTATTAAAGACATGTAATATTTTACTGATGGACCGGTCCTTCGAAAGGAACGTGTTTTCGGGTATCAACATCTTGGTGTGAATCATGTAAGTGTTGGCCTTTCTGCACACACATGGTATGTAGTCTGGATTTTTAAGCAACATTAACAGAATAGTTTGTGGAGAGAAACCTCAACTTGTTTCCTCCCCGCCTGTGCTATGAGTGTATCTGCATATACTCCGGATGTCATCAGAGGCAGTGAATTTGTGAGCTGTCGGGAACGAAAATATTAAAATGAAAATGAAAAATTAACATTTTTTTTGGTAAAAGAAACTAAAAAGGAGAAAATGACAGGAGTTTCTTCTTTTAGGGCAGAATGAGATTCCATTTTGTAATACTGCTCATCTTGGTTAATTTCCTGATGGACCCAAAGGTTGATTCCACATCTTGTCCTTTGTAAATAATGCCACAAAGACAAGACCAGAATGGGTATGTGTGAGACACTGATTTTTATAGTCTCTGTGATGGTTTGATTATGCGGTAGTTCCATTTCTAAGATGTTTTGAGGAGATGGCTGATTGTTTTCCAACAATACACGGGGCTCCCTCTCCACAGCCTCATCAGGACTTGTTTTAGTTTTGATGACAGCCACCTAAATATGTGGTGTCTCTTTGTGTACAGATTTGCACTCCCTGTTATCCATAAATACTGAATAGCACTGGGGTGCTTTTACAGTATCCCTTTGGAGGACTGGCTACTGAGCTCCCTTTGCAGGTTTTTAATCAGACTATATTTTTCTTACTATTCAGTTGAGTTATTCATACATTTTTCAAATCACCCACTCTTAGATGTTTGACTTACCAGTATTCACACACACACACACACAGTGGAGTGTCTCTTTACTTTGTATAGCATCTCCTTTGCTGTGCATAATTATTTGTTTTGCATTTGTTTACCTGGATGGGCAGGAGGGGGGGGGGCTTCCTAGCCAAGACACTGCTCACAATAATATCAAGAATAGTTTCCCTACAGTTTCTTCTGAGCTCTTTTCAATGTCTGGTCTTGACTTAACTCTTCCACCCTCCAGAGGTGATGTAGGTGTAAAACATGGTCCAGTTTTGTTCTTCCTCAGAAGGGTGCCATCTTCCAGCCACTGTTGACTTTTCAGCCTTTCTATCTTCATGTCCCATTCTATGAACTGTGCACCATGGCTGCCCACATGTCGGCTTAATTCTATGCTCCATACTTTGTTCCAATAATCTACACATCTGCTTTTATCTGGAACCGTAATGTTTGAGTTACTATAGTTTCATGATATATACTGAAACCAGATACCCAAATGTCTCCAGGTTTTATGTCGTTTGGGTTGTTTTGTATCTCATATTTTGAGTTGGAAATTCTAGGTCTTTTGTGGTTTGATATAAAAGTTGAGGATTTTTTTTCTGCTTCTATAAAACACCATTGGTGTTTTGACAGAAGTTGCCACTTTGGTTAGGATAGATGTTTTACCATACTTTATCTCCTAGTCAAGTGTCCACTAAAGAACATTTATTTTTGTCTCATGTACCTGGTTTCTAATTCATCTGAGGGGGAAAGAAGGTGGAGGGGTGGGAGAGAAGCAGAAGCCCAGTCCTCAGGAAAGTAGACAGTGGTATGCAGAGGCCCTGAAAGTAGAAAAACAAGCCTTCTTCCCTCTTGCATATTTCTGATGCTCCTGGGATCTGGCTGCAAAGCTCTCTTGGGCTATTCTCCTTGGCAGGAAGCCAGGAGGGTCCTATTAGAATTATTTTTATTAGGAATGCTGTTTATTTTATTTGTTGACTAAATGTAGATTCTTTGTATGGGAAGGAATCATAATGAGGAAATAAAGGCTAAAAAATAAAAGCATTTCTCACAAGCTGTCATCTGTTATCAGTCTAATGGCTGATGGTACTGAGAGTGATTCTGAGGATGCTGATGTTCCTACCTCTCCTCAGAGGGTTAAATCCAGCTGAGTCTGAGAGATCATTCCATCAAAATCCTCCCATTTCTCCCATCTGACGTTCAGTATGCCCTCTGCACTTTCTACCAAGCCATCCAGACTAGAAAGAAAAGAGAAGTGTGCCTACCCTTCCCAACTCATCCACAGGGCTGGAGAGATGATGGCTCAGCAGTTAAGAGCAGGGGCTGTTTCCAGAGGTCCTGAGTTCAATTCTCACCAACCACATGGTGGCTCACGACCATCTGCTCATGACTGATGCCTTCTTCTGGTGTGTCTGAAGAGAGTACTCACATACACTAAATTTATATACATATACATATACATATACATATACATATACATATACATATACATATACATATACATATACATATACATATACATATACATATACATATACATATACATATACATATACATATATAAACACATATATACATGCATACAATTCATCCACAGGAAGAATCAGCCAGTCCTGTCATTAGAAATCTAAGTCTATGTGGAAAGCAAGCACAGCAGACTTCGAAAGTTCTGTGAGAAGGCACAAGGAAGCAAGGGGCTCCCTGGTGACCCTGCACTCCTGCTCTGAAGACAAGGGTCTTGTGTGTCCTCATTCTTGGGTCCCCTGGGTTTTGCTGTAGACACAGCTCACTTCCTGTTGGGCATAGACTAAGCCCCCAGAGGCATGTCACAGCAGCCATTGTCTTTCCTCCTGGCAATAAATCAAACGCGTGAAGGCCCAAGTTTTCTCTAATTGGTTTAGGCCCAGGCCTGGGCTGCATCATTTCATATTCTCAGCAAGCTGTTTACTTCATGACAAATGACCGAGGTTCCTGGTCAGGAAGAGACCTTGGGAGAAGGACTAGATGGTTCTGGAGGCTGTGGAAATAAAAGTCCTTTTCTCTGGTTCAAATGCAATTTGGCTAATGGAGGCAGCAAGCCATTGTTGGAATCGTTCGCCAGGGAGGATTCACTTTCCCCCACACCCAGCCAACCTCTCAGCAGCTCATCTCTAGCAGGATTCATTTAACCTCTCCCAATGTTATCTTCCTTGTTGTTCCTTTGCAGCTTGGAATTAAACATACTGGCCCCAGAACTAACTAAAGAAAAGGAGTTTAAGGAGGGGTAAGGTGAGTTATGAAAAGCAAAGACCCTTCCAGAGCATTCCTTCCCGTAGGTAACCATTCATTTGTAAGCATAGCCTAGAACTACAAAGCAATAGTTTCTATTACCAGCACATCATGGCTCCACAGTATTAATTGCTTCTTTGGTTTCCTCATCATCCGATAGGGTTTCCGGTATGACTTTGAGACCAGAATTCTGTCCATGCAACCTGTCGCAGAAGCCAATGAGCAGTGAGAGATAATGATGTCCTTTATTCAGACAACTGGAAGTCTGAGAAGACAGCGGGTGGATGGCCTTAAACTACGTCTCGCCGGTGTGAACTGAAGTTTCAAAAAAAAAAAAACTTCTATGATGCTGACCAAACAGAGAGAGTGGGGATGTTACAAACTGGGAGGCAAAGTTGTCATGGTTATGTTTAGCCCCCTTGTCATGGTGGCCATGTTTGCTCACCTCCTTGTGGGAACTAGCACCCTCTTGTCTGTAAGTTGGAATGCACAAACTACCTCTAAGCTTTGACCAACTCAGACTCCAAGAATGTTATCAGACAGTATTGAAGGCTTTTAACAGAGGTTTCCCAGTTTCATGGTAATTCACCTACCTGACTTTTGTACTCCCGTGTTTGACAAAATCCTGGATTTACTTTTTTTTTTCTGTTCTGTTACTATAAAAACAAAATCATGAGTCCTGTTACCATCAGAACAGAAAACTGGAATGGCCTGAATCTGTATCCCCAAGCCATGTTCATTCCCATTGGCTGTAGAATAAACTCCTTCCCTTTGAGGGCAGACCCATGTTGTTTTGTGTCAAAACCTGTCATCTTTAGCCAGCAGATGATACGGGGAGACAAAGCAAAGGAAATCCGTGTCGACAAGCTTTAGTTTTTCAGTCAGTCGTGCTGTGGAGATTTATGGCATTTTCCCGGTCAGCTCCTCTCCTCTCTGTCTAGAGCAGCTTCTGGTACACCTCAGCAGCTGAGGAGATGACCCTGTGGGTAAAGCACTTGAGGTATACAAATGAGAGACTGAGGTAACCCCCTGCAGTCTATGTAAAAACTTATCATGACAGCGCAAGCCTGCCAATCCAGTGCTGGGAAGCAGAGACAGAGACATCCCAGGGTCTTACTGACCAACTAGTCTAGCTAATTTGAATATGCTTGTCCTATGGGAAATGGCACTTGTTGGAGGACGTGTGTCACTCTGTAGCTGGTCCTTGAGGACTCCTAGTGTTCAAGCTCCATCCAGTACAGAGGAAAGCCTCCTCCTGACGGCCTGTGGACATCAGTCTTCTCCTGGTTGCCTTCAGATCAAAATACAGAACTCGCAGCTCCTCTGGCACCCTGTCTGTCTGCAGGATGCCATGATTCTCACCACAGTGATAATGGACTGGACCTCCAAAATGCTAAAAAGTTTGCCCCGACTAAATGCTCGCCTTTATGGGTTGCCTTGGTCATGGTTTCTCTTCATAGCAATGGAAATACTAAGACACTAGCCAACTGGCGAGTTCTGAGCCGCTGAGATACTCTGTGTCAAAAATAAATAAGGTAGAGCTCCGTAGAGGAGGACCACCAACGTCCTCTGACCTCTACATGCACATGCACAGGCACACACCCACATACAGCATGTTCCACAAACCACACCTTCCCACACAAAGGTTAACTCACAACAAACAAACCATTAACAGAATGTACATTCAAGGATTTCGACATTAATGTGTGCAGTACAAACACACTCTGGCAATGTGGAATACAATGCGCGCCTATCTGTCTGCTATACTGGCTTAGCTTTTCAAAGGTCTCATGTGTTGGAAGCTTGGTCCGCAGTGTGGCAGTGTGAACTTGGTGGCTAACCTGGTGGAACATTTGGAAACAGAAGTTTCAGGTTACAGGGACCCCTCCTTTGCGAAAGGACCAATGTAGTTATTACATGAATGGGTTATTACCCATGAGAGGAGATAAGTTAAGGGCACCCTACACTGTGTCTAGTTCTGCTTTCGCTTGTCTCCTTTGCCCCTTTTCTACCTTAGTGTAATGTATCCAGAGGGCACTGACGAGCCAGCACACCAGTGCTTGCTGTTAGTACCAGAATCCTAAGTCCCACAAATCTTTTCTAAGTCACACAGCCTCCAATATTTTATTACAGCCACATGAAACAAACCAAGACAGCATCATCACTCTCTCTCCCCAAATCTGTTTTTGGATGGCCATCTTATATTTTTCTTTATCACCAGCAGACTCCTTGACACTGCCCTGTGGCCAGGCCATCTGTCTTTATTCCTTCAGCATACATAACCTTGGGTGGGAGCACTTCAAACACACTGGCTTCCCATCAGTGGTCCTCCAGCATTCTTCTGGCAGGGTTCTCCATATCCTTCTACTGAGGATGAACTTACAGTACAAGGCTCATGTCTTATTTTTGAATATTTTATTTATTTGCATTTCAAATGTCATCCCCCCTTCCCAGTTTCCCTTCCTAAATCTCCCTATCCCATTCCCCCTCCTTCCTGCTTCTATGAGGGTGCTCCCCCACCCACCCACTCCTGCCTCACTGCCTTAGCATCCTCCTACTCTGTGGCATCAAGCCTTGGTAGGACCAAGGGCATCCCCTCCTACTGATGCCAGATAAGGCCATCCTCTGCTATATATGCAGCTGGAGTTGTAGATCTCTACAAGTGTACTCTTTGATTGGTGGTCTAGACCCCGGAAGCTCTTGGGGGTCTAGTTGGTTGATATTGTTGTTCTCTCTATGGGGTTGTAAACCCCTTCAGCTTCTTCAGTTCATCTCCTAACTCTTCCACTGGGGTTCCTATGCTCAGTCCCATGGTTGGCTGTAAGCATCTGCATCTATATTGCTCAGGATCTGGAAGATCCTCTCAGGAGACAGTTATACCAGGCTCCTGTCAGCAAGCACTTCTTGGCATCAGCAATAGTGTCTGGGTTTGGTGGCTGTGTATGGGCTGGATTTCCAGATGGGGCAGACTCTAGATGGGCTTTCCTTCAGTCTCTGCTTGAAACTTTGTCTCTGTATTTCCTCTGTGGATATTTTTGTTCCCCCTTCTAAGAAGAACTGAAGCATCTGCATATTGGTCTTCCTTCTTGCGCTTCATGTGATCTGTGTGTATCTTGGTTAATCTGAGCTTTTGGGCTAATGTTCACTTATAAGAATTTACCATGTATATTTTTTGTGATTGGGTTACCTCACTCAGGATGATATTTTTTAGTTCCATCCATTTACCTGAGAATTTCATGAAGTCATTGTTTTTAATAGCTGAGTGGTATACTCCACTGTGTAAATGTATAACATTTTCTGTTTCCATTCTCTGTTGAAGAACATTGGGGTTCTTTCCAGCTTCTGGCTTTTATGATTAAGGCTGCTATCAACATAGTAGAGCATGTGTTCTTATTATATGTTGGAGCATCTTTTGGGTATATGTCCAGGAGTGGTATAGCTGGGTCCTCTGGTAGTACTATGTCCAATTTTATGAGGAACCTCGAGATTGATTTCCATCATGGTTGTACCAGCGTGCAATCCCAGCAACAATGCATGGGCTTCATAAAAGCATGCTAAGTATTTAGTGATATGGGAAATAGCTCTCCAAGCCAAAACAATGCAGAACATATCTCCTCTTTACATTTTGGTTGGCAACTCAGGATGAGGAAAGGGTCCCAGAAGCCAACAATGGAGTCAGAGACAACCTCTGCTCTCACTGTTGGGAGTTCTACATGAAGACCAAACTACACAGCTGTAACATACGTGCAGAGGGCCTAAGCCAGTCTCATGAAGACTCCCTGCTCATCCGTTCAATCTCTGTGACCCCTAGGAACCCAGGTTATTTGATTCCGTGGGTTGTCTTGTGGTATTCTTGATGCCTCTGGCCCCCTCTTTTGCAGAATTCCCTGAGATCCGCCTAATGTCTGGCTGTTGTCATGGTTCTTAAAGAAATCTCAGCTCCCACAGCCATCCAGAAAAGAGGATCTAGGAGGGAGATGAAGAACAGCAACCGAATCTCTAGCGTATCCTGTGGAACGGATAGATTGTGAACAATGGACTCAGGTTTGCTGTGGCCCTGCAGTCTAGGCTCCAGAGCAGACTCTGGGCTGTGACTTTACATTTTCTCTACTTTGCATCCAGCTCAAACCACAAGTTAAGCAAAGGAAGTCGGTCTTCTCTTCCCACCCCTCCCACCTCTCAAAAGTGATCAAACATCTTCCAAAGCTCCGGCAGCCACAATTTTCAGACAGGAACAATGCTGTGGTCCTTTGTGGTGTTTTAATCGGAACCTTTCTGTTTGTTGTTGTCTTTTTAACATGTTAACTCCCCTGATTTTGATTTTGTGTTTGAAAACTACGACTTCGATTTTACCTTTAACTGGAGCAGACAGAAATAAATTTCGGAGGTGGGGGGGGGCTGGCGGGGGAAGGCTAGTTCCTTTGAGAAACAAAACTTTAACAAAGCAAAAATCACCTTGGTTTCATGTTAGTATGGTCTACAACTCAAATGACCAAGGGGAAGAAAATCCCAATTGCAGGAAGAACAAAGGAAAGCTGGACCCCTGTGCTCCCGGCTTCCCTTTGCCTTTTCGGCTTTCTTTTCTTTGTGACTGATTTATAGATTTGCCTTTTGGCTCCCAGGATATTTACTCTTAAAAAAAAAAAAAAAAAAAAAAAAAACCAACAAAAGACTTCAGAAGTGCCTAGAAAGATCAACTTCTGCCTCTTCCTGTGGCCCCAGTCTCAGGACAGCCAGGTGGCTCGAATGTGCCCCTTCTCCCAGTATCCTTGTGAGTAACCTGAATCACAAGACAAATTTTGAAACCACCGAATTACAGGGCCAGATGGATGATGAATACGTAGGCAGCTCTCAGTTTCCAGGCAACCCCAGGCTCTTTCCAAAGCCCCGAGGCCACCGGGCACCTTCACTAAAGCTGACTGGGAGCCCTCAGCACCTGCAGCATCTTGGCACAGTCTCCCGGCTTCTCCGCTGTGGTGCAGCCGGGCTCTCCTGTTTGCTTCTTGTTCTAAGTACAGGTTTTATTTTCCGTCTACCTTGCCAGCTGCCCAAACCAAACCAAACAGCACTCCTGATTTTCCTCACACCTTCTGACCCTGGAGAAATGCCTTGCATAAAGCCAACATCTGGGAAAGCCATTTCCTTAGTCTGGCTTGTAAACATTGTCACCAAGCCTCATAAGGCAGCCATTTGACAAGGCACTTGTGACTGCTGTTCTGTGAACACTGAGATTTCACATGGTTTAAGTGTGGCTCCCTGATTTGGGATCAGAAATTCAAATCTGAGCATTCAAATGGGCATTTCTAAAAATGCAGATCTGTCTCTTTCGGGGGGGGGGGGCTGATTGTGGAGTTCAGCCGCTGAATTTGTTACTGCCCGTTTTGAGATTTGCTTATGCTGTGCAGAATGCTGCATCTTGGGTGGTTGGTCTTGATCCTCTGTTTTCACTTACCTGTGGAAACTAACCGGATCCTGCTACAGTTAGTAAGAGAAGGCCTGACACAGAGTGTGGAGGTGGGGCCTTTGGGGATTGCTGCAGATCATTTGTATCTCAAAATTCCCTTTGGAACTTAATCCCAAAGCAACAGTACTAGGGACAGGGGCCTTTGGGGACCAATTGGCTTGTGCATCTTGCCATATGAAAGGCTGGCTACCAGACAGCCTCAGACCCAGGACGTGCAGAGCCAGACTCATTACCCATCACTTCCTTTTTGTCCTGTGAGAGTTGCATCCAAGCCTTGAAGTCTTCCCGTTTCTTTTTGACAGCCTCAGGTCCTTCCAGAAACCAATGAGCTCTCTTGGTATGGCCCACTAGCTACTGAGCTTGGAGAACTTGCATGATGTAGGGAAAACATTATGCCTATGTGGATAAATCAAATGTTGTTTAAGACCAATGTTAATACCCTTACAAACTCTGTACAAACTAACTCTTGATTTCAATCCACTAAGCAAATTAATTGGCTCAATAATCCCTTGTCTTTCCAGTCTCCACCCCTTGTTACTCTTCTAGCTTATGTTGTGTTTTATTTTAATACTTGCACCCTATCATACCCAAAATTTTAACTACAAATAACATAGGAAACACTTCAATGACATCCCCATATATATATATATATATATATATATATATATATATATATATATATATAT
This sequence comes from Micromys minutus, assembly GCF_963924665.1. Lineage (NCBI taxonomy): Eukaryota > Metazoa > Chordata > Mammalia > Rodentia > Muridae > Micromys > Micromys minutus. Next base: position 14,330,300 of record NC_137961.1, on the reverse strand, counting down.
GTATGTATATATGTATATATGTATATATGTGTGTATATATATGCATATATATACACATACACATATACATATATGGAGTTGTGGGCAATTGGAATGGTGTCACCAGACAGAATCTGGTAAGGTCAAGCAGACTGAATCTGCTCCAAACCAGATTTCTATCCTGGAGCACGTGACCATGACACCCTACTAATAGGACCATGACAGCCTGTCACAAAGCATAGAACCTAGAGTTCTCCATACTAATTAGATATCTAGATGGGTCTGAGGACTTAACCAATGAGCTTCCCTTCCTGCAAAAGGGATTTAATCTCTAGTACACTATGTGTAAGTTGTATGCATTCTCATCCGCTATGAATAAACAGTTTGTACCATCGAGAACTGTCTCCTCTAGTCAAGGGCCACTGTGGGATCCTTTGTCATATTGAGCCAGGCCTAGGTCTTCTACAGATGACCTGGCACTCACCCTGAGCTACGCTGGACACACACACAAGCACACAGAGCTCAACTCAGGTCCCTGGGTCCTGTTCTCAACTCTTTGAGGTTCCCAGCAGCATCTGGGTACCCAGAAGCTAGAGAACTATACAACCTCTGCCCCAGCACCTGCCATTTTTCATCTGGAGAAAAATGGAGCTCCTATCTAGGGCTGCATTTTGTCTTTGCTGAACAGGTGCTGTCTGTCATCTGTTATGGTTTGTATATGCTAACCCTAGGGAGTGGCACTATTAGAAGGTGTGTCCCTATTGGAGTGAGTGTGTCACTGGGTGTGGGCTTGCCTGAAAGCCAGTATTCTACTAGCAGCCTTCAGATGAAGATCCTGACGTCCCGGCAGTGAGATAGGGGTGGAAATATGTATTAGGCTACAGAGTTAAAGCTGACCTGCAGGCATGCAATAAAAGCAAAGCACAGAACTGGGTCCAAGCTAGTGAATGGGCAGGTGGATAGTTTGACAATGAGTAATGAATAGACAGGCAGCTAGACAGCATGTCCAGACAAGGAAACAACTTCTATCTGATTCATATTTTACACACACACACACACACACACACACACACACACACACACACACACACACTTTTCACTGATATGACAAAATACTGGAGAAAATCAGTTGAAAATAGAGGAAGCCTTTTGGGCTCACGGTTTTGGAGGTGTCAGTCAGGGCTGTTTGACCATGTTGCTCCAGGCACGGACTACACAGCACATACAGGTAGGAGCACATGGAAGTGAAGGATGCTCTTCTTGTGACAGCCAAAAACAGCAAAGAAGGCACTGGTATCCCAATAGTCTCCCCCAAGAGACCTATCATATCCTAAGGAGGTACCGAGGTCATAAAGGTTCTTCACATTCCCAAAGCACCAACGGCTAGTGGCCGGGTCCTTAGCACGTGGACATTTGGAGAGCATTATAGTTCTAAAGATGAGTTGCTCAGGTTATTCTTCAGCATCTTCTGGTCCATCCCACCCCTCCCCACCAAGCAGTTGTTTTCCTAAGCTGCCTGGGCTGTGAAATGTTCCCTCTGAAGCTGCTTCTCACTTCCCTTTTTGTTGCTGCCCCTCCCCTCGCTGTCTTCATAAACATTCAAGAGTTCATCCCTTCCACCAGCCACTACCAGTGAGTTTCCCTCTTCAGGAGCCCTGTCTTCCCAGTGGCAGCTATCTGGTTTCTCCAACAGTGAGTCTCACAGTTGAGATTGTGGACTTAAAGAGTTGACTTAAACTGCCGGCGCATCATGCCTCAGTTTCTTATTTCTGGCCTCCTTCCCCTCCTAGTGACAGCTTTTTGCTGATGGTCAGAAAAACAAGGGGTGGGCTTCCAGAAGCCCCAAATTCACATCTTCTCAGCACAGAGACCTTCACAAAGCCAGGAGCAGTCACTCTTAAAGTCTACGTGTCAGATGTAAAACCATAGACAAACACGTTTGTCTTTCTACAGTGTCAGAATTTAAAAATCCCCGAGGTACAGTAGGTTCAGTGGCAGCAATTTGCCAGATGCTTTTCTTGATCATCAAGGCTGAGGCAAACACAGGTTTATTTATTTCTATCTTAATTACTAATATTAATTCTCAAATCACATACTATACAATATATATAGTAATGTATGGTAATATATCACTATACTGTGTATGTGTGTTTGTTGTGTGAGTGTGTGTGTGCTAGTGTGTGTGTGTGCATGTGTGAGTGTGCATTTGTGTGTGTGTATGTGTGTGTATGTGAGTGTATGCATGTGTGAGTGTGTGTGTGCAATGTGTGTTTGTGTGTGTGTGAAGTACTAAAGATGCAAAGAGTTTGGAGGAGTTTTGAAGAGGTCTGAGGGGCTAAAGATGCAAAGAGTTTGGAGGAGTTTTGAAGAGGTCTGAGGGGCTAAGAAGGCAAAGGCGATCAGCAGAAGAAGCTGCGGCTGCTGGTCTTCTAGTCGGGCTACAAGTTGAAGCTGAGCTGCAGGCATGGAGTGGAGAATGACACAGCACTGCATCGAAGCTGCTGAATGGGCAGGTGGATGAAGAGCAGAATGCTGGGGTCCAGCCTCCGCACAGGATCCGAGCTCTCCACTGGAGACAGGGATGTCCGGAAGGCGCATAATAAACAGACTACTTTGTAGGTACAAACTGACAACTTTCCTCTCTCTCTCTCTCTCTCTCTCTCTCTCTCTCTCTCTCTCTCTCTCTCTCACACACACACACACACACACACACACACACACACACACATACTTCTCACTTTCTCTCACATTCTTTCTACTCACTACACTCACCTCACACACCTCACTCTCTCTCCACAGCTCTCTAGTCTTTCTCTTGCCCCAGTCTTTTAATGATTCTCCAAAAGCAGGTAGGGAGGGAAAAAGACACTGTGTAATCACTGCCAAATCAAATTCTGAAAATAACCACATCCCACAAAGAGTCAAGAATTACAGTTGTTCCCCAAAGTTTTAAGCTTCCCCTATTCCCAGGACCATGGCCAAAATAATAATATTCACACTTATCATTATTTAAACTTTAACTCTTGACTTATTACACCTCAGAGCTCAGAGCTCCGAGGTCAGCTACCTGCATTTTCCTGTGAAGCTCTAATGATAAATGACATGGGCAAAGCAGCCAGGCAGTGGCCATAAAGAATCAAGTTAACCCTTAACTCAGCCGTTCCTCCAGCTTCTGCTTCTGCACATTGCACACAATGACTCTAAGAGCCCCAGTGTTCTGACTTAGTTTTACTAGTGTAAGATTTTATGTAGTCTATATTTTCTTACCCAGGAACCACTCTCAAATGTTGTGCAAAACTTATTTCATAACTTCAATAACTTTTTCATTTCTTGGGGTCCCAATGTTGGCTCTAATTCATTTTCTAATAATTTCTTCGAACTTTCTTTGCAAGTCAAGCGTTAATCTGGAGCTACCACTGTGCAGGCATCACATTGTTTCCAAGACGAGAACACACAGCACCCACCTGGACCATTAGGGCTGTGCTGTGCTGGGCCCCCGAGCCTCAATTTCCAATTGTTTAAGAATCATTACATCAAGGAGTATCTAGTTTCACAGAATTAAACAGAGCAGCAAGAGAAAGATATAGAAAAATCAGATATAATATAATAATTATGCACAGCAATGCCAACACACAAATGAAATCTATACAGCCATTGTCCAAGGCTAAGATTAGGAGAAGTGGGAACAACCTTTTTTCCAAAGAGTTGCTGCAAGCTACTGAGATGTCTCCATCCTGGCCTGCTGCAGACAGTCCCTCAGTTATGATGGCAGGTACCCTGGATGGATGTGTCTCCTGCTTCTCAGGGTCCCAGACGCCATCTTTTCTACAAGGAGCTGCCGTGGGCTTCTGCGATGTCTTCATCCCAGCCTTCTGCACGCAGTCCTTGTCATGGTACACTGTCCCCAACATGAATGGGCAGTCAGAAGGACAGCAGGCTGACGAATGGACAAGCAGCTGGACAAGCAAACAAGAGGACAGGCAGACACGACAAGTCACTTGGGCAGCAGCAACCCAGCTGACCTGAAACTCCTGGGACAGTCTAGAGTTTTCTCCCAGTCCATTCATTGATGTGCACACACCAAGTGGGCAGAGAGCAGGTCAGTGAGGCCATTGTCACCATGGTGCTTGGTGTCCTTCTAATAGGACCCAGATGAAGGAGTTGTTCTTTCCCTCAGTCTACATACTTGCCAAGTTCTCAGGCCTGCTTTTCCTGATACGGTTTTAATGCATCCACGTGGCCCACATCCCAGTTCTTCCACAGAATTCATGAGACCCTTTCTCCTCCCAGGAGTAAGTCATTTATCAATCTGCACCGCATAGTACCAAACAGATGGTGCCCTTCACATGTCCACAAAGATAAAGTCCTTTGTCCTCAAAATGGAGTAAAACGTTGCTTGTAACATGGAGGAAATGCTCCCTGCAAAATGGAGTCTCTTGGGGCAAGGCGCATACTGAACAGTTACTGATTTGACGCAGGGAAGGGGTCACTGATGACAGAGCCCAGTGTGATCGCAACACAGTTTCTACAGTGTCTCTGGCGGGCGCAACGGAACCACTTCCCTGCCCTCTGGGATGTCACCTAGGCAAGAGAACGCATGCCCGAGCCAGCACAGAACCCGAGCCAAACTAGAGATCAGAGAACAGCCTCACAATGACGTCACCAAGGAAGACTTGCTGCCTTAGAGATCTGCTGTGAAATAAAACTGGCCGGCTCCTACGTCTGCCCCGGGCTGGGAATAAACCCAAACGAGGCCGGGCGTCCCATATGTTCCCCCACGAACAGTGGGTCAGTGCAGGGGGCAAGAGCAGCATCTAGCCTGAGAGGGTAGAGCTGAGAGAACCAGGAAACGGAAGCTAAGCCACCCAGAACCACTCGAATGCCTGGATAGGACCATAACTCTGGTCCTATCTGCTATCTTCTGGGATCCAAGTCCTTGCTTTCTCCAGTTGGGAAATGCAGCTTGCTGGGTGGGGCCTGCGACGATAAAAATGAAATGCTGGCCAATCTCACTTATGAACATTGGTGCAAAAATACTCAACAAAATCCTTGCAAACCGAATCCAAGAACACATCAAAACGATCATTCATCATGACCAAGTAGGCTTCATCCCTGGGATGCAGGGATGGTTTAATATAAGGAAATTCATCAACGTAATCCACCATATAAACAAACTCAAAGATCAAAATCACATGGTCATCTCACTAGATGCTGAGAAAGCATTTGACAAAATCCAACACCCCTTCATGTTAAAAGTCCTGGAAAGAACAGGAATCCAAGGTCCATACTTAAACATAATAAAAGCAATATACAGCAAACCAACAGCCAACATCAAACTTAATGGCAAGAAACTTGAAGCAATCCCACTAAAATCAGGGACTCGACAAGGCTGCCCACTCTCCCCCTACCTATTCAACATAGTACTGAAAGTCCTGGCTGGAGCAATTAGACAGCAAAAGGAGATCAAGGGGATACAAATCGGAAAGGAAGAGATAAAAACATCACTCTTTGCCGATGACATGATAGTGTACTTGAGTGACCCCAAAAATTCCACCAGAGAACTCCTACAGCTGATTAACAAGTTCAGCAAAGTGGCTGGATACAAAATTAACTCAAACAAATCAGTAGCCTTCCTATACTCAAAGGACAAACATGTGGAGAAAGAAATTAGGGAAAAGGTACCCTTCACAATCGTCACAAAAACAATGAAATACCTTGGTGTGACTCTAACTAAGCAAGTGAAGGACCTGTATGACAAGAACTTCAAACCTCTAAAGAAAGAAATTGAGGAGGATCTCAGAAAATGGAAAGATCTCCCATGCTCATGGATTGGAAGGATCAACATCTTAATAATGGCCATCCTACCAAAAGCAATCTACAGATTCAATGCAATCCCCATCAAAATTCCAACCCAGTTCTTCAAGGAATTGGAAAGATCAATGTGCAATTTCATATGGAATAACAAAAGACCTAGAATAGCGAAATCCATCCTCAACAACAAAAAAACATCTGCGGGAATCACTATCCCTGACCTCAAGCTATATTACAAGGCAATTGTGCTGAAAACTGCATGGTACTGGTACAGAAATAGGCATGTGGATCAATGGAATAGAATAGAAGATCCAGAAATGAGCCCTCATGTATATAATCACCTGATTTTTGACAAAGGAGCCGTAAACATTCAATGGAAAAAGGACAGCCTATTCAACAAATGGTTCTGGTCCAACTGGCACTCAGCATGCAAAAGAATGAAAATAGACCCTTTCTTATCTCCTTGTACAAAGCTCAAGTGTAAGTGGATCAAAGATCTCCACATTAAACCAGCTACACTGAAACTATTAGATGAGAAAGTAGGGAAAACCTTAGAACACATAGGCACAGGAGAAAATTTCCTAAACAAAACACCAATGGCTCAAGCTCTAAGGTCAAAGATTAACAAATGGGACTTAATGAGATTGCAAAGTTTCTGTAAGACTAAGGACATTGTCAAGAAAACAAAACAGCAACCAACAGAATGGAAAAAGATCTTTACCAACACCACATCAGATAGAGGCCTAATATCCAAGGTATACAAGGAACTCAAAAAGCTAGACAGCAGAGAATCAAATAACCCTATTAAAAAATGGGGTACAGAGCTAAACAAAACATTCTCAGTTGAGGAACACCGAATGGCTGCGAAACATCTGAGGAAGTGCTCGACATCCTTAGCCATCAGGGAAATGCAAATCAAAACAACCCTAAGATTCCACCTCACACCAGTCAGATTGGCCAAGATACAAAACTCAGATGACAGCAGATAATGGCTAGGCTGCGGAGAAAGAGGAACACTTCTCCACTGTTGGTGGGGTTGCAAACTAATGCAACCACTCTGGAAATCAGTCTGGCGATACCTCAGAAAATTGGATATAGTACTACCTGAAGACCCAGCTATTCCACTTCTGGGCATATACCCCAGAGACACTTTAATATACAACAAAGATGTATGCACCACAATGTTCATAGCAGCTCTATTTATAATAGCCAGAAGCTGGAAAGAAGCCAGATGTCCTTCAGAAGATGAATGGATACAAAAATTGTGGTACATTTACACAATGGAATACTACTCAGCCACTAGAAACAATGACTTAACCAAATTCTTAAGAAAATGGCTGCATCTAGAGAATATCATCCTGAGTGAGATAACCCAGTCACAAAAGAACAGACATAATATGCAGTCACTGATATTGGGATGCTTACCCCAGAGGCTTGCACTCCCCCAGAAACAACTCACAGACTGTATGAAGTCCAAGAAATAAAGAACACAAAACAAAAAAAATTTACAAAACAAGAAGACTTTGACTATTTCCATGTTGCGTTTTGTTTTGCATGTACTTTACGCTCATTGTAACTATTAGGTTTTCAATGCATACTGTCAAGCCTTTGAAAAAATCAAGTACTGACTAAAAAATATATTCACATAGTTTTATGTAAAAATTATTTTAAAATCTGAAAAAACAGTACTGACAAAAATGTATAATTTTAAGCAAAAAAATGTTTAAAATCTGTACATTTATCTTTGTTTTGTAAAATAAAGTTGTTTTTAAAAAAAAAAAGTGAAATGCTGGACACTCAGCCTTCCATGTATTTCCGTGTTGCCACAAGGGGGCGCCCTGGCTTGCACCCTTCGCTTTCTGCTCAGTGGACCGCTTCTCTTTCCTCCCTCCACTCCCCCCTCCCCGTAGGCAAGCATCAATACACAGTCTGGGTGAGGACCTGAAGCTGTAACAGTTTTCACAGGCATTGAAGAGAATGCCAGGGTCATATGGCATTTTTTGTTCTGAGGAGCCTCACACCATACCCCTGACCGGTTTGCTGTTCACTGGATGCCCAGGCTGGGCTAGTCTTAATCTCTTGGCGATCTTCCTGCCTTGGCCTTCTAAGCACCGCCGCTTCAGGCGCGCAACCTCCAGACTCAGCTTCTGGGTATTTGAGCTTGTATTAGGTACCTTTTATCTCGGATCACAGGGATACTTTGAAAATATTTAATTAGCTCTCAAAACGTGTCCACGGAGAAGACGCTAGTGTCAGCATCCATAAAATATGAACGAAAACAAAAAGGTAAAAAAGGTTTTTTCCGAAGCTCCTCAGAAATGAGTCATTAGCAGTGTGGCAGCCACAGGTCCTGAAACCACCCCACCTCTGTTGTGTCTGCCAGCACCCCGCCACCCCCTTCCTGAACAGCCGGCACCGAGTGCACATGGTTTCTGCTGATAAGGTTCCGATGCACTGTAGCATGTTAAATTTTATATGGAGAAGGAGAAATCTGAAAAGTGAAATACAGCTTCAGCTCAAGGTTATGCTAAACTGGAGGTCATTTGGTCCTCCTCTTCCCAGTCGAGTCTCGACTACAGCGCTCATTTACTATATTAGTGGCCTTTGGTGGCAGTTAGAGAGATCTGCCATGCCAGCCAGCCAGGTGATTCCTGAAATGCCACCAGCACTGGGAATGTGTGAGCACTCTTTAGAATGAGGCCCTGTCTTTAAAACTAAGCAAAACCAGCCTGGGCAGGCAGGACTCACTAGAGACAACGCCCACGTGGTATCACACTGAAGACACCCAGGGTGCTACTGAGTGGTGTGGGGAGATGGGAGAGAAAGAGAAACAGGGAGACGTGTGTTCAGGGAGGAGAGGTGGGACTGGAGATTCCACAGCGCAGTGAGGAGCAGCGCAGTGAGGAGACAGTGATGTTGTCTGAGGCCATGGTGAGGTCCTTGACCCTGCAGCAGCAGGGGCCTGCCACCACCAAAAGCTGTGCCGAGGTCACCAGTCTGAGCTGGCCCAAATGGTGTGAGTGCAAGAGACCTGTCAGGCTGACCAACTCTTTCGGCTCCACCCAGGCCCAGATTCACGGCTTGGAATTGGTCTGCCCCAGCATTTACTTCATCTAGGAACACATGAAGGGCCAGTCTTCCAGAACCAACGCTGCAGGATCCCCAAGACACAGGACAACAGTATATCCGAGAGGAGTCTAGTATTGAGGGGGGAGCAGAATCCAGAGATCTCAGACTAGATCAGTGACTCACTGCCATGAACCTTTGCAAAAACCAAACAAAAACAAGGCTGTTCAGACAGGGTATACTTAGGGACGCTGCTTTGACAGATGCTTGCTTTCAGGGTAGGAAGCTGCAGCTGCAACGGTGGAGGGACAAAAAGATGAGTGGGGATTGGAAAGACACTGAAGATACCCAGAGGTGTGATTCTTCTCACAGGGAATCAATAAAAGCTTTTTTGGAAGGAAGGAAGGAAGGAAGGAGGGAGGGAAGGAAGGAAGAAAATTTTTTAAAAAGATAAAACAGCAAAAGAAGGTGCAGTCTCCAAATGTATCAGCTCAAATACCATCAGGATTCACGGTATCTGCCTCCCTCCCTCTCTTCCTACCTTCCATCATTTTAAAGTATTTTGAAAACTGAATTTTTTTATTGGATATTTTCTTTATTTACATTTTAAATGCATCCCCTTTTCTGGTTTTCCCTCTGGAATCCCCCATCCCACCCCCTCCCCCTGTTTCTATGAGGTTGCTCACCCACCCACCCACCCACCCACTCCTGCCTCCCCGCCCTGACATTCCCCTACAGTGGGGCATCGAGCCTCCACAGAACCAAGGGCCTCTCTTCCTATTGATGCCGGATAAGGCCATCCTCTGCTACATATGTGGCTGGAGCCATGGGTCCCTCCATGTGTACTAATTGGAAAACTGAATTTCTTAGTTCACTCCTCTGTACCCTAAGACTGATACAGAGCTCAGGTGATGGGTTTTTTCTCAGGGTTTTCTGACTATTGTGTCCCTTTGACCTGCACTAGGCTAGTATTAGCAATAGCAATGTTGCCTCCCACTGACGTCTGACGTCAAACAAGTAAAAAGCCTGTCGGCCGCTAAGTCCCACAGGAATGAGCTTTGCCGATGACATGTGACTGCCTTGCTTACACTCGGAGCTTTCCCCACACCAGATCACAGATTTTCACTGAAGACACGATTCCCTTCAAGTCTTAGGCTGAAACTCCAGCCCACACTTACAATGTCTCAGTTTGCTCTTTGCACGTTTTCTGATAAGGTCTCAGTCTCACAGAGGGTCCTCTCCAGTAAAAAGAGGTCCTGGTTCTGATACAAGCAAGGCCGGAACTCCGATGAACATGATCTGATCAAGCCCATCACCCCAAGAGTAACCTTACATGGGAGTTGAGCGTACCTAGTTCAAAACCAAAGACACCATAATGACACACACACACCCAGTCATACTGATGGTTAGACGTGAGTTCACAGGGTTCCAGGACCTATGTGCACTATATGCTTCATGATGAAAGCATGCATTACATGTATGCTTGTGCAAACAAACACAGAACCCCACTTACCTTCCACCCGAGGAAGCTGTGGCCCTTCAAGGAGAGCTCTCTCACTTAAACATGACTACAGTGCATGTTTCTCCATGCTGGGTAGTTTCTTCTCATTTCTCTCTCTCTCTCTTTTTTTTTTCCCTTTTGCCATTTTGAGTTTTTTTTTTTTTTTTTTTTTTTTTTTTTTTTTTTGAATCTCACACATAGTGTGCAGGAACTCCGTCACTGAATTACATGTCTACTTCCTTTTCTGTGTTTTATTTTGAGACAGGATGTCACTAAGTTGTCCAAATGGCCTTGATTTTCCCGGAGCCTGGGCAAACTGTTTTAACTAGGTTCACGTTGCTATGAGAAAGTCAGAAAGTAGCCAGTACATGCTCAGAAGAACAGGGCAGTAGTCAGCACCTCCCCATGTCCTCTGTGCCAGTTCCTGCTTCCCGGTTCCTGCTTTCCGGTTCCTGCTTCCCGGTTCCTGCTTCCCAGTTCCTGCCTTGAGGTTCTTGGCCTGACTTCATTAGATGATGGACATATTTTTTTTTCCTCCACAAGATGATTTTTGGCAATAGTGTTTTATCATAGCAATAGAGACAGACCTAAGACTTATAATTCTCCTATCTCTGTCTGCTGAGGAGGTGATATTAAAGGTCTGTGCGGACTGCCGTGAGGTTCTCTTGAATGCTGCTCATAAACCTCTGGTGTCCTGGTTAGGAACATTTGCATTCTCCAGCAAGTGTGTGTCCGGGTGTTTTTCCATGTGTACAGGGGGTGCAGAGGGTGTATCTTAAGGAACATTTCCCAAGGACTTTCTCTCCAATGCCCAAGGTCACTCAAAGCTCTTTCCTGGAGGATGAGGTCCACCTCACACTATCATCTAGAATTGGAAAGAAGGAGCCTGCAAGCACACTTTGGGAAGTTAACTTTGAGACACACACCCCCATACACAACTGAGAAAGACATTCCATTGGACAGCCCTAGAATGCCACAGGGACATGTAAACACCCTCCAAGAAATGAAAAAATTATAGCCCTAGAAAGACCACCATCTATGAAGAACTTTCCCTTCAGAACCGAAAGATCCTGGGTCTAAGAAGAACTGGGCTTTGAGCCCCTGGGGTGCCTGTGCCCCACTCTGTGGAGTGTGTTCTCTGCTTTCACGCAGTTTTGTAAAAGTACACTGTAGTACTGTTGCTCTGTGTCTTGTTCTGTTATCCGAGGTGAAGAGCCTGGACACACCCTCACAGAAGATGCCCTTCTGTATGGAACCTATCCACCCCTTCTTCTCCAGAGCAACACTGAAACTTTACATTAAAAAAGAGCATTTTAATTCACAATGATATCAACAGATCTCAGGAAACCAGGTGAGGTAGGAGAAACCTGGACCTACATCAAATGCCCTTCCACTAACCCTGGACAGAAACTTGGAGAATTATTGGGTTTTCTGCCTCCGTTTTCTCGAGAGAATAGCAGTGTGGATTCCTACTAGAAAGTGTAACAGGAGAACAAGGAAACCCCAGTGGGTTCCATTAGATTCTGTGAAGTGACTCATCTCGAAAAGGTCTCACAACATTAACAATATCTACGAATCATTTTTTTTCCAGGAGTGGGACAATTTTGTTGGTTTGTCTGGGGCAAGAAGCTGATTGCTTAGAAATCTTGATATGTTGGAGGTTCTAAAGGGTGAAAGGAGAAGTAGATCATGCCCCTTAGGACCTGTTCTGACCACTGACAAACTAGCAAGCCAGGGACAGCTTCTCTGTATTCTCCAAAGGTATCAAAAACTGTGACTTTAAACGTGCTTTGAGTCAGCTACACCTTGCAGCGTTCCTCTGGTCTTCCCTAAGCACAGAGAAACACGCCCCAGAACTTCTCTTCCAGCTCATTCTTGCCGTTTCCTCTGACTCCCGCTGTTTCAGTGGAGCCTTGTGGTTTCTGCTGGAATGAGCCGTTGCTGCTGATTCATGTTTGGTGTTTGCAAATGGACTGACTGGACTGCTTGTGCCCTGACAACAAAGAGTGGAGCTGCCCCCAAAGAACCATCTCTTTCTTTGTTCTTATTATTCATTTTAATTCTTGCTTGCTGCCCACCTCTCAGCCACCCCTACCCACAGTTCTTCCCCATCCCCACTCCCTTTCTCCTCTGACCAGGTGGGGGTTCCCCTGGGTATCCCCCCACCCTAGCACTTCGAGCCTCTGTGAGGGTAGGTGTTTCCTCTACCACTGAGGCCAGACAAGGCAGCCCAGCTGGTAGAACATATCCCATGAGCAGGCAACAGCTTTTGGGGCAGCCCCCATTCCAGTTGTTCAGGACCTAAATGAAGATCAATCTGCGCATCTGCTACATGTGAGTGGGGAGGCCCAGATTCAGCCAGTGCATGCCAAAGAACAACTTAAAAAGAGGTCCACAACTCCTTTTTCCTATAAATTCTCTTTCTTCCCCTCTGATCTGTAGGCTAGAAAGGAGGTTAAAGCATTCAAAAACCCTAAAAAAGGCAGGCTAGGAGAAAAATATCAGCCTACAGTTAGCTCAACTAGTTAGATGTTCACACAAAGAAGGTGACTGATTCCAGTCTTTCCATAAAATGTTTCGGTGTCTTGTGGCATGCAAGAGCAGACTGCTTTACGTTCCTCGTGTCAAATGACAAGTGTGCCCATTTGAAAATGTCCATAACCTAAGGAATAAACTCACTTGATTTCTGGAAGCAGTGCTGGATCCAAACATGCGCAGAGGACCAAGCCTTCCTGAGATTAAAGAGGGCCCCACCTCTACACCTCTCGTGAAAATTTCATTTTCTAATTTGGAAATGAGAAGGCACACGGTAGTCTCATGTCTCCCCACAAGGCCAGGACCAGACACAACACACTGTCAGGAGGAAAAAGAGAAGAGAGAATAACCTAGTGACCTGTGAACTTCTCATTTGCCAGGCAGGAGACAGGCATTTTTCTTATCCTTTTCTTCCGCTAATGATTCTTAACCAGCAGCTCCTCATGGGCCCTTTACTCCCGCAAGCTACGTCGTGACCACTGTGAGAGCGGGCATAAAAGAACAGACAAGTCTATGATCCAGGGCGTCCTGGATACGAGACTCTGAACACATGCACCCTGTGAGGAGCCCAAAAATATAAAAATAGAAATAGCTAATGAAGTTAAATGGCTAAAGTGGGTTGACCACTTTCAGATCCTTTATTCTAAACAGTGAGTTAAGGCCCTTAGGAGTTCAGCTCAAAATAAGACTTTTTTAGCTCAAAATAAGACTTTTTTTTGTTAATTATCACACAGCGGAGAGAAAGCAAGGGCCAAGTAGATGGTTTGGTTTAAACGATCAGTTGTGGGAAGAAGTGAACAATGTCTCATATAACCCTGATACTGTGGACAAACAGGAAAACAAGGGTAACATGTCAGTCAGTGTTCACTAGGACCTGCGCTTCACAAAGAGGTTTTTGAGTGTGGGCAGTGCCTAGTTAACATACACCCATCACTACACGTTATGAGGGTGTGGGGGAGAAAAAGAGAATGTGTGTGTGTGTGTGTGTGTGTGTGTGTGTGTGTGTTTGTCCACTATACAAATAAATACAGAAATAAAGTATTTTTTAAAAACATAAATATGTTTAATGCCTTTATTGATTGCCCTGACCTTTCTTAAGTTATAAATATCCAAGAGAGGTCAAGGCATTCTTGGGGTCAGTGTTTCTTACCTCAGTGTCTAAGTGAGATCAAAGGGAGAGTCGGAGGAGGGAAGAGGAGATGAAGAAAAGAGGGCGAACGGAAAGTAGGGCTCACACTGTGGAGGACGCCCTAGGCTACAGGTGCTTTATGTGCGTTTTATTTCATATGCATTTGCATCTCTTTGAAACAGGTATCATTCGTACTCCCGTCCGGATGAGCTCAAACGAACCCAAACCGAGCACGGCTGCACTCTGCAAGTGTGGGTCGTTTTCCTCTGTTTCAAAGAGGGCAGCTCCTGGCTTCCTCATGCTGCGGTGAGCCCCTTCGAGTGCATATTAAAACAGAAATATTTTTTGAGCTACTTTGACTCAAAAGAAAAAAAAAAATCAGGGCGAACATTTCCTAACTACCAGCTGGACTCGAAGACGAGTTATAGTCATTTGCTTCATGGGTATCTCTCCAGCAAAAATGCTTCTCTGCTCCCAGGGTGGATGGAACACGCGGCTTCCTGCCCAAATCACTCAGCTATAGGCGCGATTATTACACAAGAGGGCTTTCATTTACACAGGCCCAGGAGCGATCGGTTAGAGAACAGAATCAATACTGACTGTAGAGAAATAAATCGCACTAGGAATACGGAGCTGGGAGCGGGGGGGGGGGGGGGGGGGCTGTTGGTGTGGCGGCCAGGAATCCTCTACCAAAGACAACATTCTTTAATCTGCTGAAGTGCTTCCTAGGGAAGACTGGGACCCAGCCCTTCCTTGCATCTCTGCCACACTCTCTTGGGTTCTTGTAAAGTGTGCACATCACTGCCACACCCCCCCCCCAAAAAAAAAGGAGCCCAAAGGCTCATTCCCTCCCTGAGGCCACACAAGAAAGGAGCTGGTCCGTTCTCTGCTGTTCCAGGAGGTCTGTCCCAGCGCAAGGGCTGCGGGGCCAGCCACACAAGTCCACCAAGACAGTGAAAGACAAAAAACACAGTACAGCATTACTGCTGGCGCTTCTGTCGCAGTGTGGAGGACATTCCTGTGACAAACAAGCTTGCCCACCGCCTTCACTTCGCCACCTTCAGCTCCTTTCATTATTCTGTGAGCTGACTTGCCTTCTGCCTGGCCACACACAGCCTCGCTGGTGATGTGCCTGCTTCTTAGCTATCCCTCTCCAAGGCAACTGCATCCCTGGGCTGCTTCAGAGGTTCCAGATCCCAGCCCCTCGGCCCTGCAGGCTCAGCCTTGACCTTCCCCGCACCCTTGACGCTGCTGGCGGCGCCCCCACGTGTGATACTTGAGGATTTAGTGGCAAATGAGTTCACCATGTCTCCTGCATTTTCACAAAATCCTTCTGAAGCTGGAAGAATGTGTCATCGACTGATAAAAATGCTAAATGACAACTCATTTTCATTTTGCAGAACAGAATTGTTTAATGTTTCATTTCTATCACCTGCTCATTTCAGGGCAACCCACACATGACAGGAAGGGCTCCCCGGAGAATTGCTGGAAAGGTTAAAGCTTCAGAAGAGCAAACCATCCTCCTTCAAGCACCCAAGTCCTCCTTCGTTGATGTCTCAATGCTGCCCTCTGCTGGTGGATGGCGCAAAGACATAGCCTGGAAATGAACCACCACCCGGCAAGCCACAGGAGCCCAGAGTAGCTGTGTGAAACGTTGCACAAATGACGTTTTCTACCTCCTCCGAGGGCATCTTGACCTCCTTTGAGGGTCATTCAACTGCTCTTTCGCCAGCATGGATTCCTCGACCAATTTTCAAGTTGTCTGAGCACCAACAATGGAGAGAAGCCATGTGTCCAAAGGTTTTCCTCCCTGTGGAACAAAAATGCCTGACAAGATCAAATGAAGCCAGGTCGAGAAGAGCAAAGATGCGTGGGGTAGACAGGCCGGACTCGAGGATAAAATACAAACCTGTGCCACCAGCCACCAGCCTCATAAAATCCTCACAATGGGAACCCAATCTCTCCACTCCAGCTAGCCCAACCCACATCACTCCCGTGCTCTTTCTTTTCCGAGTCTCCATTATCTGCCCTCAAATGTTAAGTGGAAAGTTCCAGACAGAAGGAAGTTGAACGTTTGAATTACGTGCTGTTCTAAGTGGGTCAATGACATTTCGCAGTATCCAAGTCTTGTCCTATCTGGAATGGGAATCACACCCTTGTTCCGTGTCTCCACACTGCGCGCGCTACTTTCCTGTTGGTCACGTGGCCGTCGGATCGCCTGTTGCAGGAGCATAAAGCTTGCACTCAAGGAAAAAAAAAGTGTACTTCTGTGTCAGCCCCTTCGAGCAAGAGAGGCAATGCTAGAAATTTGGGGTTGCCAAGGACAAGCTGTAAAATGCTCTTGATAAGTGAAAAGGTGCACATAATAATATGTTTAATAAGATCAAAATAAAATGTCTGGTCACATTGTTAAGATCTACACTTTCGCTAAGACATTTTGAAAAGGGAGAAAGTGACTATTATAGTTAGTTGTAATTTTCTGTCTTATTATTATTGTTGTTAACCTTTTACTGAACCTTATTATAGGTTATTAACATATAAATTACTTATCTGTAACAAACAATTATTTATATAAATAATAAATAAATGTTGATGATATTAATAATAATAAATGTTTACGGTGATTTATAAATTATTATAAATTTATAAATTCAATTCTGTCATAGGTGTGTGTATATAAATATATATTAAGTATACATAAGGATATATGTATCGGTACGAGTAGTCTCAGGCATCCTCTGAGGGTCTTAGAATGTAATCTTCGTGAATAAGGGGGTATGGTATTCTCTATTCTCTCTGCCTCCATTGGAGCTGGGCTGTGGGAAAATCTCAGCCCCTCCCCCTGTGCATTCCATCTCCAGACATAGCCACATCTGATGGCTGCCAGGTGTCCCTGCCCTCCGTCTTGCCCATCCTCCACACATGGCAAAGAGATCTACGCTGAACAAGTGAACTAATGTGACATTCTTAATATGACATTGAAGAAAGTCTTATATGCTTAACCAAATCTGGTTACCCAGTGAGTACTTTTAAGGATTCCCAAGAAACTGAATAAAATTAGCAGATGTCCAGGGAATGTGGTGGAACATGCCTACATCCCAGAACTCAGGTAGGAAAGGCCTGAGATAACTCAAAGTTGACTCCATTTCATAGCAACCTAGGCCAGGGATATGGTGTCAGCCACATCTTAAACATACTCCGAACCCTACAAATCAGGTACTTTTCTGTTCCCGAGCCTTGTTGTGTTTCATTTTTGTGTCTGTAAGGTCTCAAGTTGTAGTCCTGGCTATTCTGGGACCCGGTCTGTAGTCCAGGCTGTCCTTGAACTCACGATATGACTGCATCTGCCTCCCAGTGGCTGGGATTAAAGACGTACATCACCACACTCATCTCTGTTGCTGTGCTAAAGCAACAAGCCAGAAAAACTGATGAAAGAAAGGGTTTATTTTGTCTTATACAGTTCCAGAGGGATGTGAGTTCTTCCTGGCGGGGAGGCATGGCTGTGAGTAGCCAACATTCTGGACAGATGACATTTTCAACCGCAAGCACGAACCAGAGAAACTGTAAGTGGGGCAAGGCTATAAATAGTCACCACCTGCCCCCAATGACATACTTCCTCCAGCAAGGCCACACCTCCCTAAATAGTATTGTCAACTGGGGACCAAGTGTTCAAATATCCCGGGCCATTGGGGAGAATTCCCACTGAAAACAGCAGGCCAGCATTATCATGTTCTGAGTTTCTGAAATATGCCTGGGTCTGAATTGCTGCTGTTAATAATTCTGCCCTTGCACTGAGCTGGCCTCTCTTACCTCATGGAAGAGTTTGTCTCTCGGGACTTTCCCCGAAGCATCTTCTCTATTAGCCCCGTTGATGTAAGGTATCTATTCTGCATGTCCCAAATACCCTATTCTTCGTTATAACTTTGCAGAGCTGCTTAACAATCTGCTTACGTGTCCATCTGCTCTTCTCTCTGAGCATCAGCACCATCTGATTCACCTTCATAGCTCCTGTAACTAGCACAGAGCATGAGTCATACTTGAGTAATCCCTGCATCTTTATCGCTAGAGTAAATAAAGGCGAGGGGAAAACGTTTCATGAGAGGGAGTCTCCGGTGTACCTAGTAGCCCCAGCCGTCTGCTTCCACCTGCTATCTGAAGCTTACCGGGCTCCACTGGGAGTTGGAAGGGGCAAAGCAATTAAACTTGGAAGTCTCTGGCCTGTCAGGTTCACCTAGAGCATCAAACTTTAATTAGATGGCAAGGTAGCATTGAGCTTAACCCTGAAAAAAGAAGGCTGTCATTGGAGGAGAGGGGAGAGCAACTCCAGAGGCTTGGGACTGTGGCAGAGATTCAGGCTGACAGGTCAGCATTACTGAAAGCCCAGGAGGGCCATGTCAGTGCACACAAGAAAAGGATATCGCAGAAGTGAATGGTAATGGTGCCTTTTGTGGACCAACTCCTTGCAATTCTGCTTCAGACTCATTTTGTTGCTATGACAAAATAGGACAGACTGGGTAATTGATAAACAGCAAAAAAAAAAAAAAAAAAAAAAAAAATGTTTCTTGGAGTTCTAGAAGCTAGAACAAGTCCAATGTCAATGTCATTTGGTAAGAGCTGTCTTGCTCCCAACATAGTAGAGGAAACCACAAGGCCAAAGAACGCAATGTTGCCCACAAGAGGGTCTTTCCCCCTCCCCCAGACACAGCCCCATCAACAGATCCTTCCTTTTGTTCTCACTTTGCCTTAATTCCCTCCCAAAGACTCCAGATCTAAAGAATATCAATGGGCTGGAGAGATGGCTCAGCGGTTAGAGCACTGACTGCTCTTCCAGAGGTCCTGAGTTCAAATCCCAGCAACCACATGGTGGCTCACAACCATCTGTAATGAGATCTGATGCCTTCCTCTGGCATGTCTGAGGACAGCTGCAGTGTACTTACATATAATAAATAAATAAATCTTTTTTTAAAAACTTTATTTTAAAAAAACAAAGATAAAAGGGAAAAAATTTTAAACATTTTTGCATAAATGTATACAAATACAATTGTGTCAGTGCTTGGCGTTTTTTTTTTTCTTTTTTTTTTTTTTTTTAAGGTTTGATACTCTGCACTAAGGTCTTACTAGTTACAATGAGCAAAAAGTACATGTAAAACAGGATGTAACCCGGAATTAGTCAACCTTTTCTTGGTGTGTAAGGATTGAGCATGATGGGGTTTTTTTTTTTGTTTGTTTTGTTTTGTTTTGTTTTGTTTTTTTCTTGAACTTCACACAGTCTGTGAGTTGTTTCTGGGGATAAATAAATCTTTTTAAAGAAAGAATATTAACATGTGAATTTAGGGAGTGAGCTTCCAACACTTGATCTTGGAAAGACAAAGCCCAGGTAGCATGCTTTCCTTCTAAGGAAGGCCTCCTGACAAACCAGAAAGACAGGCAGTTTGTAAGTGTGCTTGTAAGTGTGCACACAGCAGCTCAGATGAATGACGTTCTCTATCTGCGGTCCCACCCCTGAGAACATGCCCAAGACTCAAACTCAGCATCTGACTATCCCCCTGCCTCATGTTTCTTCACTAGAAAGCTTCCTCTGCTATGAGGAAGAAATCCGAAGGCAGCAGGGGAAGAGGTGTGGCCACAGCTGGATACAGGAGCTTGCACTTCCTCACTGGGGGTCCTGGTGGATTGTTCCATCTCTCAAGTGTGTGGCACTAATCCTGAGGCTCCCCCTATCATCCAGATCCCTGGGAGCTTCCAGCCTCACTTGGTCATAGTCCAAATAGGAAGAGACAATTAAAGGGCTTTGCTTCCCACCCTACACAGAAACCACCATCCTTGCCACCTTCTGCTGACATTAGTGGGAGGAGCTTCATTTTCTGTCCCACGGTGCCACAGTAGTGAATAAGGAGACCTGATGAACAATTTTATTTTAACTCCTGAAAAAAAGGGGGTTGCGTCTTAACCTACATCACAGAATCATCGTGTTCTCATAGTTACGGGGTGCAGGAAGCACTTACGTGTTGGCAGTTTTCAGTAAGGAGATTATACCTCAGCTCCATCTCGACCTCAAAATTCCACTCCATTCCACGAGCATCCAGTGAAACCTGTTAACAGTGCTTTATGTGGAAATAGAAACAGCAGCCTAGAGCCGAGGTTCTCAAGCTTTTGAGCATAACACAGCACAAAGGGGCCCCACTAAAACCACAGACGCTGTGTCTCTCGACAAACTGCCCGCTGTTCCCAACTGGTGCTGAAGCTGCCGGTCCGGGGCCCCAAATCGTCAAAGCAACTTTTTCTCCTTTCTTCACATATGTCACAACTATAGCCACAAGAGCCTGTTACAGTCCTTCAAGTTATCACGGACCTATGGCCCGAACTCCAGCCCTGCAAGACTGTCCCCTGAGGTGGTTCCTAAACCAACCTTTTGCCCATTTTTCCACCCGCTTTCTAGCGCTACTGTGGGTCTAATAGCAATCATTCTTTACCCTGCTGCCTTCGAGGTAGTGTCCCCAGCCCCTTAGCAGGGCACCAAAATCCCCCTGGACCTAGCCATGCCTGGCTGGCCAAGTCCTACAGCTATATGACTCCTCACAGTCTAGTAAGGGTCTATGGCTGCTCTAACTATGCGTGTGTTTAGTGTTTAATACAGTAAATGCATTCCAGTCATTACACTGGGCTGATCAAGGAAGGGGATGTCTCTATGTATTCAGTATAGATGCATGTTTTAAAATGGTTTTTTGTCCTAATGGTTGAATCCAGGTATGTGGAACCTGTGCATCTGAAGGGACCATGACATTCACCACTTCAACACGGGTGTTATTCTACCATATTCTTCATTGTCTACACCATGACTTCCTCCTGGACTTTGGCAGGTAATTGCCTCTGAGGCTAATTTATGTTCATTCTTCAAGAACCTGTGGGGAGGCCTGTGGATACAGCTCAGTGGGAGAACTCTTATCTAGCATTCATGAGGCCCTAGGTTCAATGGCTGGAGTCATAAAGATAGAACACTATGGGATATGTCCCTGGTCCTAGCTCCTCTGCAGGCAGAATGGATGATTCCATTCTTTGTGCACATAAGTGCATGCATGTGTGTGTGCATGTGTGTCTGTGCATGTGTGTTCATGGGTGTGTGCATGTGTGTCTGTGCATGTGTGTGCATGTGTGTATGCATGTACATGTGTGTGCATGTATGTATAAGTGTGTGCATGTGTGTGCATGTGTGTCTGTGCATGTGTGCATGTGTGTGTGCATGTGTGTATGTGTGTGCATGTGTGTATGTGTGTGCATGTGTGCGGGTGTGTGCAGGTGTGTATACGTGTGTATGTATATGCATGTGTGTGCATGTATGTATAAGTGTGTCCATGTATGTGTGCATGTGTGTGCATGTGTGTTTGTGAATGTGTGTATGTGTGTATATTGTGTACGTATGTGCATGTGTGTGCATGTATGTATACGTGTATGTATATATAAGTGTATGCATGTGTATGCATGTATGTGTGTGTGCATGTATATGTACATGTGTATGCATGTGTGTGTGCATGTGAGTCTGTGCATGTGTGTGTGCATGTGTGTGTGCATGTGTGTCTGTGCATGTGTGTATGTGTGTGTGTTGCATTTATCTAACATATATTATAGCTTGGTGTTTGGCTCCACTAAAATGGTTTTCCTTCCTGTCTGCCTTCCCAGTAGGCTGGGAGACCCTTGAGGACTGTGTGTGTGTGGTGGTTGTCCCAAGGTCATCAAAGCCTCGCCCTTTTAATAATGCTTCCCTGACGTGCACTGATGGTGTAGGCTGTGGACTCACGGGAGTGCCCTCAATAGGGTCAGGGAAGAACTCTGGTTCTTGCAAGTCTCAGACACTGTCACATAATGTCCTCTATCCAGATCCCTGCTGTCTTGCATCACGAAGAGACAACTGTTGGGCGGGTTTGCAGATAAGGGAAGGCTCTCCCTATGGGACCTTCCTCATTAAAGGCCCCATATCACGCCTGCTTAGAACGAAGCAGCAGGCTGGTGCCTGGGTCCTGTCAGACTGGTGAAACCAAACCCCCTGTGTCACCTTACATGGTGACATGCTGTGTGCATTCTAAACCATCCCTCTGGTATTGTTTACTCATGAACTTGGGCATAGGGTCCCAGCAGGGACACCAGAGCCCCCATCACTCACCAGCTAAATCAGCCCACACCCTGCCCTCTGCTCTCGGGCATCTGAGGTTCTGCAGGTCCGAACAGCTTTTAGCTTCGGGGCAGCACTGAGTCAGTCACACAAGGCTCATTATCCATTAATCCCAAGAGAGAGGCTGCTCACCTGAAGAAAGCAGAAAAGGGAAAAGAAAAAAATTAAACCTGAACTCTGAGCCACAGATGGGCAAATGCTACAGAAGGGGAGACGTTAGACAGAGTTCTTCTTCCAGTTTTGTGAAATTTGAAGATTGTATCTTGGGGGCAGGTACTAACAGTCCTTAAGTTTCATCCTGCCCCCCCCCCAGCACAGTCTTCAGGAGTCCTGCCCTCAGCCTCAGCCTAGGTGTCCCTGGGGGACACACTTCCAGCCAAAGGAGTTAGTGGAAATCCCTCCTCCACGTCCTGTTAGTTGTCTACAATTCCTGTATCTTCTCTTGTTTCCTGGTACCCACTCCAGTACCTACTGGCGATGTTCCCTCCCTGACTCTGAATCTCCTTCCTGGCCACGTTTTAACCCCACAACCTCCAACAAAAAGGAATATTAGGTAAGACTGAACCAGTTCAGGGTTTTTATATCTTGGTCTTGCTAATTCAAAAAAGGCTCGCAGTAAATCGTCCTGTCATGTAGGGGTCCCAAGAATGGTCCTAAGGGTGAGTTCATCTGGTCACGTCAGCCCTGTTCTTTCTCCAAATACAATGGCAAATCCAAGAGATCTTCATGGCTGGCCAGACCACCTATTATCTAAGATAAGCTGACTACACCCTCTGCCATTCACTTCTCCAGATACCCTGCAGGCTTAAAATGAAGCCCATGTGGTTTTGAGACCTCCAGGTCATATTCACACACATTTCTTCTGGCTGAGCAAAATTTGATCTGCCATGAAAAGTAAATTCTTTATGACCTGCCTTCTCCCTTTGTTCTCACCTTCGAAGATGATTCTGTTGGCCAGGGCCATATCATGGTAAAGTCCCTCCAGTCTGTGTAAGCTGGGACAATCCCCAAAACTAAAGTGACTTGGTATTTACAGCCTATGTAAGTTTTTTTTTTTCTCTAGATTATTGTCCTCGATCCAGTCCAGCTGCCAGTAACCAGCAGCCGGAAGAAATGCTTACCCACCACCCAACACACTAGAACTCACCACTCTGTAGTTATCCCTGGCAACAGCCCACTGCCCTCCAAAAGAAGCCTTCCCACTTCCTTCTACCACCACGTGCTCTGCAATATGGGTGCCTCTGCCTGTAAGCAGAGCTTGGCGTACTCTGATTCGAATTTTCTGTAAGATTGTGTCTCGTAGGAATGTCAGACATTAAACCCATAAAGTTTCACCAGCATGGCTGCCGAACATGCGCTGAGCAAGGACAACGGCAGTCATCATTGCTAACTTGGGTGGGTAAAAACCCACAAAATCCCACGCAAAGAACTACAGGCAACTCAGGCTGCTGAGAGTGGGAGAAATAGTCCCCCCAGAAAAGAACACAAAAAAATGGGTTACACTTTACCAAATGATCAGCCCTGAAAACAAACATACAGTCAACATTCTATAGACCGAGTAGGTTGTATGATGTGTGTGTGTGTGTGTGTGTGTGTGTGTGTGTTCTGCCCCATGCAGAGAGAAACATTCTCAAATATAAGATCTCTCTCCACCCAGCATTGGCCCTTGGCCCCAAGTAATTGATATCACTTCAAATTTGTCCCACAAACTTTAATACGTGCACTGCTGGCCATTTCCAGAACCAATGTCACCTGGATGCTGACATACTGACTCCACCTGGGATGACAACAGATCATCCCTCCCATCTCCGAGCTTTCCCACTACTTCCGGGGAAATTTACCTGAAATGTGCAATGCTCGGGTCAAACATGTTCAGAGCAAAGTCTTTTCATGTATAGGACTGTAACCCACGCTGGGAACACAGTTGGGAAGATATCCCTAGAGAGCAATGCTAGGTGTCTTTAAACAGAGACACAATAGTAAGGGCCAGCCATCGCACGCCCAGACACAGGACCCTTGCAAACATAGAGCATTCCCAGGTGTGCCACTTAGAAATCCCAAGAATAACCCAGGACAATGATGTGTAAACGGAGACCAGACTTTTAAAAATCCCTCTAAAACCCCTCTGAACCTCAGGGTCAATGAAAATAGTGTGTTGTGTGTCTAGAAACTGAGTAACTCTGTAGACCTCTGCTCTTGACATCAATTTTTCAGAGAAGGAAGAAGCCCATGGGGAACCCCATGAAACTACAGCATTGTCAGTACTCCAAACTTCCCTCCCTAACAGTGGGAGGGCTGCAGCCTGCACACTGCAGATCCAGTCTCCAAATGCTCTTCAGAAAATAATCTCTACCCTCGTGTCTCTCACCAAACCAGAATATGTATATTTAGCTGCCTTTTAACTGAATTGTACAAACAAATGAAACAAAACAAAGTAAGACAAAGGCTACGTTTTAGAGACATATTCTTTCAACCCAAGGTGCCAGCCAAGTTAGAATTCGTTCTGTTGGCTTCTAATCTAATCGGTTTCTAAAGCTCCTTTGATGGATGGCAGATTTGTGAACTAATTCATTCGTTCATCCATCTGGTTACTTTTCACTAACTGCCCACAGAGGGCCTGACATGTCGTGATCAGGGGCCTGTGTGAAATATTCACAAAGAATCCGCGCCCCTGATCCGCCAACCTGCTACGGAACCTTATAGTGAGTATGTGCTATTTTTTTTTAACTCTTTAAGTCAACCAATCCACTGGGATACTTTTTAAAGGAGGAGCTGTGGACACTGATACTAAAGTATAAACGTGAGGTGGCTCAGAGGGTATTCATGTCAGCATGGGCGTCCAAACCTGACAGCCTGAGTTCTATTTCTGCATCCCACAAGGTGGCAGGAGAGAACAGGTTCTCCAGAATTCTCCTCTGATTCCTTGCATATGCAACTTGATCATAGGCACCTGCATCTACACACACACACACACACACACACACACACACACACACATGCACGCACGCACGCGCATGCACACGCACATGCACACTAATTAAATTAAAGCATATAGATTATTGTGCTGGCTGGTTTTATGTCAACTTGGCACAAGTAAAAGTAATCAGAGAGGAAGGAGCCTCCGTTGAGGAAATGCCTGCATGAAATCCAGCTGCAAGGAATTTTCTCAATTAGTGATCAATAAGGGAGGGCCCAGCCCATTCTTGATGGTTCCGTCCCTGGGCTGGTAGACCTGGCTTTTATAAAAATACAGGCTGAGCAAGCCAGGAGAAGCAAGCCAGTAAGCAGCACTCCTGCATGGCTTCTGCATCAGCTCCTGCCTCAAGGATCCTGCCCTGCCTGGGTTCCTGTCCTGACACCCTTCAATAATGAACAGCAATATGGAAGTGTAAGACAAATAAACCCTTTCCTCCCCAACTTGCCCCAGTAGGTTATGGCAGAAATAGCATTTGGGCTTGGGAGGCTTAGAAAGCAATGGGTTCTAGGTGAACCCTGGAACACTCGAAATGAGATGCTAGGTGTCCACCTGATACTTCTAGTAACTCCAGAGCCACTGTGCTATGGGGAGATTCAAGCTATATGAAAAGGCTATATGGGAGTCTCTGGAACAGCCCAAAGGAAGAAAGACAAGAGGCCAGCCCTGGCGGCCCCACCTTCCAGTTCCCAGTGTTCAAGTTCCAGCTTTGGTCTACCAGTGGCTACTGGGGCCCTGGGCCAGATTTATTAACTGAGTCATCCTGAACCTTGACCTTCATGACCGGTGACTGCTTACAAGGAGATTATTGTCAGAAGCCATTAAGTTTGGGAGTGGCTTGTCACATGAAAATGTACACTAGAGAGCAAAGGGGGAATGGGGCCATCTTAGTCAGGGTTTCTATTCCTGCACAAACATCATGACCAAGAAAGCAAGTTGGAGAGAAAAGGGTTTATTCAGCTTACACTTCCATATCGCTGTTCATCACCAGAGGAAGTCAGGACTGGAACTCAAGCAGGTCAGGAAGCAGGAGCTGATGCAGAGGCCATGGAGGGATGTTACTTACTGGCTTGCTTCCCCTGGCTTGCTCAGCCTGCTTTCTTATAGAACCCAGGTCTACCAGCCAGGGATGGCTCCACCCACAATGGGCGGGGCTCTCCCCCCTTGATCACTAGTTGAGAAAATGCCTTCCAGCTGGATCTCATGGAGGCATTTCCTCAACTGAGGCTTCTTTCTCTGTGATAACTCCAGCTTGTGTCAAGTTGACACAAAACCAGCCAGTACAGGGGCTATGAATCTTTCCTGAGATCGTCAGGATTGACCCAGAAAGTGTTTTCTCTTAACTGCAACAAAACCTGACACCTTTCTCTTCTAATATTTGACCAGTTCTTTTCTGAGTAATGCTCTTTGCTCCTTGGGTAACACGGGGCCTCTACTCATTCTTGAGGCTTAGAAAAAAAAATACTCACAGCAGGGAGAGACTCTGCTAGGGTCTGTATGCTTATGTTGTCCTTAGATTCTTATGCTGAAACCAGGTGCCTGGGGTGGTGGTAAGAAGAGGTGGTACCTTCAAAAAGTGAGGTCACCAGACTGGGGCCTTGGTGTATAGCGTTAGTGTCCTATAAAATGTCTAAGGAGTTATTGCCTGGCCTTCACAGTCAAGCTATCAGGGCAAAGAATGTTCCTCCATGAAGAACAGGGCACACACCCTCTTGGTACTGTGATTCTAAACATCCAGCTTCCAGAATTTGGAGGGGGGTGTGGGGGAGGGAGGGGGGCCTGGAGTGCTTTCTCCTCCACAGGAGCACAGCAGGTACACAAGCCCATGCTCACTAATCACTGTTCAACCTGCAGGGCCAACCTTCATTCTCTTCACCCCACGGGAAACACCTCGCTCTGTCTCTCCTTTCCGAAGACAGAGTGACGGACTTGACAAATGGCCGTTAAGGTGTCTGGGCAACAGGGATCGTGAGTTACTATCGGTGTGGTTCCGTTTAGCTGGAGACAATTCCATCTCACCAGATGACTTGCCTGTGGCGTGCCTCCCAACAAATGAATTGGCTGGGGGGGGGGGGGCATCATTCTTAGGAAATCGGATGTGCTTCAGAAATGGGAACTTCTTGGTGCAGAAATTCAAGTGGATAAGGAGTGTCCTGGAAAAGGGCTGGAACTGTGTCCAGTGTAATTTTTTTAAAAAAGTCTCAAAGGCATCAAAAATACCAATAACAACCAAGAAAAGCAATAGGAAGAGCTGTGGGCTTAGTCACTAAAGAAATAGAATGTAGGAAGACCAAAGTCCTGCTGCGATAACAAACAAAGGGGTCCACTTAACACCTAGACAGGAAGAAACACCTTGGTTTGGCATTGCAATTTTCAGTGGTTGAGCTGGAGAATAAAAGGGGCCATGTTGCAGAAACCCTAAGTGTATTTGTTTCTAAGCGAAGCCTCCAACGGTCCAGCCTAACCTACGCATTGGAACAGGCTGAAAAACACAGACGGAGCAAGCCACTCTGACACCCGCCCTGGCAGGAAGACTGTGCTGATCCTGTCCAGAGCCCTGGATGCCACGCCATGTTACATAACTTAGTAACCCGGGCTTCTGACTGCAGGACCCTGCAACAGACCGTAACAATAGCTAAGGTAAAAGGGATACAGGATGGTAGCCTCTGTGGGGGGACTGATTTTCAGGGAAAATAAGAGGCAGAGATGATGTAAGGGAGCTGAAACAAATGAGGAAATTTCCGATTATGAGACATTATAAAATACAGACGCTCTCTCACATGTCATAGTTTAACACCCGGCACTTTACTCTTCTGCAATGTAACCACACAACCATGTAGCCATCCTCCTCACTTTCTGTCCATCAATCAATCGATTAAGACAGGCACACTTCATCACGACGCAGGCTCTGTGTCCTGTGATTCGACCTAGCTGTGGACTAGCAAAAGTGTCTAAGGCAGGCTAGGAAAAGCCAGGAGGTGCCGTTGACTAAAGTAAACTAGACGTATTTTCTTTTCAAGGTAAGATATTTTCATCTTACAGTGGGTTTATGGGGATGTGACCCCACCATAAATCCAGGAGCATCTATCATTCGCTTGAAAGAATATGAAAGACCCTCCATGGCAAGTGAACACTAATTTATGGGGCTATGGACAGCTTAGGCTTCACCCCTTTGTGCTCAAGTGATTTTTGTAACAATTTCCAGACCAGATGTGTTTAGACATAAGTCCTTAGTATCGCTACCAGGGAGTAGCTTTCAGGATCCTCGACTTCATAGTGCTCTGCAGGGCTCCGCAGGAACTCAAAATGCTCAAGATTGGCTCTGTTGACACCAAAAATGGTGTCAATTGCAAAGTAAATTAAAAAATTTAAGACATGGTGAAATCAATCATGTGAATGAACACGGCAGCTGGTTAGTGTCTCTAAAAATCTATTCTTTCCCCTGTTGCTTTTTTCTGTCTCTTCCAAGTGCAGTGAAACCCACCCAGTGGGCAGTCAGTTGGCCCTGAGGTTGAGATCCTAAAGGACAAGTGCCTCCTGCCTCGGTGGACAGATGGGGACAATGGCCGTTTGTGGAAAACAATGACAACAAGGCTTCCACAAGCAAGGTTTCATAACGCTCCCACCTGATACCATGGCTTCCAGAAAAACTGGCGAGAAGAAGCTGTCATTGTCTGAACACGGCAAAGGCGCCTTCTGAAAACGAATGACCATTTGGACTGGGTATAAAAATCTCTCACGCAGCATAGCTTAATGAGTGACCAACTCAGTGGATTATCAAGCACAGAGGCATCATTCTAGATGAGAGCTAGTGTGTTCCACAATTAAAAATCTTTCTGATCCCCATTCACTTCAAAAACATCTCTTTATTCTGCAGCAGGTCAACCTGAAACTTAATCCTAAACTGAATCCATTTAAGAAAAACACTGGTGGAGAAAACTCTTCAGGGCACAGTTCCCTGTTTGGCCCATGGACCTGGAAGTCTCCTTTCTTGGTTCCGTGGAGAAAAACTCTACTGTGACAGTCATTGCTAGGTAATAGAGGACCACCAGCGCCCACACCCACCCGTTAGGAAGACAGAGTCTCCAGCTAACGTCAGAGCCACACTCAGGAAGCAGGATTAGTCCAGAGTGGACATGAGACTTCAGCTAGTCAGCTTTCTGTGCTGCTGGGAAGTTGCCTTCTCTCCTGTTGCATCCTGGTAGGCACAGCTCTGAGCTGTGAAGGAAGAGGAAGGGAAGCATGGGAGGATAAATCTAGTGTGTAAAAACAGAGGCACAGAAGCAAGTAGAGATGGGAAATGGGAGGAAGAGACGGACAGGAGGGGATGCTGTAGGAGGGGATGCTGTAGGAGGGGATGCTGTAGGAGGGGATGCTGTAGGAGGGGATGCTGTAGGAGGGGATGCTGTAGGAGGGGATGCCGTGTTCTAACCACTGTCATCAGATGAGCAGCTGAGTGAACCCTCCCCCTGCACATCACACTAGAGCGATGAGCAAGATCTCCGCCATGATAGAGTTGTTTTAAGTTGTGTTTCTGGCTATTATAAGACAAAAATCAATACAGCTTATATGACTGTTATACAACTATTCTGCTTCACTGTTTCTAAGAACTGTCAATTTCACCAGACACGAAACTAGTTATCGTCTATGGCCTCAATATTAGAAAAAAAAAATGGTGCTATGCATAACAGTTTGGATAACATTGATAATTTATTGACTATTTGCTATGTGCTGATGGTGTATACTCTCATAAAGGGGGGGGGTCAAGAAAAGGAGAGATGGGGAGATGGAAATATAGGATAGTTTCTGTCAGTGTGGGAGGGCAAACCTCAGCAGGGTTCACAAACGCATCAGAACAGGTAATCTCCAATCCCTTGTATACTTACTGAAATTTGTGGCTGAATCTTAAACTATATTACATTTGAAATCAGAGGGGAAAAAATGAATGCCCTTGAAAAACACAATGTTCCATTTATCAAGCCAAAGGGGTTATTTTTCATTAATTGTTGTTTTAATATTAATTAAGAACATTTGTCTAATGTTGAAAACTCAAACTGAAATATATTATCTGTCACCATGTTTCATCTTGTGTGGCTCGGAGCTGTGCCTTACTATTAATCTCTACACCGTATTTGCATATCCCTTGTTAAGAGTCCCTCCTAGTAAGCCTTGTTGAGTACTAAGTAGGAACTTGTTCTGACCCTGAAATAAAACAAAGGGCCAATGAAGTCTTTCTCATTAGAAAAAAAAAAAAAAAACCCTCTGGACCCAAGTTAAACAAGTGCTAAAATGATTGCTGACTGTTTATCTTAGACCCTCCAACAAGAAGAGGATTTTGTCTTGAGAGCCACTATACATGGGATGTTGGATTTCTAAAGGGATTTGAGAGGAAAGCTCAGTGATGTCTCTTCCCATTAGAACCTAGTGGAGAAAGTTAATAGATCTCAAACAAACAAGACCAAGTGTGGGGCTAAACAGTTACTGTCTTTCTACCTTTACTTTTAAATGACTCTTCCAGCATAAGTCTTGTGTGGGACTCTCTGAGCCTAGCTGATAAGACATGTCCTATTCCCACTCTCCCCAGAACCCCTGACAACCAGGAGGCTCATTGAGTGCTTTCTATGGGCTCAGGAAGGGGAATTGGCTCAGCTTGTCCTGTGACCTTATGACCCCTCGAGGGTCACTTAGTCCCTGTAGGCTTCCTCATCCACATTTTCATCAGTTTGGAGACCTTAGCTGCGGGGAGACATGCTGGGGAGCTGAGACGCAATGTCCCCAGAAGTATTCGGCACACTTCTGTCACAGTGAGCCAGCATTTCACCCACATCTGCCACTACTGGCTGTCAGCTTTTGCTGAATCTCCCCCTTGGTCCTGCTTCCTTGGGAGTGGGGCACTTTATGTGCCAGAGTCTGGGTGTTCTCGAAAGGATCTCCATGAAGAAAAATTAATTCACTGTAGTCTGGAATCCTAGAGAAAACGGACAAATTTAAGAGAAAAAAAAAAAAAGAACCATTAAACACAATGATTTCTTTTTAAGATAAAAACAATGGAGTTTAATGAGATATGTGAACATAGCATGTCCAAGCAAGGAGGTCCCTGTCCAGACAGGAACTGGCCATCTTTAAGACAATGAACAGCAGTCCACAGCCAGTGGACTACTTACAGACAGCTCACCGTCTTCCATACATCAGCATCAGGTCCTGTAACCTACGAGGCACTCTGAATGTAAATGTTGCCTCATGACTGTACATCCACGGCTTTAGTTAGAATCGCTGTTTTAAAAACTTAGTGAGAAAGGATTTTCTAGTGTTGTTCTTTCAGGAAGATTTAAATGTGGAAAGGTAGCCCCCAGGGGAAAGCCTTGCCTGGAGATGTTTTACTGGCTTAGTGTTTTCTTAAGGACTGCCTTGTAGCCATATATTTTAAAATAAGTAACGTTTGCATAAAAGGTAAGTCTTTTTGTCTCTGTGCTTTTGGGTCAGAACAAAATGTTTCTAAAAACCTCAGAGAATCAAACCGAAGTCCATTATTTCTTATTATTATGTTTGGAGTGAAGAAAAACAATCACCATTGCCCCCTCCATCCCCCACACCCACACCCAACCCCGTACACCCACCCACCTCCTACTCCCCACCCCCAATGCCCTACTCCATTGCTTTTTGTCTGGTGTGGTCATGGGGCCTCCAGCACCCGGGCAAAGCTCTAGTGTAAACATGGATCAAAAGGCTAGAATTCCAGGATGGCCAAACTGCAGCTGTGGCTGCTGCGGTGCACTGGTCTGTTCTCTGTAGGGCTTAATCCCTGGGCATTATTAGGGCCAGAGGACCAGAAAGTCTGCTGTGAGCTTGTGCCTCCTAGAAATGACACGGAAGCTTCATAATGATGCTTCAACAATATGGCTGTAGAAGTGAGACCTGAAGACAATAAATATCAATAGACATCGTAAGAGGACAGGGGACATCTATGTTTCACCCCTAGACAAAGAGCTCCAGGCAACTCATGACTGTGAAGAGAAGAAAAATAGCCTCTTCTTGGGATGAGCTCCCTAATACAAAGTGAGTCAGTCAGGAAATCTTATACATCCAAACCACGTGGTGTTAGCAAGTTATACTTATGCATATATATGTAACAACAGTAATCAAGAAGAGGCCATCAATTTGAGAGGAAGTGGGGGAGGAATTGGAAGGAGGACGGGGATAAAGTGCAGTGATGTAATTATACTTAATTTTTTTAATAAAAATGAAACAATAAAATCCATAACATTCCATAAAGGAATGATCAAATAACCCTGACAGATACTTCTCCATTTTGTTGGTGTAAAAAGTCTTGTTAAACTAATAATAAGGGACTATTTCCAGTAATTTCAAAACCATAAAAAAAATTTAAAAATTAAAATGTAGGGCTGTAGAGATGGCTCTGCAGTTAAGAGTGCTGACTGCTCTTCCAGAGGTACTGAGCTCAATTCCCAGCAACCACATGGTGGCTCACAACCATCTGTAATGGGATCTGATGCCCTCCTCTGGTGTGTCTGAAGACAGATACAGTGTACTTATATACATAAAATAAATAAGTCACTTTTTAAAAATTAAAATGTAATTTTTCTATGAAACATTGTTCATTAGAAATGAAAGTTTGAGGGATAACTTGAAGCATTATTACTTATGCTTTTTTAGTTTGCCATAATAAAAATATGCTCCTTGCAATTTTCTGGTCATAAAAAGTCAATGACTTTTACTCTATATCAGGAACAAGAGATTTAAGGAAGTTACAAAATCACTGATAGAATTAACCTTTTCTTCTTTTCTCTAGATAAAGAGGGCTGAATTATAAACTTTTTAAAGCATCACAGATCTCTCTAGTTTTTACTAATTTGTGAAAAGCAGACAAACTTGTCAAACTAGAAGAAACCACAATGTTAATGGGGAAGACAGTTTACACTTTGGTGCTTCAAACTGTCAAGAGTCTTTTTCAGAAAAAGGCAACAGATGTGGGGGAGGGGCGGAGGCTCCTCTCAAGAGCCGTCCCTTGATGACTAATACCATCTAATCATGTTCTTTCTGAACTGCTCGTTCCTCTGGTGGGAAAACCTTATCAAGTTCACAAGCCTTCTGAGAAGTCATGAGATCAAACTCTTCGCTCCTACACCGCCTTTCATTTCCTAGTTTGCTGTTCTTTGTTCCTCTTCCCCATACCCCCACCCCACCCTACCCTCACCCCCACCTAAGATGTCATTCTGTAGCTCAGGCTGGCCTCAAACTTGCCACAGAATCAGACTTCTTAGGGTTGAGATTGCAGACGTGAGCCGGGACATCCCATTTCATCCCACTCGATATAGAGTGAATATGTTTTACTTGTGAGAAATCCGTAAGTAGGATTCAAGATACCAGAGAGCTGAATGATGAATTTGGAAAGGTTGCTACTAAGCTACTAGACAAACGCATTTGACAGGCGAGTTCTACCCTCAGCCTGAGCACTTGGAAATCATCTGAATTTTGCCACAACTCTGAGGACCATGAGCACCGGTCTTGCTTACTCTCCTGCAGTACCAGTGACGATGACGACTTTGCGTCTGAGGCCATCATGGTGTGCTGCACGGTTCTGAGTGACAAGAACTTGTAGCGATGTCCCTTATATTCTTTCCCACAGTCTTTCTATCCCTCTGCCCTCAGGAGGGGACACAGATGAAGAGTAGCTCAAAGTATCTCCCTTTTCCTGGACCATCTCTGAAATTCAGTCCTGCTAGAGCTAGATACAGGAATCTGGAAAGTGTCCCTGGAGACAGTCCCTCAGTTTGTAGCACTGTTGGGAGTTGGTAGATCTTGTAAGAGTGGAGTCTAGTGGACTTCAGCTCACTGGGATGCAAGTCTCTTGCTCTCTCCATCATTGGCCTCTCAACCATGAGAGGACAAACCATGTTCAACTTGTACTTCTGTGTACTGGGAAGTCAGGAACTCCAAACAAGACCAAATGCCAAATGGCTTTTGACTGAACCCTCCAAGTCTTGGATTCAGAATGAACCTTTCCCCATTATAAGCGCTCTCAAGTGGAAAGGTGACTTCCACGCCATTATGAATGGCTTTGGGTTCTTCTGAGGTTCTTAGCATTTAACCGAGAAGAGATCTATCTGTACCAAGGGGTAAGTGCTCACTTCTCATGGGCACTGCAGTGTCTTAGTTCCAATTCCTTGCCATTCCTTGTATCAAATATTGCCATTGCTGCCGCATTCCGATGTCTCTATGTCCCCAGCCTTCTTCCGGAAGGCAAGTTCTCCAATCTGAGCACACTCCGTATATTTGTGTGTTTTTGCTTCACTATAACCCTCAAGAAATTTCATGCTGTGCTACCTTAAACAACATAAGCACAGAATATACTTCCAACTGCATTAATGGATGGGAATGGATGGGAATTCTGCTATAATCTGCCCTGATGCTTTTATATGCAGTTTTCATTGACAGCAAAGATCACACTTGGGATGCTCGCTCCCATCTTTCCTTGATCCCACAGGCCACGGTGTCTTTTTGCTCAAATTCTGACTCCTCCGTGGAGTTTCAATGATTTTTGTGGGACATATTCCAACACATGCATGAATGTACACATGTACAGAGGCACACATACATGTGTACAGGGATGAATGCACATAGTAACTCTGATCATCAAAACAGTCGGAGCTATCATATTTATCCCTACCAGGTACCAGACAGCACACAAACTATCTTCCAGAGAACATCTTATTTTGTTTAATGATACTGGTGAGAGCAGGCCATCAGCCTGTCGGCCTTCTTTTCCCTCATGAGAACACTGGTTTAACTAGTCCTGATGCTTAAGCGCTATGTAACAGAACTGAACTTTTAGGCAAACGTTCTGTCCTTGTGCCTTAATCTGTTTCCTACCAAAGGCTGGGGTGTTTCCAAAACTGTCTACTGGGGAAAATATGCAGCTCTTTTAGAAGGTTATTCCTGTGCCATCAGTGATAAAAATAATGACAATCCAGAAGACTTCATAATGCTTTTTTGGCTCTCAAAAAGCACCTTCTGGCTTCTCAGCACCGTATATACTCATATAAAGGCACCAGAATCTCTGTTCTTTTGCTCTTGATTTTTTTTTAATGTAGAATGACTTAAACGGATAATTGACTCTCAAAGCACAGAGACAAGAGATGTTTCTTTACTTGAAAGCGCTACAAGGTCACCTGCTTTCTTTAAATGTTTCCAGAATGTTCTCTATGTCGGGGATTCTTTTGACAATCCCTAGAACCCTTGGTAGCTATGTTTCATTTACAACTCTTTCCCAAGACCTTAGAATGGTGCATGAGGTGGTCACCATATTTCTCAAAGGGAAAGAAGTGTTGTTTAGCAAGTAGCAGCTTCTCCATCAGTACCTCAGAGGAGTGAGAGATAATGTGGTTCACTGGTAGCCACACAAGGCTCAGGATTTGATTCACAACACCACAAAACAAAACCAAAAGATGAGCGGTGGTTTCTTTTTTTGTTTTCTCTTTTGACCCATTCCCCGACTGTAGGGTGACTTGGGCGATTGTCATTTCTGTTAAAGTCGTTCCCTGTGAGCAACTGTGTGGAAGGTTCGGTTGGAGATTTCTAGGCAACATGCCTCTGTCGTGCCTTGCTGAACTCGCTTCCGCCACTGAGTTTTATATCTGTGATCCTATCAAAGAATTGTGTAGTGGCTGCTAAAGTGGGGACCAACAAGAGTGTGTCCCAACATCTGTTGTGGCTTGGTCTGTAAGCTATAAATGACTTTTGACCCCCTATAGAATGATTGACAAGTATATATTTCCTGACATGTGAAAATTATCCGAATCACAGTATCTATAGTTTTCTTGGAATGTAGCCACCTTTGTTCCTGAATAGTGTGTGGTAACTTCTTCAACCTGAGGACAGAGGCGAATGTCCCCTAAAGGTCACAAGACCAAATATATTTACTACCTAGCATTTTTCACATCGTGTTAGCTGACACCTGGTGTAAATAGCACACACACACACATACACACACACACACACACACTGTGTTTTGTGCCCCTTAGGACCTTGTGACCAAGGGCTAATATGGTTCAAGATTTTCTGCAATGGTGTGTGTGGGTATACATACATACATACATACATACACACACATATACACAGTTATATAACACCTCTTTTATAATCTGGGACCATTAGTTCTTTGTGCTTGAGAATCCTTAAGGATGTATTCCGTATGTATGTATTGTGTACTTGGCTGTACATGTGTGTGTGTGTACCACATGTGTGCAAGGTGTCTGTCTCTAAGAGCCAGGAGGGGGCATAATTTCTTCTAGAACTGGAGTTACAAGCAACTGTGAAGTTTCAATGTGGCCTATCCTCTTCAAAAACAGTGAGTGCTCTTAACCACTGAGCCGTCAAAATATGCACTTTGGCATAGCTTACCTTTTCCAATGGCTGAGTGCTAAAACTTTAGGATATAAACTGTTACACAAATTACAGAGGAATAAACTCCGAGACTGGAAAAGACTCTCAGACTCACCTGTGGTCATACGAATACATGATGAGCTTCTGTCTTACTTTGCTGCAACACCTCAATCCCCTAAGATCACAGGCTTCCCCAGTAAGGTAGTGTTTGGGAGATGTTCCCATGGCCCAGAGCTGCTAGCTAAGTGTAGGGTGCTTTGGATGTCATTACAGTCAGTGTAGATGGATGCAGGGATGGGTACCTTCCCAAACTGCTGATCCATGTACCAGATGCCCAAAATTACTGATGATGGTGTCTGGAGCCTCCCAGAGACAGAAGGACAAACAGCTTGTTTGGGTGCACTTTGAGATTGGGTACACTTTGTTAAAGGATATGGCTCCTGGCAGATCTCACATGATCTGTGGTTGGCCTTGCATTCAAGAGTAGATAGGCAGCACTGATTACACTGGATGACTAAACACAAGCAAACAAACAAACAAGGAGAAGAATGAGGACACGGAGTTGACTAACCATAACATAAGGGGATGGATCTGGAAAAGGATGGGGGAGAAAATGGAAGTCAAAATACAATGTATGAAATTCTCAAAGAATTAATAGAAGTATGCTTTTAAACCAGCTTGCTTGGTTGTCGCTTACTTGTGTGGGCTACCCCCACTGCTCTTTCTGTGTCTCGGAACTGGGCCTGGTGCCTGCATTTGCTAGGTGAATGCTACCCACTGACAGCACCTCCAACCCTGCCATGTGTGATGGTTTCACAGCTATTCCCACTTTACAGATCAAAATGAGATCCTCACAGAGGTGAGCCAAGTCATCTGGCAACCGTAGAGCCCAAACCCGGTCCAGAACTCACCAGGCCTGCTGCCTCTCCAATTTCAGATGCTTCTCTATCCTTCAAATCTATGAGAAGGCAGTCTCTGCCCCGGATCTTTTAGAAAGAGAGGCAGCCAGGGTATGCCTATGAGGCAGTCTGTGTGCGAGATCTATCTACAGGGCTTCACTTAGCTAAGTCCTTCAAGCCTTTAAAGAGAACATAGCCTGATATCTCTGCCGACTTGAATTATTCCAAAGCTTTCAAAATGGTAGAAATGCTCACTGCTGTGCAACCAGCATAGCAAACTCTAATAAGCCATCTTACAAATACCAAGAGAGAAAAGGATAGGCTGAACTCTTACCTGCAACAGAAAAGAAGTTGCACACAGGGTTAGCAAATTTAAGAGTGAAATGTGGCGAATTTAATAAAGAATGTAGCAATGAGTCTAATACAGCAAGTTCGTGATTTTGTCTGGAAATTTCCTTGTGATTAGAGCAGAAATTCACTGGCGCGTGTTTGGAAACAGTGTCTGAAACTGCCCGTGTGTGTTGGAGGGGGGCTTTTAGTGGCAATAGTCATCTTGTTGTGGTAACAGGATTGTATAATATCGTTTTTCTTGCTCTTGTTCCTTAAAAAAAGCAACTTGAAATATAATGAGAAGATTTCAGTCATAAAGGCAAGAGAAAAACAGACATCTGGTGTGCTCCTAATCCCACCCAGCATATAAGTATCAGGGGTAGGAAGATTAAGGGTTCAAGACCAACCTCAGCTCCATGGGGAATTTGAAACTAGTCTCATCTGCGTGAGATCCTACCTCAAAAGAGAAAGAGCAAAGAATACTGGTCTAGCAAGTGGTAAGGTCTGGCTTTAGCCCCAGCATGGTGGGGAAGAAAGAGCAATTAAAAACACAAAATGCCTAAGTGGTACTCAATAAGAAATCTGCAGGGCTGACCTTAAGGGACTCCTGTGGTAACTTATAGCAAAATTCATTACCAAGTCTCTTTTAAAGTCTATAAATTTAATGTAACTTCAATCAAAATTCCATATAAATATTTTAATAGCCGTAATATCTTATGGCTATACTTATGCAAGGCACTTAGAGTCGCCAAGTTCCTAAAGATGCAAAGCAGTTAGGGTGGTTGCCAGCCCATGGGGGAGGCAGGAAATAGGGAGGCTTGCCTAATGGGCCTGAAGAAGCAGTTTTGCAAGATAAAAACCGTCTAGACGCTGGTTGTGCAACACGTCAAAACGCATAGCACAACTGAACTTTACACTTAAGAAATGGTTAACAAGGGAAATTTTAAGCTGTGTCGTTTTAACTTTTGTAAATTAAGAACAGTAATTCCGTCGAAGGTTTTTAAACCTTAGGAATTTTTTTTTTTAAATTACAGAAAGGGGGATTCCACTTCCACTGATGGTTGGGTTTAGTTGGCCTTTGTGGCATATTAAAAGCTTGACACGGTGATTCTGTGAGCCGAAGACAAGGAGGAAGTCGTCTCAGTGGAGTGTGCTGGCAGCCAAGACCTAAGGGCAGCTCACCAACTGTGCCCATACTGGCTTCTCCTGGATGAATTTCAGGACCACTGCCTGTCCCATTGGTCGAGTAAAGGTGGGAGGAGGGATTAATGTCCCATGTGAGTTATTTCTCCTTTCTTGGAGGCCTCAAGAGAAAAGAGCACCTGAGAATTACTAGCAGCAGCCCCTGTTCCCCACTCCAGCAAAAGCTAAGGAAGGAGGTGAGACAGGCTCTAGTATCTTTTGACACGTAGATTTCAAGTAAACAATAAGGTAACTTTTTTTTTTTGTAGATGTGTGTCCCCTTGCAGTAC
This sequence comes from Micromys minutus, assembly GCF_963924665.1. NCBI lineage: Eukaryota > Metazoa > Chordata > Mammalia > Rodentia > Muridae > Micromys > Micromys minutus. The sequence goes on along the minus strand of NC_137961.1, from coordinate 14,291,034 downwards.
TTACAATAAAGCTTCTACACCTAGAGAGATATGTACTTTTAATTTTATTTTACATTCTGTGATCTATTTGTTATATATCCATTTCTATAACTAAAGAGTACTTGTCGCTGATCTGACGTTCAGTTGATGACAAATCCTCAGGTTCTAAATTAGAAGGAAGCCTACAGTCAGCCCCTGTAGCCAGTCCCAGGTGCTCCGCGCTTTTAAGGGAGTATCCTAGGTTAGATCGTTAAAGCAGTGTCTCCCTTGTGTTACAAAAGAGAGTAAGAGAGTCTCACAGAAGTTATGAAAAGAAGTAATGAGAATCAGACACACCCTTCCCTCTATTTCATCATCACAGCTCTCCAGATTTCGGTCCCATCCAGAGGAAATCCCCAATGGAAAAGGACATGTGTGCAAATCCCAGGGAGGCGGGGGGAATTCCTCCTCACCCTTCCCCTCCTCCAGGTCCCTGGTGGAGCAGACCACCATCCGCATTTGCTGGATGTACAATGATCCTGCTGAGGGCGACAGGGACTCAAGCACCCGGAAATGGGAAGTGGGCTTGGGAGCATGCTCATCTCCTAACGCAATGGTACTTCCGGTCCATCGAAGAAGAAAGATCTTTCTAACAAATCGAGCTTGTAATAGACAGACAGACGCAGACGTATTGCACGAAAGGGTTACAAATGGAAAGAAGGGAGCACAAATATTCTGACAAAGTAACAATCATTGGATGAAGGTTTGCATTTAACTCGTTAAATCTTTGTTATCTTTGAGCTTCACCCGGGCTTACACATGAAAGTATAACCAAAGTATATTCTGTATAAAAGCAGCCCACAGCAACTAAGGGTCTGCACAGACTAAGAACCAAATGATTAAATTTGGTTTGGAAAAAAAAAAAAAAGTTTCTGACAACAATCCTGCCTAATCTTCATGTTTTCTTCCAAATATTCTTAGGAAGGTACGTATTACCCATTGATAGACAAATCGTGAGGAAGATGGGGAGGAGGCAGATATAAAACAGACAGAGACCTCGAGATCAAAATGAACAGCAGTAGAGTTCTCCAGAGCCATCTTATACCAGAGTTACAAGATCAATAGCAATGAATATCTCGCTAAAGTTTCAGTCAGACACCATCCCTTTCACAGGAAAGGAGAATTTTAGTTAGAGTCTATTTATCAGGAACATTGCAAATTTCATCATACTAAATACTGGGCAGAGGGACTTATCCTGGATTGTTGCCTGGTAAATTCCAAATGCCTGAAAGAGTGTTTACTATAGACCCTCAATGACTATTCAATGAATGCTGTAAATTCCAGCTTATATAAAGCAAAAGAACACAAAGAAATGTGATGGTTCCACACCAATGCTCAATTCAAAGGAACAAGCTAAGGAGTCAAACCGTGAACCTGCAAAAACAAGTGGCATTCCAGGTCGAGTCCCCTGCTAAAATTTTGGCACCAAATCACGTCATTGGAGAAATGGGGATTGCAAACAAAGGGTATGCTTGTCTTCCAAGAAAGGTTTGACTTTGCTATATTTCGTTTACGTGCCTCCAAACTCGCGCATTGAAACTAGGCCCCAAGGTGATGACCTTGGGGAAGGGCCTTTAGAACGGGATTAGATCAAGTATCGGAAACTACCACGAGAACAGCTACAATCTTGATAGGGGACTTCGGAGACTTCCGATTTTGTGAGCAACAATTTCTGACGGCCAATTATGCAGCACAGGTAGTTTTGTATAAGCAGCCCAAAGCAACCAAGAAACTTCATAGACTAAGAACCAAATGATT